>NW_022103922.1:16185218-16213448 GCF_000313985.2 Echinops telfairi | reverse complement strand
CAGACCTCTCTGTTGGTTTGCTGCTTCACGCCGGTATGCTGCATTCACGTCTTGGCACACTGGGTTGAAGTCCCTTATTCACCTATTTAAAGTGTCCTGTCAATGGTTTTTAACTCTGGTCATTAAGTGAGCAACCATCACCACAGTCAATTGTATATTTTCATCACCCCAAAGGAAACACTTGAGCAGCCCCTCCCTATCACCTGTAATGAATGCTGCCTTGAGCTTTGGGTATCCACTAACATATCTGGCACTACAAATTTGCCTAATCTAGACATTTACTATAAGTGGAATTCTATTGCCATCTTCTGTGACTAGCTGCCTACCCTTTTAACACCAAAAATCTTAAAATACTTTTAAATTTAGACTTTTATTTGACAGTCCCGACCCAGTTGTTTGCGGTTTTGTCAATACATGAAAGAAACATATTGTTTCCCAATGTCACTGGGTTCCCTACAACCTACAAATAACCTTTAACTTACCTATTTCCTACTACAGGAGTTTAAATCTAGAGAGAAATTATTTGAAACCACAGTAAGGTATCTAGATTTACAGAGCAGATTTCTCTAAAGAACTAAGCTATCATTTCATTAAGAAGAACAGGATGGACAGGTACTAAGGTGGCCAGGGGAGCCTGGTGGTACAGTGGTGAGGTATTGGGCTGGGATCTGCAGTTCTGAGGGACAAAGAGGGGCGTTCCACTCCTGTAAACAATTACCGTAGTCTCAGAAATTCTACCTGTCCTAGAGCGCCACTATGAGTCGGTGTAGACTACATGGCAGTGAGTTTGTTTTGTGTTTTTATTTAAAGTGCCTAAAACGATGGTAAGCAGTAGTTCATTTCCTCTAGTACAGAGAAATCCATTTTCACTGCACCTTTCATACACACATCACACAATCTAAAATGGATCACTGAAAAGAGAATAAAGCTCCGATCTTGGGGGTGGTGACTACAGGTGGCTCCAGTGTCCGTGCAAGCAGACTATAAAATCAACTCTCAAAGAAATTCAAATAAACCAGAAATCCATCGCCACATGACAGAAGAAGAGAACATTCCATTGGCTCAATTGTTACTCAAACTTCTGAAATCTAGAGGCCAGAGTGGGAAAGAAGGAAGGCCAAAGCATTTGAAAGAACATAACCAGCATTACTCAATGAAAACGCTAACAGTGAGCTTTCCATAAGGAAAACCAGATCCCGAGTGAGCAAAAGTAAGGAAGAGACCTTCCCCACGAACTGTCACGTGATCCCCATAAAGAAGGAAAAAACTGCCCACCAAGTTTTCCATCCACGCACTGCAGCACTGAACAATACAATTAGCCATCTCTCCGTACCTGAATCAATGAAAGGTGAGAACAAATACATTTTCTTTCTAAATGATTTATTAGAACTGATACTCTAAAGTATTTCCGGACACTAGCTTTTAAGTGAGATATTTTGCAAGGATAATAAAGAAGGCACTGTACCTGTTTTACTAATCACTTCCTGTAATTCAACCATCGACCCGACGACCGCGTGAAGAAGGTCAGTGCTGGTGAGCCAGTTAAGGGCCTGCAAGTAGCGGAACTGCTCCTTTTGATGTTCTGCCAGGAAAAATTTTTTAAATCAATTATGAAATGCTACAAAATTTTATTATAATACACATTCTAAATGCGTAGCAGGGTTCAGTTGTTTACGAAACAGCACAGAGCTTGTACACAGATTTCTCATCGAGAGTAGAGGAGTCCACGGGGAAAGGAATAGTTGCCTGGCCTATTCCATGTATATGTCTTCTCTAGGACCTTCCAGCAGAGAGAGAGAGAGAGAAATGGTTGGTTCAGACAAATAGTAGTTAATAGCTTGCATTTAAAAGTTAGAAACAGAATTCATTGTGGCCTCAGGAGATTCAAGTATCCCAGAAAACGCATCAGCACAAAAGGTTGCATGTGGCTTGTCTTCATCCAACTCTCCCATAGATTTTAACTCACCATTTCATACTCACTTGTAAGAAGGACAAAAGAGTCCTCCTGAAAATACGCTTTATAAGAGAGCAGCTTCTCTGAATGAACTTAAGTGGAAAAAAAAGAGGAAAATCGCTGTATAAATGTGACACCTCATGCTACTGTGAAAAGAGGACTCAAAGATAATAAAGCTAGATAAAGTAGAAATTATGTAGATATTCGCTACTTTTAAAAACATCTGATCTTACTACCATTAAAAAACCAATCTACATGTCAATAAACACTTATATGTATATATATATATACATATTTATATATCACCAATGTTTGTATTTATATTTTATATGTTACATGACAACAGATTACTTGTTTTATAAAGCATTTGCATAATGGTCAGGCATATTCACGGTGTATTTCTCTTAAGTGCAACTTGGATAAAATAAGGGACAAATGATCTTACTTGTAAATGGAGGCCTGTCTTTCGGTTCTCCTGTGCACACTAGCATGCCTATGCCGTCTTTGAAATTCTCCATCCAGGTAAAAAGAGAGGCACACGATTGGCCCAGCATCTTGAGTCTGTTTGCTGCCAGAATCGCAATGGCACCTTTCCGGAAGACTCGAATCACGCATTTGAAGGGCTTTCTCTTGGTCTTGCCTTCCTCCTGCTTCTTCTCCTCTACAGTAGACAAAGCGTGGGCTATCGCTCTGATTTCCAATTTAAACAGCTCAAATGTGTTGACCTGGTCCTGGAGAAAGTCTCTCTGCGTAGACAAGGCGCAGGACCGGCTGTAGAGGGGGTACAGGGCCCCGGCCATCAGTGCACAGGCGGCCAGCAAGGACGTTTGCTCCCTGTGGGTCTGGGAGATCACATTTTTGAAATGTGAATTCTCAAGAACCAACTGCTCATGGGACTTCTCTATAAAGTTTGATTTTTCCACATTTTTTTCAGCAATTTCTTGAAATTTCTGTAAAAAGAGAAGTCAAATAATTTCACATTTGACCATGAGACAGACATTTGATTTCTCTTGATGAAAAGGAAAAAAAATACAACCCCCCCCCCCTTTTTTATTGCCAGTTACTTCCTCCCTCCTCAAAGATCCATGTACTCAAAGACCCAGAACATAGAACGGTAATAGGCCACACAGCTTGGATCTGAATGCGGGCATTGATTCTTTTTTTAATCCTCCTACATAGAAACTTCACATAAAGTAGAACACATAAATTTCAAAATGCTTCATGAATGTGCACATCCAGGCACAAAAACACATAGGAGTATTTAGGGGGTAAATGCTTGCTCTGCAGATTGTCTGCTCTCCTGTTCCTCACTGACTTTTATTTCCTCCTTTTAAATGGAACTATACTGCCAAAGAGGCTTTCCTAGACATAAAAATGATTTTACTTTTTGCCAAAATAAACAGTTACATCAATGGTGCAACAACTAGCACTTGAAGGTTTGCCGTTTTATTCAATGGGCTAGGACTGCCCTCTTTCTCACCTTGCCCCTCCCCAAGTGCAGCTCCAACAGTGGAGAGAGATGCTCGTTGTGAACTAGACCTCAACCGCTGTCTGATCTTTCTCTCCTAACCAAGGTGCCCACCATCCAAAACTTAAATTAAAATGAAAAGAACTGTTAACAGCAAGCACATTTTCATTCCTAGAAAATAACGTGACTGCCTATGAAATCATATGGAATTGCTAAGGTAAAGAGTGAATTTTTATCATACCAAAGGTAACAGCAACAAAAGTAGATAAAGTGGACTTCATCAAAATTATCAACTCTGTGTGTGTGTGTGTGTGTGTGTGTGTGTGTGTGTGTGTGTGTGTGTGTAAGGAAGAGCTTTAAGGGTTCGTGAGGGAGTGGGGAGTGGGGAGGGAGGGGAAAAATGAGCAGCCAATATTAAGGGCTCAAGTAGAAGGCAAATGTTTTAAGAATGATGATGGCAACAAATGTACAAATGTGCTTGACATAATGGATGGATGGATGGATTGTGATAAGAATTGTACGAGTCCCCAATAAAATGATTTTTTTTAAAATAGAAAGAGCTTTATATACAAGAGCAATTATATATTGAGAAAATATCCTAGCCCAAAATTATCCACTTTTGGCATCAGTGTTCTTTAACAAGAAAGTGAAGAGACAACTCACACGATACCCAGAATACATAAAGAGCTCCTGTAACCCCGAAATACATATATAACACAAGCCATCAAAATAACTTATGGTCCAAGTGAGGCTGGGGCAGAGTGGGGTATATAGCCACGGGTCTTGAATAAACATTTCTCCAAAGAAGATATGCAAATGGCCAATAAGAGAGAGGTTCCCAGGGGCTGCGGGTAGAGGGGATTACAGGATTGTTGTTCAAGGAGTACTGAGTATCTTTCTGGGATGATAAAAACCTTTTTGGAATTAGAGAATGATGACAGGTATACAACATGGTGAAGGTAATTAATGTCACTAAAGTGTATGGTTAAAATGACAAATTTTATACACATCTATTATTTTTAAATCAAACATACTAGATCCTGATTTCCTTTGTTACTAATTCAGTTATCATTTAGTGAACATTGATTACTCTTTATGGCAGGTGCTAGGAAAACAAACAAGTCAATTACTGGGGATATTCTACAACAGAAGAGAGTGCCAACTTGTCAGAGAAGCATGAAAGGGCATTAAGGGGGTCAGTTGGCAATAAAAAGACAAGTGGAACTGGAGTATGTAACAAGAAAATTAAAAAATAAGGCAATTTCACTGATGAGGATAGGCAATTGCTTCCGATAATAATTTAATCTGGCCCTTATAAACAATAGTTATTTCACAGTTCAGTTGAATCTTTATTTAGCAAGTAGCGGCCATGACAGGCCATGGACTTGTTTCTTTTTAAAAGCAGGCCAAGAGAATTTCATTTTAAAGTGGGATCATTGGGAAACTGAGACATCAGGACTTGTTCTACATGTTTATGTGAAGCATTGTCTTTAATATGGCAGCAACATCTGGGGGGCATTTAGGAAAACATTTCTTCATATTGGTTTGGACTGTGCAATACAGTCTCAGAAAACCCAACGGGCAATTCTCTTCTACTCTATAGGGTGACTACTGAGTTTTTTGTCTAAAATTTAATGTTTATCTTTAGCACAGGTATGTATGTGAGTATGTATCTGATTCAATTGAAATAAATCTTCAACACCTTCGATCTTTTCTCCATTTATCAATATGTTGTTATTGGTCCAGTTGGATTTTTTGTGTAATCCATACTAAAGGCTGTAGTCTTCAGTCTTCATGAGTATGTGCTTCAAGCCCACTTCACTTTAAACGAGTAAGGTTATATCATCTGCGTAATACGGGTTGTTAATAAGTCTTCCTCCAAGCCTGATATCACACTTGTTTTCATATTGTTCCGTATCTAGGGTTATTTTCTCAGTATGCATATTGAATAAGTATAAGGATATACTCGGATGCACACCTGTCCTTATTTAAACCACGCATTATCCCCTTGGTCTGTTTAGAATGACTCTCATTTGGTCTACATTCAGGTCTGCATGAGTACAATTAAGTGTTCTGGAATTCTCATTCTCCATTCTGTTATCCACACAAGTCAAAATGTCTTGGCGTAGTAAATAAAATATGAGTAAACATCTTTCTAGGAGTCCCTGCTTTTAGTCAAGATTCAGCAATGGTAGCCCTCATTACACATCATCTGCTGAACCCAGCCTCAATTTTTTTTTGTTCCCCATTCCTCCCCCCACCACCCCCAGCCTCAATTTCTAGGACTTCCCCATCAATCTATTGCTGCAATCATTTTTTAAATTATCTTCAGTAACATTTTAACTTGCATGTGATATTAATCTACTGTTTTCATTTGTTTCATAATCTCCACATTCTGTTGAATCACCTTTCTTTGCAATAGCCATGTATATCAGTCTCTGCCAGTTGGTTGCCCAGTAGTCATCTTCTAAATTTCTTGGCACAGATGAGGAAGCACTTCTAGCACTGCATATTTTTGCTGCAACATCTTCATTGGTTGGTAGTTCATCAATCCCAAAGTCTTGGATTTTGCCAATACATTCAGTGCATCCTGGACTTATGCCTTCAGTACCATCAGTTCTTGACCACAAGCTACCTCTTGAGAAAGCTAAACATCAACCAATTCCGTTTGGCGCAATGATACTGTGTTTTTCTTCAATCTGCTTTAGGTATTTCCTGTACCACTCAATATTTGGCCCATAGAATTCTTCAGTATTTCAACTTGAGGCTTGATCATTATCTCCTGTTCTCTCAGAAATGTCGAGCATGTTTTCCCTTTTGTTTTTCTAACTCCAAGTCTTCACTCATTTCTTCATCTTCTCTAGCTGCCCTTTGAGACTTGAATGCAGTCAATGGAAGGAATGGTTTAGTAAAAGAGATGAACAATCCCTGGAGAAGGACATCATGTTTGGTCAAGTGAAGGGGTGGCAAAGGAGAGGAGGGCCCTTGGCGAGATGGATTGACATAGGGGCTCAGACATAGGAACAATTGTGAGGATGGTGCAGGACTGTGCAGTATTTCACTCTGTTGTGCAGAGGGTCACTGCAGGTCAGAACTTTCTCGATGGTACCTAACATCATCATAAAATGATAATGTCTCTAAAGTGAACCAGAGTTGTATATGAACCCTAGATATATGGATGGATTTGGGGCTCACACTTAATTCTAGCCTATTCTTAGAACAATTCGTTCTAATGACATGGCCCTACTTGACACGCCATCATGAAGAGACCACTGAAGATATGGGTGCTATAGTAAAGTGTGGTAAAGAAATCAGATGGTGCTCAGCGATCAGAAAGAATAGTGTCTGGGCTCTTAAGGGCTTGCCTTCAAACAAACAAGTGAGACATCAATAAGCACACACGGAAGAAGTGCATCAGCCTGTGTGATCTAAGGATTGTACATAATAAAATCCAGATTAGAAGGAGGGAATAGAGTCAGAGCTTAAATTATGCAGAGGGCTTTGGATGACAATGGTATCCCAAAATCTATTTGTAAGGTCCTCACATGGATTAGGCCTCCAGTAAATCCACTCTGAACATAGTCCAGGGATGTGAATAGCCTCGCTATAAGACAGAAAGCACTGTGAAGTCGATTATGACAGATGTAGTTAGGTACAAATGTAACACCTTACCATTTGATCTCCCTTATGACCCATTGTAAGTTGCTCCAGTTTTTAATATTTTCCGCTTTCTTTTCGGTTGAGTTTTGTTGTTGTTGTTTTGTCTAGTCATTGCTGTTATTCTTTGTTTCGTACTTGTGCTTTGTGTGATTTTCTGTATATGAAATCCAGGATAGGGAAATTTGTAGCTGTAGTAACTGGGCAGATGATTGCCTAGGGGGTTAGGAGAGGAAGATTGGAGAAAACGGGGTGCAAATGATGAAGATGAGAAGGAAACTGTCCTGAAATTGATTGTAGTAATGACTGCACAACTCTTCGTAGTATGACTGAATTATTACATTGCATGTATGTGAAGTACATGCCAATAAAAGTATTTTAAAAGCAAAAACAAAACAACAAAAGAGCTGAACAAAAGATTTCAGAGTCCCTTCTGAAGTTCATTTTGGTCCTTTCTTTCTTTCCCGTCTTTCTACTGGACTTTTGCTTTCTTCACGTATGATATCCTTGAGTCCATCTTACAGTTTGTCTAATCTTTAATCATTAGTGTCCAGTGCATCAAATGTTTTTCTTGAAATGGTTTCTAAATTTAGGTAAGATATTTTCAAGGTTGCACTTTGGCTCGCATGGGCTTGTTTTCATGTTCTTCAATGTCAACTTGAACTTGTCAATGAGTAATTGATGGTCTGCTCTGCAGCCTGTCCCTGTACTGACGAATGATATTGAGCTTCTCCAGCATCTCTTTCCACAGATGTGGCCAATCAGATTCCTGTGTAATCCATGTGAGGTGGTCCATGCTTGTAGTCACCATTCATGCTAAATCAAAAAGTACTTCCAATAAATGCAATTTAGTTCTTACAGAATTCTATCATGCTACCATCAGCAATACTTCGATCTCAAATCTGCTCCTCCTTCTCTGTTGCCAGCCTTTGTATTTCAATCACAGTAATCTTAAATGCATCTTGATTGCTTGTTTGATCAATTTCTGACTGCAAAAGAGTGTAAAAATCTTCACTTTCTCCTTCTTTGGAATTATGGAAGGGAGCAAGTGAAAATCACAAAAGTTAATAACATGTTCTCTCCAAAATCAACCTCCCTTGGTCAATGAGAGAAAAGGGAAAATCACAGAAAACAGAAGATAAAAAAGACAGAGTGACTGCAGCTAGATAAATGGAAATAAAAGTGCACTCGAAAAAAAAGTGCACTCGATTGTATCCCAGGCAGCCGCCTACCGTACGTGTTTACAGCCTTTTTATGAACAAGAAAGCCGAAAAGATGTCTTTTCCAATGATATTTTAAACTAATATTCAAAGTCATGTGTTAAGGCCATGAATACTGAAGGAAAGCTGAAACTAAAATAAGCCCACTGTGGGGAAATTTTAGTCCCTTTAAAACATGATAGCGCTCAGCTCTCCAAATCCTCTACAATGTACAGGACTCTGGTCCTCTTCCACCGCCATCAGTTAAAGTTAAAAGCATTTGCAACAGATAAACATTCCTGGAAGGAGTAGCTGGAGTGGTGAAAAGGTTTTGGAAATGGATAGCAGTAATAGGAGGGCAATATGGTAAAAATAATTAATGTCACTAAATCGTATACTTAAAAACGGCTCAAACGGCAAATTGTTACACATACAAGGGTACTTCAAAACAATTCATGGAAAAGTGGAATTTAAAGATAATGAGATTTTTTTCCAAAACTTTTAAAAGAAAAGAATCACATGAAAATGCGAGTTCAAGAAATATGAAAATGCCTTTATACTCATATTCATATATTACTTTGTATTTTTAAATAGTATACATTTCTAAGAAAACCTGTTTAATAATATAATATAATATAAAAACCACAGGAAGATAAGGGTGATGATAATATATTAAGACAGTAGATCGCATACAATTTTTCATTTCTAAATGTCAAGTCATGTGCTAAATAAACATCTTAGCTCTGCTATCTCCATTCTAATCCTATCACAAGAACATCCTAGCTGAACAAATAAGTAGCATTAGGTTTCTGATCCTGTTTCCTCATGTAAACTAGAAATGATTTCTAAAAGAATCTGTCTCTCAGAGTTGTTGTGGAGCTCAAACAAGAAAGATATGCAAATGTAAGCAAAGCACTGAAAACTCTATTAAACTATTAATAGTATTAAATTCTGCAAAGTCAAGTGAATACTAGCAAAACAATGAAACCCACGCCTTCTGCAGCCATATGGGCTGTAAGAATCCCTGGAACTATTGCCCTGAGATAATCTTTCAACTTTAATCCAAAATACTCCCATAAAGCTTCTTTAAACCAAGTGGTAATTTAGCTTAAATACTACATACTGTCTGAATTCCGATCTTGTAAGAGCTATCTATATGGGATCAAATTGACAACAACAACTCAAAATACATAGAAACAAAAGAGGGGCAATGAGCTTTTTTGCTAATGAGTGAGATCAAAATCAGCAAAAGACAGTGAAAATGGTTGCACAATTGGGAGAACGTCACCAATGTCCCTGACTTGTAGATGTAAAAAAAAAAAAAATATTTAATTGGCGTATGCTCTGCTATGTACATTCTCAACAACAGCAAAAATAAAATACAATTTTTAATTAAAAGAGACCATCTCTAGCACTTAGGTGAAAAGTAATCAGAGGACTTTGCTTTCCTGAGCGGTGCCCACTCACACTGACTCACAGTCCATCAGGAGATGGCATGTACAAGATTGTGTCTGGCTCCCTGTGAATCAATCATTCTGCTCAGGCTTGTTTACCTTAAGGAGCTATCGCTTCCAATAATATAAACGAGCTCCACTTTACCCTTGAACATTTTTGCAAGTCAATTTTTTTAAGTTTCATCTCTATAAAACCGTGTCACTGTTATGATTACCTTAGATTTCTTGCCAAATGTACTTTTAATACCACGATTATACCCAAAACAAATCCATTGCCAAGAGTCAATTCCTACTCACAGTGACCTTATAGGACAGAGTGGAGCGACAAACAAGGTTTCCAAGGCTGCCCTCTATAAAGATGCAGATTCCTCATCTCTCTCTAGTGGAGCAAAGGGGGTCAAACCACCAACTATCTGGTAAGCAACTGAGCACTTAATCACTGCACCACCAGGGCTCCTCCAACACTGTGATGTAGGAGGTATAACATGCAATATAGTGTGGTATAGTGGAATTTCTTTCATTTCTGTTCTCCACCCTAAATCCTTTTGACTTCATTAACATGTCAAATAAAGTATTTACAATAAATGCTACACCAAGAGTTACCCATATTTAACAGGGATGATGATGGCATGAGTGTGTATAATTATCGAAACACTGCACTGGTAGAGTTACCTGGATAATAAATACAACTGATTCGTGCTGCTCTTTCTGTCGCTCTGCCGTCAAGTCAATTCTGACTCTCAGCTCACCGCAGAAAGTAGAAAATGCAGAACACATCACACGGCCCCCTGTTGGGTAAGCATTGGGCGGCTAAACACAAAGTCAGTGGTTCAAACTACCTGCCGTTCTGCAGTAAAAAGATACATAAATATTTACAGCCTCAGAAACCCAAACAGAGTCTATTAATTTTATGAAATAAAGGAATGGCTTATTAAAAATTAAACCACTATTTTTTTTCCAAAATTAAGCGCTATGATAGAGGGTGGCTATGAGTCAGAATCAAGTCAACAGTCATGGTTTTTGGGGGGGTTTCGGTTTGCAGAGGCTTGAACAAAACATTATTGGCAAAAAAAATATTTTTACTCAGACTTGATAACATAAGCATGGATGGGCCAGATAAAAAGGTTAAATAGTGAGTCAATCAAATTTGGAATCAACCAGGGAAATGATCTACAACCTTCTGATTTCTTATCTATCTTGAGAATGAAAGTGACCATTTATTAAATTCAATATTAAAATATAATAGCATTCTGTAATTAAAAACTGAGATGATAGTTAGCAATAACTAGCCTTAACTTCTGTTGTCAGTCAAGTCAACAGAACACAGAATCAATCTCGGAGTCAACTATTTTGATACAGGGTCTGAAACTATAAATGTGGTTCATAGGTAATGTTCCCCAAACCCCCTGCTATAGTCAATTCGGATTCACAGAGCCCCACGTACGACTTTTGAGAGGTAAACCTTTACAGGGACAGACGGTCTCATCTTTCTCCCAAAGAGGAGCTCGGAAAACTCCAAAACCAAACTCGCTGCCATCGGGTCAATCATGATTCACAGATGCTATAGGACAGGGGAGAACAGCCCCTATGGGTTTCTGAGACTGCAACTCTTCACAGGAGTAGAAAACCTCATCTTTCTGCCGAGAAGTAGGCTAGTGGTTTTGAACTGCCAACCTTGCTGTTAGCAGCCCAGTACCTAATCCATAGCTCCAACAAGGCTTCTTATAATATTTACAGGTATAACAAATTTAAACCTCAAATGGGAATAAACTGGATATAAGTACACGCATGCTAAAACTGACAATGTGTTACTAAATCTTTGAAATGTTTGATTTTTTTAAAAAGAATAAAGGCAATAAAATTTCACCATTTCATTAGGCAACATAATCTGAAATATATTAACCAGAAACTCATCTACTTCCAAACTTACGAGCAAGACAGTCCTTAAGACATGCACACAAGCACAGCTATGTGTTCATGGGTCTGTGTGCTCGTGTGTGTATGTCTGAACACGTTTTAAAGCGTGGTTCTCATGGAGTTTTAAATGGACTTGGTGTTGGCCCTGAAAGAAAACACTGGAAATATGTAAAGACGGAGTAGTCCAGTTTGTCGAGCTCTCTGGAGAAGCAACGTACCTGTGCCCTTTTCTGCACCTCCAGGAGGAGTTCAGAATACTGCAGCTCCAGTTCCTTCTTTTGTTTATGCCAGCAGCTCTCCTGGGCTTTGATCTGCTCTGCCACTTTGTTAAAGGTGTCTTCCTGGGTCTGCTGAAGCTCTCTCATTGTGTCTGACTTGTTTTTGCAGATGTACTCTAGATGGTTTATCTGCAGGGAGGCATGCGACAGTGAGATGCGCACACAAACCATTTCATTGCGTCACCTCTCGAAAAGAAGAAACCAGAAATGTATGCTTGATTTTATTCCTCAAGGTCATATTAAAATGTAAGTTAAAATATAAATGTTTAAAATTACGGGACAGAAATCAGCATGGGAAATGGCTATATATTTTGCAAAGAACGATGTCATCTGTAGACAGTGTATACAAATATTTTTATTCTCTTTCTCCTGAAAGTACTCCTTTTGTTGAGAAGACTAAGAATATTCTTATTTCTGGAACTAATGCTCAGCTAATTAATGATCTCACTGGGAAAGGGGTTATTTCAATGACAGTTACAAACTTGCAAACATGCACATGAAATAAAACAGAATGCTCCGACCATTTCACATCCAAAACACTGGAAGGAATAACCTCATCTGTTCACATGTGTGATACTTAACAATGTATGGACACTATGAAAGATTATTTTGAAATATAATACCATCGCAGGGAGCTACACACACACACACATTGTAATTGTCAGTAGTTTTCCAGACTTACACACACAGACTTTATACCCATTGCACACACATTCACAAGCACGAGCAGCATCTGTGCTTCTCCAAGCACAAGCCCTCCTTTCCTCAATCCTATTTCTCAGCGCCTATGGCCTGTTTACTGACAGGACCCAAGGAAATTGCTCAGTAACAAGAAATCTCATCCACAAACTGGACCAACCCAGATGTCGCTTAATTACTTCAACAGATCTGAAACACAGAACGAACGTTCTCTTTGGGGCCCTTCAGATTGAATGCCAGTGCAAGTAGACCTGGAAACCAGACAGCATAAACATGGTGCTGACTCATTCAATAGATCCAGACTATGGATCGGTACCTTGAATGGTGGCATATGCTGGTCTCCTCTGCCCGTTTAATTTTCTATAACCAGCAGAAGACTATTTATCTATTTGTTTGTTTATTTGTGAAACACTGAATGCCTCGGCTTGTGAAATGGCAGAGCAGCCATAAAAATCTAGTCTTTTCTCCCTGAAACTGCTATTTCTGACATTCTAAAATATGAAATGAGTTCTGTACTGCAGTTTGCTACATTGCAAGAAGCCAGTCATAAACATCATTTAAAATGTTTAAACATTTTTTTAAAAGAACACCTTGGATTGTCAAAAGAATTCTAAGATCATGTTTTTAGGTAGCTTGTATCTTGTTTCTATTTTATGCTAAGATAAAGAGTTGGTTTATTAATGTAAATGACTCAGTTCTTTGAGTTGCTTCATCAGTAAGATTAATTTATTTTCTTTTAATGAGGTCCCTGTGGCTAATACTGGCTAGTAGTATTAGCATGTCCTGCACAGAAAGTGGAGCTTAGAGACTTCATACAGACTTCAGTCACATTTACATGCCCACAGCAATGGCATCAAACTGAGTTGTAGACAAGCCATAATTAATGGTATTGAATTATTAACATCCAAATTCTTTTTGAAATAAGATGAATGTCAGCCCCCCTTAATGATACTGTGATGTGGACAAATGTCACTGAATTTAATAGAGGTATCTGGTGCCTGAGGACAGTTACCTTCTCATTAGCCCTGTTGAGGTCTCCGATCAGGGCATCAACATTCTCCTGCAAGACTGCACAAAGCTCCGACCAGGAGAATTTATCCAGCATGCCTTCTGGTTGTTTTATGAGCACACAGCCCGCTACCAAGTGCTGATACAAGGTATGAAGGAAGGTTAGCTTCTCCTGGGAGAAAAAGACATTCATTTCAGTATATAAACACTGTAAGAAGGACCACACATAACACACATAGTAAAGAATTTGTAATTAAAAACAAAACCTAGAAAGGAATAGAAACACTCAAGTCTCAGATAATTTTCATTTCGATGACTTTGGGGCTTTTTGTACATTCAAAACGAAGCAGGCAATAGACTACAGGTGTCTCGGCTAGTTAGTGCTGCTGAAACAGAAATACCCCAAGGGGTGCTGTTAGGTGTCAGTTCCGACTCAGTGACCCTCTGTACAGCAAAACCCAACACTGCCGGGGTCCTGCACCCTCCTCACCAGTGTTACGTTTGAACCCACTGTTGGCAACCCCTGTCAATCCATACCATCGAGGGTCTGCCTCTTTGTCAATGTCCCTCCACTTGACCAAGCATGAGGTCCTTTCCAGGGACTGGTCTCTCCGAATAAAACACCACAAGGGAGCAGCTTTAACAAACAGAAATGGATTCTCTCACAGTTGAGGAGACTGGAAATCCACATTCTGGGCACCAGCTGGGGGCTCGCTCTCTCTGCCAGCTTGGGGGAAAGTCCCTGTCTCCTTTATTACCTGTGAGCTGCGCACTAACTGGAGATCCACAGGTGCCTGAGTGGCAGTCTTCCCCTGGGTGTAAGAGGAACTCGGCAGGAGGGGAGAAGCTCAACCTGAGTAAGCTTTCTCTCCCAAGAAGAGAACAAGCCACTGTCGCCACCCCCACCTCTCTCCAAAGTCCAGGTCCCTTGTAAGATAAAAGATGATGCAGGCCACCCCTAGGGAAACTTCCCTTACATTGGATCAGGGTTGTGATCTAAGTAAGGGTGGTGACTTAAAAGGGAAGGTCAACAATTTCGTGGAAATTTTCCATTATCTTTTCATTTCATTTTCCCACGAACTTTTTGAAGCACCAAGTGATCAAGTTCATCCTCAGGGTGACTCAGTCAGTCACTGCCTACGGGTGGCCCTGCCCCATTAACATAACAAACATCAACTCATCCAATTTTACATCACCTAAACCTGCCCACTAGACAACTGCCTACCTGAGAATTTACAACAAAGCACGGAAGGGAGGACAGGCAGGCCCAGCCTGACCAGTGGGATATAAGAAGGTTTCAATTGAGGCCCAACTTCCTCAGCTGCTCAACAAGGTGTCTGGACTCATAGCTTCTAATTCCTTCTGTCAGGCAGTATGGTGAGCCTATTCTTTCAGATTTACACTTGCCAAGACAAATATTACTTAGCTCAAAAAAATTCACCCAGCGAAAAAGGAGTTATTGGACTCTGTCTAAGAAAAGTTCCATTCGTCTCTGCTCTGCACGTACACAGTTGTTGGACTTCTGCTCTCGTCCTGAGACCCGTTTGTGGATGACGGACAGGCAATGTTCCCTGGCCCCTTGGGTGAGAAGACAGATAAGAAATGTGTGGGAGATGAGTTCATCTGTTTTCGCCATTTACAAGTTAATACAGCGTTTGGGACACTAGGCAGCTGGTAGGTGTGTAGACTATTACAAAGTAACAGAGGAAAAAAACAATAAATGGGCATGGCTGCCCAAGATATACTTTCCAAGCTGTCCAATTAGAAAAATATTTTTAAACATTTACTTACTTACATTGCAGTAAGTAACCTGCTCATTGTTGAATGATTGAAATAACCTAGAAATTCTTGCTATGCTGCAGAATTCCATAGAGAACTGACCGATCTTGAACACCCAAGAAGGATTTACTTCCTAAAAAGCCCAATGGCTCCCTTAATAAGGTGTTTCACCTTTAATAAAGCCCCAAAGCATGGACCTCAAAGACAAAGCAATTGGAAAGCTACAGAGTGAATGTTCTGGGTAGCTCAAATAAGTTCCCTCAAAAAAGATAAAATAAAATAATGTAATAGATCATTAGGAAAGATAGCCATTAAAAGGAGAAATTTTAAGAGAAAGGTAAAAAAGGAAATTCTAATCTAAATCATAAAAACAGAAAATAGCATATGTAAAAGTTTTGAAAGTAGACATTCTAAAGAATTATCTATATTTGTATGCGTCAAAATATATATCTTTCATTCAAACTTTCAGGCCATTTTACCTTTTTCCAAATACAATCATTTGAAAACTAAGAGCATTCATTTAGTTGCAACTACAAACCTGAGTGAAGAAATCAAAAGGCTTCATAACTACACCAGCCTTTCCCTTTCAGACAGACTGAAAGATGGCTTTATATTTTTCAACTGCCTTTAGGTGTTCAAAAATCCTATTCGCTCCAAGTAACCACATGTAATCCCCAGGCACTAAAGTGTCCCCCCCTCCCACTTTTCACCAAGCGATGCGGATCACCCTCAGGATGGCTCAGTGAGTGGCTGCTGTGTCCTTTTTGGCTTGGGCTGTGATAAACCAAGCATGATCATCAGCCCTGTGGCGTGCAAAAGAAAAAAAGAAAGAAAGAAATACAACCCTCAAAACCCAAAATCAATTCACACATGTTGAACCCAGCCATACTGCTGCAGACATGCTGACTTTACAATACAGCCAGTCTTCCAGTTCCTTTATTTTAATCTTTATCTGATGTGCAGAACAATTCCAAGCCCTTCATGTGGACACAATTTAAAACCCAGCCCGTAAGAAGAGTGGAAAGAATGCTTCCTCTCTACGCTCTTGGCATCCGTGTTCCTATTTGTTACAGTAATGGACTCAATATGCAAGACGACTCAGATAAACCAGCTCCACACTAACTAGACGAGTCTATGCCCCATGGGGAAAGGAAAATACAAGCTAACCATTCCATTCACGCAGGATCATACAAAACATGGAAGTTTGGTCATAGAATTTTAAGAATCACTAATAAATGAAAATGGAGTATAATATGTGAATTATATGCCAATAAAACTATTTTGTTTTTGAAAGAAAAGAAAATGAATAGGCAACCTCCCGAAGCATCTAAATTCATGTGTTAATTTTGTGGGCCTTCTTTTTCTGAATTTTAAAAATATCCATTATCACAAGGAGCAAGGAGGTTATCTATCAAAGTAGATGTTATTCTTGTTTTATACGCCAGGAAACAACAAGGACTAAGATTTGGACTTTCGAATGTATGTTATATTTTTTTAAGAAATAAACAACTGAAAAAGGAGAATGTCAGCAATTTTTTCAGCAAACAGACTCTAAGAATCCCTGCACGGAAGACAAGAGAGCCACCTCCCCAATTTCAGCAACCACTACGGTTATATTTTTTTCCTGGTTTTTACTGTTTTGATCATGTGAATTGAAAAAAGAAATATTAATATCACATGAGCAAGAACCCCAACCGAAGAATTCTGAAATATTTAATAAGTGCTATTTTTCCTTATTTGTTCATTTTGGGTGCTGGTGCTAAACTTTCATGTATCAAGATTTAAAAAGAAATTTTATACCCTTAGTTATTCCTAGGATTGAGGGGGAGGGAGACCACTTTTGCTTCCTGATGTCACTCAACTTGAAAATGTGCAGTATAAATTATGTTCCTCAAAAATAAACGTTTTACCTTCAGTGGAAAAAAACAAACAGGAACATGAGGCGTGAAGAGACAGAGCTGTGTGGCTTGGCCAGTCATGGCCACAGAGTCTTTCATCAGAGGCACCAGGAGCCCGTTCCGGGTCTTTCTGGTCACCGAAACCATATTCCTTCCCCCACACCACAACTGCAGTAAAATAATAACTTTGTCTTTAGAGAGCAAGAAAACCTCGAAAAGGCCATCAGGAGAACAGCTCCTAAGAGCGCCAAGGAGCATTAGCTGTGCAAGGGCCGGGAGGGCCACACTGCCTTGTGTCTCTCCAAGAGGGCAGCGCAAGGACAAGGGAGCGACTGGCTTTGCAGCTGTCGCAAATCTTTCAAAACACCCAGCTCAGAACAAAATTTTTGACTTCAATCAGATAGCAGTAAAAAACAGCCACTGGTGGCTGTGGCTGTGAAGCCGAGCGCAGGGCAGGCCCTTCCAGACAGCATCTGGTCTCGGGTCATACCTCTGAGTCCCTGTGGGAGGCCTGGGAAAGCTTGTGGAGTTCACCTTCCGACTGCGCTGCCCGGGCCTTCTCTTTCTCCCAGCAGTGCAGCACGTTCTGCAGCTCCACTTTTAGAGTGCTTATTAAAGCATCCCGGTCTGCGCACTTGGTGCGTAAATGACTTAACTCTTTGTTGACGTCCACCAGTTTCTCCTGAAGGTCCTATTGAAGATACACCACATAAGGAGAACGTCGTTAGGATGACCCATGGGGTGGTGGCGTGAAATACCTACTAGTTTCATAGCTGAAGAAACTTCCAGGAAAGCATGTGTTTACGCTGCTAAAGCATGAAGGTGCTTAACTGAAGTGAGTTTTTTAGCTAAAAAATTTGTTGTCTTAACGTTTACTCAGAGTCGATTCCGACTCACAGCAACTCTCTAAGACAGAGAAGAATTGCCCCTTTGATTTTCTGAGACTATAACTCTGAAAGGGAGTAGAAAGCTTCATCTTTCTCCAGCCCAGCGGCTGCTGGTTTTGACGCTGCTGACTTTGAGGTTAGCAACCCAACACATAACCCACTCTGCCACCAGGCTTCCTTAACCTTTGCAGAAAATGTTCACACGATTCCTCTTCCAAAAAGGTCTTTCAAAGGGAATTTTCCTTGTGTGCCATTTTAAAAAATAATTTGGTCGATGGACATTTTTTAAACATTTAATAAGATTTTTAAAATAAACCCCTTAAATCTCATATAAGAACATTTACTTTCTAATGGTATTCTAAATACTAATAGAAATTTCAACTAAGTGGTATAAAACACTGCTGAACTGTTTATTCCTTAGGCTTAACAAATCCTATTGAAGTGTACCCATGACAAGCTCAACATGAACCAGCACAATAAAATTCCTACAATACTGATCAACTCTGCAAGCTGCCCCAGGACCATTTTGCAAAGATGCAGGACATAAAACCAGCGCAGAAAATAAAATAAGCTGTTGTTCTGGACTCGGGCCAGGAGTGGCTGCCGCCCATGGCCAGGCCTGGTGTGTATAAACACAAGGGTTCCTCCCTAAAATAATATAAACTGATGCCAAATACTGATTACTGATGTACTTAAATAAAGTACTTTTAAGACACATCTAATGCTGGGTATTAAGTCTGAAGTCATTCCTTTTTATCTTATGATATGATAATTATCTGGAAAATAAATTTTTCTTGAACCGACACACTTTCAAACCAACTTTTATTTTTTTGAATGCCATGCATTATTGTTACTTTGACCAGCAGGGTTTTTTTTAATTAGCATTTTATCCAAATATATCACTGCTCGGCCTTTTGGCTAAAAGCCAGTAAAATTTTATCCAATTATATTTAGTTTAAATAAAGAAAATATATTTTTTGGATACCTCTGGTTAAAAACATAGTCTAAACAACTATATTTGTGTCTTAGGATAAAAAGTTATGCTAAATCATAATACCTTTATGCTTTAGGATAAAAAGTTATGCTAAATCATAATACCTTTATGCTTTTAGTGTGAGATTCTATCTTCTGTTTGGTAGAATTAAGTTCACTCAATACTTTTTCCTTAGCATTGCACATGCTGGTGAGCTGGAGAGAGAAAACAGAACTTCTTAACATGTTTCAAGGATGTGTGACTCAAAAGCTAATCTTTGAATGTTTTCTGTGCCCTCCTTAAACAGGAGTGTTTCGAGAATAATTAAAAGTCTTCATGAAGTATTTCTCTAGTGTAACTGCTGTGTAGCCTGGCTAAAGAGAAACGAAAGCATTCAAGCTTAACATGTCAGTGAGGCTCTTGTGCTGTTGCTAGATGTCTGGATAAAAGACTTCATTCTTACTGTAAACAAATATAACTTTATTCTGAAAATCCTGCTGGACCCAAATGCCAGCAGGCATCTAAAAGAAAGGGGGTGGGGGAGACAGGGCAGGAGCTTGTTCCTCCTGTACATCATGAGGGTCCTTCACTGGTCTCCCGCTCCATATGACAAACTTCAGGGTCAGTCACATGCAGTCCTACTGGGAAGCCTGTGGCAGGTCATCAGTTGGTGCTGCTCCGCTTGTGATTCCCTCGCTCTGACAGTTCATTCTTCTTTCTGTCAGACTGCTCTCTCTGCTTCCTTCGCAGCCACCCCCTTGGTCTCCCCACTGCTGTCTCTGGCACTGGTTCACGACAAAGCGCATCGCTAAGCCAAAGCCTGCTGAGTCGACTTTTCAAGTGTGCTGAGGATCATGAGACATCCATCCCCCCAAATAACAATTCGCTGTGGGTCCTATGTTCCTAGTTACCCTGCAGCTTCCAGATCCACACCTCGGAAGAGGTCCGCAATCCACTAACAATGCAGGTTGTCTTGTCTCCCTGGGAAAGACTGGCAGCACTGCGCTTGATAGAGATTTAATTATTTCCATGGTCACTTTCTTTTGTGACTCTTGAACAGCCAAAGGGCATTCAGAAGACTCACTTGTCCTTCTTTGTTTGCCTTGGTAGACTAAACCAAAGCAGCCCTCTGTTCAAGTGTGAGATGCCATGGTTTCCCAGCCTGGGGTCGCATGAAAGAAAGCCAGACACAGAAAGCTAACCACCAAGTTCCATGTTATGTGGCTTGTCTCTGGTTCAAACAATCTGCTGTTTCACTAATTGCCTTTAATGTAATTACTTTCTATGCTCTAATTTGACAAGAAGTGACTAAACAAACTTCAATTTTTAAAGCACGGATTCATAAAACATTTTAATACCCAAGAAAATTATTAACCCACACATTAAATAATACAAATGAGATGATAAACAGAAGCATGGGATTTTTCTGTCAGCAAAGTAAAAGCTCCCAGGCTACATCAAACGATTGTTTGTTTTTAAAAACTCCTAACAACACTACACTCCCTTTAGGGAATAAAAATTAATTTCTTTCCTTAAGACTTCTTAATTTTTATTGAGATTGCCACAATTTAGATAAGTCTTAGAATAAAACAGTGACAAAGCCTGAATTTCTACAAGCTATTCCAAACGTCCTATAAACACACTAACATTGAAATTCAGCTTAATATTAACTTACTCATTCAAATTACCTGTATAGGTTGTGTCTCTTTTTAATAATAATTAGAATTGACAAATTAGGAAGACCAAGAAGCGACACAATCTATATCTTTGAAAATAAGTGTGTGATGAAGGGTGGCATGAATAAAAGTGAGGCAGGACTCTAAGCCACAGTTAAAGAAAGCACAATGACAGACACTTTTCTTTTTTCTATCAGTGAAGCTGTCAATTCAATATTCCCAATCTTTTGACCTTTGTAACAAGCCAGGGGTATGTACTGCTGCAGGCCCAGGGCTATATGCGTGGAGCCAAACAGTGCAAGTGTTACCTCATTAGATGCATCTTCCAGCTTGTTCTGGTAATCTGTCAAGGTGCGCCTCAGAGTCTCGAGGACAACAGAGAAGCTGGGGGTTTTATCTTTGTCCTTGTGGATGCCTGCAGAAAAATAGAGGATGAAAACAAAGTTCCCAAAGTCACCCAGAGACAAAAGCTAAGTAAACAGTAACAGAGATATTACAATTAGGTAGAGCTAAAAAAGGCTTCATGAAACATTGAGTAGAATCATATTCTCCCATGCATGCTGCTGGCTAGCCTTTCTAAACAAGTGATCAAATTAAAGTTGTGAGATACCAAGTTCAAATTCCTGGCTGTTTTCTGCCTTAATGAAGCCCACGTTGCAGCTAGTGGCTAGCTCTTTTTCTTTTTGTCCCCTCCACATCCACTAAATATCTGAAATGCTTGCACACACATATTATTCAACAATTAACCAATTTGATAAACTAGCATTGTCGCCGGGAGTTAACTACACTCACTTTGGCCCTTTTGTCTTTGATCAGTAAGGTCTTTCATTCGGCACTAGATTTCTTAAAGCATAAGATCCCAACTCAAGAGCACATCATTTTCTGTTATGCTTGGAACTGGCTCTTCGATCCTTAAAATTCTCAAGTTACAATGTGAAATCAATACTTTTTAAAACGCTATTATCTACCTAGGTCCACATCATGTTTCAATTAAAACCCTTAAAATTGATACTCATTGTAAAAATATGTGTAACTTTCATATCATGCCCTCAAACCATTTTCATTTGCTTGTGCCACAACTAAGTTAGTTGAACTAATCAAGGTTGCATGATCAGATATAGTTAACATAGTCATCCAAAATAACCAAAAGTCTCATTTTAAGAACACTTAAACTGTTTTGTGTACTACTCTTCAAAGAATGTAAAAAATATATATATACCAGATTTAACTTTTAAGAAGCCTTACTGAAAGCATTTGACTTTTTTCCATTATTTCTCCCTGCTGTATTTCTCAGCCTAAACATTTCAATAGATAAGGAGGGCACACTTGTGAAACAGTTTGAAAAAGAAGCAGTCACAAGCTAGGCTTTATTATTCATTCAGGAAACGTAAGTGGATTCATGCTATGCATTCATTATAGGCACGACACAGAGGTGGACAAGACTGGTCCAGCCTCTGGACTCCTGGAACTTACAGTCTGATGGAAGAATAGAGGCACAGAACAAATAATGACATTGGTCCTTCCTCCATTCTTTCAGGTTTCAACTATGGAACTTTGGGGGTGTCAGAGGAAGAAAGTATTAATAAAGGAAAAAAGAAATGAGGGGGAAAGGGAACAGAAAATCTCCTACTGATGGAGCCATTTTATTTATCTCAGGATATAGGTGATAGCATGTTACTTGGCAAAGGGTCATTAATAAAGTTACGGCGATGATGCTGTTAGAATTTAAGCAATTGCTTAAGCATGCGTACAACTTAGGAATTCTGCAACACAAGAAGAGCATTTCACTTAACCATGAAAGGTAACGTGGAAACAACATATATACAAGGAAAGAAGAGGGAAGGGTGGGGGAGCTAGTGCTCTGAGGTGTGATAATAGAGGAGACAGTGGCCTTTGTAATGACTGTGAGTTGGAGAGACAACTCATTAAAAATTTTATTAAGAGTCTTACCAAATATATGTTTAAAAAATTGCTCTCTTGCACAAGATAAAAAAAAGTAATGTATAATTCTTTTCTTTTGCTGCTACACAAGGAGGCTATGAATAAATCATCCAAGGACACTCGGGAAATATGCTGGCTTTCACAATAAGGGAGAAAAAAGCGTCCTCTTCGATCCAGAAGAATAAAATCACCTTAGTTTGAGTGTTGAGGGGCAAGGGGACAAAATGCCCTCTCCTTACTGACCTTTGCACATGCTTATATTCTATACAAAATAAACTGTCTTGCCTGAAAATATTTGCACAATGAAGTTCAGATGTAGTGCAAAGTCTGCTTGATGTCCCAGCTTCATCGATTATAAAAAGAAATATTTACTGGCCCTTTAACGGGACACGATGTTTGAAAATAAAAACTAAAAGGTCACTCTGGGCCGGGGACCCCACTGACTGATTTTATTTAACGTAATAATATTCTAATCACTGCACTATCACCCCCAAAATAATGGACTCTTTTAAGGCAACAAAAGGAGCCCTGGTAGCACAGTGGTTACACACTGGGCTGCTAACTGCAAGGGCAGCAGTTCAAAACCACCAGCCACTCCTTTGGAGAAAGACGGGACTATCTAACTGTCTACCCCGTTAAGACTTACAGTCTTGGAAACACAGGGCCAGTTCTACATTGTCTTATCCGATCACTGTGAGTCAGCATCAATTCATCGGCAGTGAATAAAGGCAACAAATGATGTCACTATATTCTAAGGCCCTTCTGACTCTCCTTAAATATAAATTTAAATCTTGAAGGTCAATTCCAACTCATAGTAACCGTACAGGACGAAGTAGAACTGCCCCATAGGATTTCCAAGAGTGTAATCTCTACAGAGGCAGATCACCATGTCTTCGTCCTGCTGAGAGGCTGTCAAGTTTGAATTACTGACCATGCACTTAGCAATGAAGTGCTTAACTGTGGCACCACCATAAAATGTGTTTACATGTATAATATATACATCCCACATGTGCATATATATAATTGTATATATTGTGTATGTGTGTGCACATAGATATATGTGTGTATACTTTAACACACACATAAACATATAGAAGAGGAATCAAAAACGTCACAGGAAAATGTCATTATCTTTCCATTCCATTTTTCCACAAAATGTTTTAAGGCTTCTCGTATATATGTGTGTATATAGCATACATATTCACACACACACACACACACACACACACACAATACACATACAAATAATTTCCTAAAGAAAAGGCTAAAGATTGGAAGGCTCTTAGCCAACATGAAGTTAACCACCCCGAGGAAGACCCAGGACTGAACCACAAGAGAAAAACTTTCTTTCATGAACCCATGAAGGAAAAGTCGCATTCCAGACGTTTGCTAACACCCTCAGGCAGAGCTGAAACTGTCCTAAAAGAAATGCTTGAGGCAGAAAGGCTGCACGGCTTCAAAGAGATAAATAGCTCACCGGAGGCCTCTCTCTCTCTCTCTCTCTCTCTCTCTCTCTGTCCTATAAGAATTTCCACCAGGAAAGAAGTGAGACATGAGGAGTTGATGTACTCCAGTTTTAATGAAAAGCAGAGAGCAAATAGGGAGGGAGAATTAGAATTGATTGTGATGATGTATATACAATTCTTTTTCAAAGAGATGTAACTATGGAAGTGTATGATATGGGAATATCACGTCAAGAAAACCATGTGCCCTCTGGCCACCATGGGTGGAGGCAGAGGAGTTGGTGCTTTGCTGCGGGCACTGTGTGCATGCTCACGGTGGTGGAACAATGTGGAGCGGGGTCCCAGTCATGGCTGCACAACAACCAGAGTACACCCAGTGGCACTGACCTGTTCATGTAGACACTGTTGAATTGGAGAAGGTTTCGTGGTGCATATTTTTGTCAGAATTGAAAAAAAATACATGAATGACAATGAGTACAGAGAAAAAGAAAATGTTCTAAAATTGATTGTGGTAAACATTGTACAATTCTTCTTGATACATGTTGTATGAGGCTGGCGTGCCAATAAAACTGTTTTTAAAAGAGCAAACAAATGTCCCTGGTTAAGTTTAAGTAAACCCTGTGTCTTCTCTAATGACGGTCGGCGACCAAGGTAACACTCCAGATAAACCATGTACAAGTGTACATCTTTGACCCTGAAACCCATCTTCCCGGTAATAGCCATGTGGGCTGCTGCCCAAAGGGGTGCTTTATGACCACTACAACTTCAACAGTGAAACAGACCCTCAACCCCATATGAATTTAGTCACACTTTAATTCAACAAGTATTTGAGTGCCTATTTTGTGCCAAGTCCTGCTCTAGGTGTTTAAAGTTCATCAACAAGGGAAAGAGGCCGAGCCCCGAGCCCTTCTGGAGCTCAGACGTAAGAATAAATCCACTGAAGAGTACCTCAGAAATATCTGACAGCAGTAAAAGCGTGTGTTGCGGGGGGTGGGAGGGGGGGTGTAAAGTGTGGCTGTGGGAGGACATAATGCATACAAGGTGAGCTGGAGCACAGACTTGGGGGAGATGGAAGACTGGCCAGTGAGGCAGGCATATTGAGATAAAGAACTTTATAAAGGAATAGCCAGCATGTCGAACCCCAAGACAGACGCATGCTTGGAATTCCCAAGAAACAGCAGGGACTCCCAAAGAAGTTAGACATAGAATTACCATATGACCCAACAATTACACTTAGGCCAGAAAACAAACAAATGCAGGGACTCCAACAGGATCCTGTGCACCAATGTTCACTGTAGCATTGTTCACAATAGCCAAGTGGTAGAAACAACTTGTGTACATCAACACATGCATGAGTGAATAAACAATATGTGTTATATATGCACAGTGGAATATTATTTCACCATAAAAAGAAGTGAAGTTCCAATAGATGCTATGACTCATATGAGCCTTGAAAACATTAAGCCAGCCACAAAGGACAAATACTATAGGAGCCCACTTAGATGAAATGTCTAGAACAGATAACTACACAGCGGCAGAGAGTTGATTTGAGGTCACCACAGGCTGAGGGGAGAGAGAAATGAGGAGCTAGTGCTGCTTGGAGTGATGAAAAAGTTTTAGAAACTAACAGTGATGATGGTTGCACAAAATTGGGGATGTGATTAATGCTACTTGGAAATAAGGTTGTACACATGAAAGTGGTTAAAAGGGCAACTTTGGGGGAGCGGGGAGGGAGGAAAAAAATGAGGACCTAGTGTCGGGGGTTTAAGTGGAGAGAAAATGTTTTGAGTAACGATGTACAAATGCGCTTTACACAATTGATGTGTGTATGGATTGGGATAACAGTTGTATGAGCCCCTAATAAAATGTTAAAAAATAAAATAAAATAAAGAAAAAAAACAAAAAAAAGGGCAACTTTATGTTGTGGGTATTTTACCACAATAAAAAAAAGAGAGAAACAGCAGAGGCCAAAGACAGAGGAAAGAAGAGCGTGGGGTCATGAGGCTAGAGCAGCCCACAGAGGGATTTACAAATCATTGTTCATTCTGGCTCCTGCTCTGCCTCTGCTTGGTAAATGATCACTCTGTAGTGAGAGAGAAAGCATTAAAGGGAGCAAGGGTGGGAACAGGGAGAGTAATTAGGATGAGGTTGGGAGGTTGGAGGCAACAGAAAACAAGGTGAAAAGGGTCACAGGTCAGGAGACCAACTAAATCCTCTAAATAAGGAACTCCTGAATTTCTTGGACTAATGGAAATTTTGTCCCGCTACATAAAGATCAGCTGGCGGGTCATACTTTTTTCAGAACAAATTCTTAATGTAAAAGATCACAAAATTCTTAAGAGAGTAGAAATCATGGGCAGCAGCATCCATGACTAATATTTTGCTAGATCCCCAAATATATCTACCTGATATACAACTTATTCTATTAAGAGGGTTAATACTAAAACCAAAATATTTCACCTAAGCATTCTTATCTAGAGAGTATGTGTGTAAGGTAATGGGAAACGAATGTGAAAGCGCCGGTGTAGAACATGCACTGTGCTACAGCCTGTGTCCTACATAACCTTTGGAATGCATGACCTTTAAGTTGCTGAAGGTTGCCTCAGAATTTGGCTCGGTTTGATGGAAACATCTGTTCCCCTTGCAGGTAGACTGTAAGGACTTTTTTCTCAGTTGGATTCAGAACACAGCAAGTGAGCCCTTGTCTGTCCAATCATACAGACCCCAACCCTTGTAAATCAAGTTCTGCGAGGGCAACAGCAGGTCCCCATTCCGTCACCCCTTCTCGGCCAGCTAGGCCAACTGACCGCTGTGAGAACTGCCCTGATCATGTCATCAAATCAAAGCATGTTGAGATGAGGGACTATAAGAGGCATCTGCAGAATGCCCCAAGTGTCGTGACTTTGGAACACTGACAGATGCATCTGTCATCTTATACCTTCAACTAACCTGATGTCCACTGGCCCAACACAGAAAAGCTGTCCAAGATCGATTCCAATTCTTTCACATTATTTTCACATGTCTCTACTAGGAAGGCTTGGTGCTTCTTAGCCTTTTTAATTAGGGGGAAAAAGCACATGTAAAAAGGTCAAGTATTATATGAGCTAGATTTTTTACATAGACATATACAGCACAATTAAGTATAAACAAGCTATCAAAATCTTATGCTAATAAACTTCTTCTCTGTCTGAATCATGCCTTCTACTTGGCTTATTGTAACACTACCAGGTCTCATTAGCAATTTATTGAGGACTTACCACTGCCTAGCATTGTTCAAAATATTTTACATATAGCAGTTGTTGTTCTTCTTCTTTAATCATTTTATTGGGGACTCGTATAACTCTTATCACCATCCATACATCCATCCATTGTGTCAAGCACATTTTTACATTTGTTGCCATCATCATTCTCAAAACATTTTCTTTCTACTTAAGCTCTTGGTATCAGCTCATTAGTTCCCTTCCCTCCCTGGCCCCCCCAAGCCCTTGATAATTTATAAATTATGATTATTTTGTCATGTCTACACTGTCTGATGTCTCTCTTTACGCACTTTTCTGTTGTCCCCCAGGGAGGGGGTTATATGTAGATCCTTGTGATCGGTTCTCCCTTTCTACCACACCTTCTCTCCACCCTCCCAGTATCGCCACTCTCACCACGGGTCCTGAAGGATTCATCTGTCCTGGATTCCCTGTGTTTCCAGTTCCTGTCTGTACCAGTGTACATTCTCTAGTCTAGCCGGATTTGTAAGGTAGAATTGGGATCATGATAGTGCGGGGGGAAGGAAGCATTTAGGAACTAGAGGAAAGTTGTATGTTTCATCATTGCTACACTGTACCCTGACTTGCTCATCTCCTCCCCGTAAAGGGATGTCCAGTTGCCTACAGATGGGCTTTGGGTCCCCACTCCGCACTCCCCCTCATTCACAATGATATGATTTTTTGTTCTTTGATGCCTGATACCTGATCCCTTCGACACCTCA
>NW_022103922.1:16183279-16185104 GCF_000313985.2 Echinops telfairi | reverse complement strand
GACCCCAGACTTATCTTTTGATAGCCGGGCACCATCAGCTTTCTTCACATCTGGTTATTCACCCGCTTTGTCTTCAGCAATCTTGTGGGAAGGTGAGCATCATGGAATGCCAGTTTAATGGAACAAAGTGTTCTTGCATTGAGGGAGTACTTGAGTAAAGGCCCAATGACCATCATAGCAGTTGGTTTTATCCTCACAACAACCCCATGGGAGAAAGTCTATTATTATTATTATTATTACCCCGATTTTATAGGGGGGGAAATGCAGACACAGAGAAGTTAAGGAGCAGAGTAAAAGTCAGCACTTGCAGTTCTGTGGTGAACTGTCAGGTGGCACTCAAGAGGAAAACCTAACAACAATATGAGGGACTGCAGCAGTCTACGCAAGAAGTGACTGCATTACCAGGAGAATGGGGAGGGGGGAGGGGGGGACGGGGAGTCAGTGTTCTGGAAAAGTAATCAGAAAATAGAATGGCCAAACCTTGGTAATGTTGCCCTGGGTGAGACTGCCTGGACTGAAATGAATTGGACTGGAATAGAATGAGTTGGATGGAAAGAGGCAAGACTGATCCAAAAGTTGACCCACGAGTTGCTGCGTGGATCTCAGCCTTTGACTGAAAGCAAAGGAGATT
The DNA here is from genome assembly GCF_000313985.2 of Echinops telfairi. Classification (NCBI taxonomy): domain Eukaryota; kingdom Metazoa; phylum Chordata; class Mammalia; order Afrosoricida; family Tenrecidae; genus Echinops; species Echinops telfairi. The sequence continues at coordinate 16,184,473 of NW_022103922.1, read as the reverse complement.
GAAAAACTCTTGTTTGGGCTGTGTTTATCCGTTTACCCACGAGTTTGCATTTGGCAGGGGTTGTGAAGCATAAATGCATTTTGACCGTAGTCCATTAGAAATCTTTTAAGATTTTCCCAGAACCACTACAATGACTGGTTAAAAAAATAAAAACAGGCTCTCAATACATAACATTGTATGAACAAGTAACAAATAAATTAGATAAATACAAGATACATGCTTAGAACCAGCTTAATATAAAGATTCAACTAAATTCCTATTTCAACGATCATTCTTCTCATTCAGTATAAGACTCGATGCTTGATTGTGGTCTGGTACATGGGATTGGAGTTGTTTCATTATACTATGCGATCTAGACTTCTCCCATTAATTCATAATCAGGTTAGCCTAAAAGCATATAAACTCAGATAAAATAGCTCACTACCATGACTAAATCATCCCAGTCATTCAAAAATTCCCTTTCTTCCAAACCCAAGAAAACAATGAAACATCTATATTTGGGTTTGCAGTCATAGATGCAGCTAATTACTATTTTTCAAGAGAATAACAGAGAGATTTAGGATCTACAACAGAATGTCCTATTTACAGCCCTAATTTATAAGTGCTAGACCAAACTATACTGCTAATCCCTATTTGAGTTCTATGGTTCCTGAGGTCCCGTATATAAAATGCTAAATGAGTCTTTGGAAATTTTGACTAGCTAAAAGAATATTATAGTAAGTAAAAATATTTTGCGACATATATGTTCCAGTTCATACATACATAGGTTTATTCTAAACAAAACATGTTTAATCAGGTCTCTGTGAAGAGCATGGCTGCTGAGAAGTTCTTTAAACACACGTCTTTTTTTTTTCCGTTCCAACTTTAGTATATGTGCTGCCGAAGCAAGCACGAGTCTTTTTTTTTTCATTAGTCATTGTTTTAATAATGTATGCTTCCACAAGAATGTCTTTCAAACACAATCATTTTCTATTTTTCCAGTGGATATTTATATATATCGTTTTATTAGGAGCTCATATAATTCTTCTCACAATCCATACATACATCAATTGTGTAAAGCACATTTGTATATTGATTGCCCTCATAATTCTCAAAACATTTGCTCTTCACCTAAGCCCCCTGGCATCGGGTCCTCATTTTTTCCCTCCCTCCTTCCTCCCCCTCCCTCATGAACCCTTGATAATTTATAAATTA
>NW_022103922.1:16165885-16181650 GCF_000313985.2 Echinops telfairi | reverse complement strand
GCTTTGTCTCGGTGTGGCGGGATCAGATCGGATGCAATTCCCACACTGTGTCTCCAGTGTTGTCCCCTGTAGGGCTATGGGTCAGTGAGGGACATTGTCTCTCATAGTGGGGCTGTCCATGTGGTCCTCTCTGTGGACTAGCTGCTCTAATCGGGAACATCGTCCTCAAGGCCTGGTGGGCCAGGATGTGCTCCACTCTCTCCTCTTCCCCCTTCATCTGCTCCTGTGTGCTCCAATCAGATATGTCCTTCTCCCAGAGCTGCAGATTCAGTGCAGTCCTTTGAAATAAATTCTTCTAGGGGGAGGGGCAGGTGTCCACGTAGTAGTTGGGATTGAGGCCGGCCCCTCAGAACTCTCCACTGGAAACACACGAGTCTTAATATTGTTAGTTTGTCTTCCTAAAAAATGGTCCAATAAAAATAGTGGCTATAGTGGCTTCCAAGGAGATGTGCTAGGTCAATTACTGTATATACTCAAGTATAAGCACATTTTATGCAGTTTTTGTGGTAAAATTAAGTGCTTCGGCTGATATTCGAGTATATACGGTAACTTCAAGGAAGAGAGGTTAATTCAAGAAGTTAGAAAGACTGTTTTAGGGGGTAAAGGAGTGGGATTTCAGAGGGTTAATTCTGATAGATTTTTCTTGGAGAATGAAGGACTTATTATGAAGAAGTATTATGAAACTAGAAAACTGAATTAATACGAAAACGCCAAGAAAGTTGTACAAAGAAATTTTTTTCCATCACAACATGGAATTTTTTCCCATTACAACATTCTTCGGGGGTAGAGAGGGCTGCCCTAAGGAATTTCATCAGAATTTTAAAAGGATATAGACACACTGACAATAATAACAGGAGATTCAATGCAGTACTCTCAAGGAAAGACAGAACATCAAGGAAAAAACTCAACAAAGACACAAAAACTAGAAATCAATAAAATGAGCAGAAACAAAGACAAACTCATAGAAAATACTCAAAGTCAACTGGGTAATAAAGCAAATAAAGGAGGAAACTTTAAAATTCCTTAGGACAAATGAGAATGATAACACAATATATTAAAACCTTTGGGACAAAGTAAAAGTAGTACTCAGAGGGCAATTGATAGCTGTCAACAAACACATACAAAAAGAGGAGAAAGCTAAAATCAAAACCCTGACGCAACACTTCCAAGAACTGGAACAAAGACAACACAATCCCTCCAATAAAGAAAGGAAAGGTATCACAAGGATCAAATCAGACATAAACAATATGGAAAATAAAAACAATGGAAAAAATCAACAAGACAATAAACTGGTTCTTTGAAAAGATTAATAAAATAGAAAATTTCAAATGAAAACCTACCCAGCCCACCCTCCAGGGCTGACTTTGCCACTTCAGACTTCTTTTTGTTATTTCAAAGGAATATAATTTTCAGTCCCTCAAGGATGCCCAAACTGTCATTTTGTCTCGGTGTCCATTGAAAAGCATCAAATTCTTTGGAAGGGTTCCAAACTCACTACCATCAAGTTGATTCTGATTCACGAAAAGTGTCAATACTGCCGTCAAAAGTGGATAGGACCAGATAAGGAATATGGCAAGAAACAAGAGCTTCACATTTCGCTATCTTTGTTTAACATGTTTCTGTGATCTTATAGCAATACTGTTTGACTTACCCTCCTATGAAAACTACCTTGAAATCCTTTTTTTAACTCTTTACTGAACCAACAGAGTGCTGAATTATCTCCTCTAATCCTGAATCAATTACACGAGGGCAAAGCATTTGTAGGGGTTTCCTAAGGTTTCTAAATATACAGGATGATTCTGAAAGCTTTCTAAACAGACCCATCAATGCCCAACTCCCTACTCTGAATTCAAAGAGACTTATCCTCCTGGAGAGCAGTTACTTAGGACTATAGGAGATCTCATACACTGGCTGTACACCAAATGAATCATCAAGATGCCAAAAATACACTGCCAAATGAGTTGGCACCAACATTTAAATAGCAAGGCATGCTTAATCTTACCTTTTAAAAAATCATTTGCCACTTATAAGCTTTGGTAAGGAGTAAGTATATAAGGGGTTTCCATTTTAATGTAAAACTTCAATACTTACACAATTTATAATCAAACTTAAGGTAAGATTATACAGAAAACATTGGATAGTGTACAATGTTTTAAAAGAAGAAAGAAGTAGTTTCATTATTGTAAAGGCTTTTTAAAAAAGGTTAACCATGCATGAAAGGGACTATTATGTTTAGGTCATTCTGCATAGATAACTGGCGAATAATCTTAAAATATAGCCAATAAAATTTTTACTTAATAATTAAGTTTATAAGCCAACTAATGACCAGAAAACTGTCTTTGTTTTTCAACTGACACATTTTTCTAATAAATTGAGTTACTGTTATTAATAAAGCTTTCATTTTAATTAGTACTGCAAAAGTGTTTTTTGTTGTTGAGAGTGCAGGGAGTTGTTTTTATTATATTTTTTAAATCATTTTATTGGGGGCTTGTACAACTCTTATCACAATCCATACATACATCCATTGTGTCAATCACATTTGTACATCTGTTGCCATCATCATTCTCAAAACATTTGCTTTCTGCTTGAGCCCTGGGTATCAGCTCCTCACATTTTTCCCCTCCTTCCCTGCCCCCCCAATCAACCCTTGATAATTTATAAATTGTTATTATTTTGTCATGTCTTACACTGTCTGACGTCTCCATTCACCCACTTTTCTGTTGTCTATCTCCCAGGGAAGAGGTTACATATAGATCCTTGTAATCGGTTCCCCTTTCTACCCACCCTCCCTCCAGTCCTCCCGGTATTGCCACTCTCACCACTGGTCCTGAAGGGATCATCCATCCTGGATTCCCTGTGTTTCCAACTCCTATCTATACTAGTGTATATCCTCTGGTCTAGCTAGATTTGTAAGGTAGAATTGGGATCATGATAGTGGGGGGAGGAAGCATTTAAGAACTAGAGGAAAGTTATATGTTTAATCATTGCTACCCTGTACCCTGACTGGCTGTCTCCTCCCTAGGACCCTTCCATAAGGGGAGGTCCAGTTGCCTACAGATGGGTCAGGTTCTTTTGTTTTCTTTTGTTGCAAAAGTGTTCTAAGTGCCACATTGTGTTTTCATTTAAATTTTGTCCCTACAGATATTCCTCTCCCAATAGCCTTTTCATGAATATGGCATTCTCAAATAAAGACTGAATCTATCTTTAGTACTTCTGTTCCACCTTCTAGTTCATTGTGTAGTACCTAGAGCAGCGGCTCTCAACCTGTGGGTGGCGACCCCTTTGGGGGTCGACCGACCCTTTCACAGGGGTCACCCGATTCATAATAGTAGCAAAATTACAGCTATGAAGTAGCAACGAAAATAATTTTATGGTTGGGGGGGTCACCACAACATGAGGAACTGTACAAAAGGGTCGTGGCATTAGGAAGGTAGAGAACCAATGGCCCAGGGTCATAAATCTTGGCAATCCAAGACATGCCATCTATTCACCTGGAGCACCAGATGGAGAGTCAGAACTAGGAAGAAATATGGAATGTATGTATTGTCTCCATGAACAATTGCCTCCTAGCCATGAGACCAAAAGAACTGGATGGTGCCCCAAACCATTACTGAACATGTTAACCAAAGATGCTTTAGAAGAAATTTACTCGGTCAAAAGAGGGGAAATACGGGACAAAATTTCACATTCTCATATACTCCATATTAGAAGCCGTGAAGGTGGGGTAAATGCCTAAAACTCCTACCCTGAAATAGTCTTTAAACCTTAAAACAAAAATATCCTCAGAACTCTTTCAACCAGTTTGACTTAACCAGAAAAATAAAGAACGGGGAAAAAGGCCTCCCTCCAGCAGTATGCTTTTTTAAGAACTATTGATGTGGGATCAAGTTGATAACAGAAACGCAAAAGATTAGATAGAGAAGAGTTCATGTATGTTGATGAAAGAGGGACAACTCAGAAAAAGAGGGTGAGAATGGCTGCCCAGTCGGAAGAATGCAATTCAGTGTCACTGAATGGCACTACTGAGTGGTAGAAAATGTCGAATTGGTGTACGTTTTGATGTGCATACTCTCAAAAGCAAAATAAATAAATGTTTTAAAGAGACAGACTCTATCCATTAAATAAGCAAAACCACATGCTGAAAACAAAATGCCAGCCAAAGATAAAAGACCAAGTTTTTCATGTTGGGTTAACATGTTTGTATTATGTGAGATAAACCGTAAGCTTTGATTGAATGTTAAATTTGATGTGACAAATTCTTTCACCCTAAATATCCTTGAAAAGACAAAACTGTAAGATAAAATGATTTTTTAATTGTTTTTTGGGGGGGGCCTGGGGCATAATTCACATAAAGGGCTTGCTACCCTCAAATTAAAGTATCATAGAAATGTTGGCTATATAGATAGATTATGGCCAGAGAAACATTTACTAATCACCTACCATGAACCAAAGATTAGTCTAGTTGCCAGTGATGCATCTATGATCATTATAGACAAATAGGCTGAAAATATAAAAGTATTCACAGAAAGTTCAGATCAATTGGTGACTGATAGACCTTAATATATTACTAAAGAGGGGTCAGGAGTGGTACAAAATATCTTTAACCAAAAAGAAAAGTTAAATAGCAAATGATTACCTAATATTTCCACAATACACACATTAGTATACTATATCTCACAATCTACTAAAAGAAATGAATTTCTGTTTTAACTGAATATGACACTCTTTTGTTTCTTTGATAATTATCATTTCTTACTTTGATTCTGCAAAACCTTTTCCCTCACTCTTTTGCTCACAAAGAATCAACTCACAAAGATAAGCAATAAATAAAAGCTTAATTCAGGCTCTCAAATATATATACGATGCATATAATGTCTACATATATAAACATATATTTATGTATTATGTAGTTTAATATATCCAAACATGCATATTTAAAAATGGCAAATGACCCCTGCTGAAATGCAATGGAAAGCCTGGCCCAAGATATAAAAAAAAAAATTAAAGCTATTAAGGGGAACTTTTAATATGGCTAAAAGTAGTGGAGAAAACAGGTTTAGAAAATGATAATACTGGGGGACGGGCAGCAGCGGGGTGGGTGAAGGGAGGCGCCGGACAGTGTAATATAAGATACAGTAATAATTTATAAATTATTAAGGGTGCATGGGGGAAAGGGAAGGGGAGGGGGGGGAAAATTTTAAAAAAAAATGGAAAATGAGTGGATTCCGGGTACCCAAGAGGCAAGAAAATTTTGGGAATGATGAGGGCAACAAATGTATAGATGTGCTTTACACAATTGATCTATGTATTGTGATGAATTGTATGAGCCCCAATAAATTGATTAAAAAAAAAAAAAGAAAATGATAATAATAAATACCTTTTTTTTTTAATTAAATTAGCATTTTTGATATGGGATGAATTTTTGAAGCAGTGATCCATACAGCTTATAATTTCTGAATACTTGAACTCAAGTAAGCTTTCATTGTTTTTATTTAAATTTTCTTATTTTAGTATATGTTTTAAACTGTTACAAAGGAATTCGCCTGAGTCAAAACAAGAAAGCATCAGAGTATAGAATCAGTATCACACTGTTACATTCAAACTGCTGGCCCTGTGTTAGCAGGACAGCACAGAATCCACTATGCCATAGGACTCAAGCAGCGTTTCCTGAGCTGCACTGAACTGATTCAGTTACCTTTCTTTTTTTCTTCTTTTTTTTAATCAATTTATTGGGGCTCATACAATTCATCACAATACATAGATCAATTGTATAAAACACATCTATACATTTGTTGCCCTCATTATTCCCAAAATTCGCTTGTCTCTTGGGTTCCCGGAATCAGCTCATTTTCCTTTTTTTCCCCCTCCCCTTCCCTTCCTCCTTCCCTCTCCCCCATGCACCCTTAATAATTTATAAATTATTATTGTATCTTATATTACACTGTCCGGCGTCTCCCTTCACCCACCCTTCTGCTGCCTGTCCCCCAGAGAGGAGGTTATATGTAGCTCCCTGTGATCCATTCCCCCTTTCTTCACCCCCTTTCCCTCCTGGTATCGCCACTGTCACCCCTGGTCCTGAGAGGTTCATCTGTCCTAGATTCCCTGCGTTTCTAATTCCCATCTGTACCGCTGTGCATCATCTGGTCTAACCGGTCTGCAAGGCAATATTGGGGTCCTGGTAGTTGGGGGGAGGAAGCGTTTAAGAACCAGAGGAAGGTTGTGGGTTTCATTATTGCTATACTGTACCCTAAGTGACTCATCTCCCCACTCCCCCTCTGCAAGGTATGTCCAATTGTCTAGAGATGGGCATTGGGTCTCCATCACGTGCCACCCTCATTGATGAGGATATGATTCCCCCTCCCCACCTTTGGTGTTTAAAGCCTGGTCCCTTTGGCCCTTCATGATCACACGTGTTGGTGTGCTGCTTCCATGTGGGCTTTGTTACTTCGATTCAGTTACCTTTCAACTTACCACCATCTACAGCTTTTCCTTGATCAGGGTAATAATGACTGTTATCTCTTATTTCTCCAAAACAAGCAAGCAAACAAACAAAAAAGTTCACTGTATCTCTCCCTCTTTGTTTGCTTATACTGTTTCCACGGATGTGAGCCTTTGTGAGCCCAATTATTTCTCTCATATGATGAGCTATTATTGTTGTTACCTTCTTTACATAAATTTATAGTCATTTGTTTTTTCAGTAGATGCTACCTTCTGATCTGAATATATAACAATGTCATTCTCTTTCTCTGTCTCTGCTGGTCACCCTGCCACACACACACATACACATACCACAAGTACCTTTTTTCTTGGTCAAAAATGAAATTTAGATTTTTCAAATTTTACTAATTTCTATGGGAATAAATTTCAAGGTGTTTAATGAAAACGTTTTCAACCCATATTGTAAATCCCAGGCTTTCCCCCCCACACACACAAGTATTAGAAAATATCCAGCAAAAACTACCTACTACTAATGTTTTTCCCATCTCAAACTACTCAGAAAAGTTTAGGAAATCAGTCCTATATAGTAAACATTAAGTACACACACATATAGACACATTCAATGAGTAGAATGTAATAGTATTAAATTTTAAGGGCCACTAAGAGTGATAGAAAATGATGTTTATGTGAGCAAAACTAATATTCACCTACAAATACTCCTCCCATTCTAAGTAAAAAAACAGAAATCAAATTTTTAGTTAAGAATTCACAATAGAATATTTCTTAGCCCATTATTTCCAAAGCCTTCTATAAAATCAGAAACATGTCTTTCTGAAACCAACCAAATAGATCATTTAAGGCAAATATGTGTGTGTATGTATACATATATACATATATTTCTTGATGATATATATATATATATCACTCCACTGAAAAGTATAGCAATCAAGCATGTTCAGAAATTCCACCTCATGCTAGCAATCATCACTCATATAATCAGCTAAGCCCCTAAAGTAAAGGGAAAGAAAACACACTTGACCATTTTCAATCACAAGTTCTTTAGAGACTGAAACACTCTTTGAGCCAAGCCTCATGAGAACTAGAATTCCCTTTTCAATATGTGGTCTCTCCTCGAGCAGTAACTAAATATTACTGAGTGGCAGAAAACAAATCTCAAAAAATGATGAACTTAAAAAAAATTTCATTGAAGAAAGCACAAAGCAAGTCCTAATAACGCCAACTTGAAAATCATCGCTCCCCTGCTTCCAGAGAAGCAGGTGTACAGCACCCGCGGAGTCGGGCATACCACGCTCATCTGTGGAGCCCCTCAGACTTTCAGAAGCAGGAGGACGAAACCGCCTAAACCGGAAGTTCCATTTTATGCGGTCGCTCATTAAATCATTATTAAATGCATAGATTTTGATGTTCATACTTCAATCCTCCATACCTTTTTAAAGTTTATTATGATATAATTCACATATCAAGCAATTTAATTGTTCAACTTCATAACTTTTTAAGTGACAGTCAGTCGTGTACCCCACAGTAATGAAATTAACTTTGCTAAATCTTTAGATTGCTATGCTGAAATTCTATTAAATATGGGAGATTTCAAATTATAGTAGACTATTTGCTCTACCAATCACATTTGAGCTCCATAAGTTGAGTGGGAGGAACCCCATTGCTATAAAAGTACAATTAAAAGTATGTACAATTAAATACCCACAAAAGACCCAGTGTGCCTGGCTTGGACAAACATGTTCTACCTTTACATGGAGATATGCCGATACCAGGGAGCTATCACTTTATACTGGCTTATTAACACTTCATGTATCTTGGGCTAGGTAAGTCTAAGAGACTATGCTGTACTAAATTAAACATTTTCTTAAAACATTTTATTGAACAAGTGTTATTTTTGAGCCTCACGTTTCCCTTGTCTTTGTATATTATTAATAACACCTTAATCTCACTAGTAAACCTATTGAGAACACTGACTTTAATGTTCTCTTTCAATGCAACAAAGAAAATAAGAGGCCAAGGCTTGAATAATGGCTCTGAACATGACCTGAACGGAGAAACCAAACACTGAAACCACTGTACTCAGAAGAAACACCACTGGAGGAAAGACACACCAGGGTGCATGGTGTCATGAGATGTCATTAGAATGAAATTTCATGTCCAAAAGCAGAAGGCAAAAGTTTCCTCCCGTGGTTTTCTCTTCCACCAACAATCATGGACTCAAAGCAAACACAACAGATAGGCTTTCTAGCTGTTGAGCTAGAAAAACTATTATTTGTGGCTTTATCGTTTTAATTCGGTAACTATATAGAAAGGATTTTTTTTTAGAAAATTATCTCTGAAAAGGACACTGATCTATTTTTTATAAATAGAATGTGTATAAGAAAACAATGCAAAAAAAAAAAAAGAAAACAATGCAATTTAAGGAAATTATAGCCCAGGTTTTTTTAATAGAAAAACACTGTGCTTCCTATTTAAGTTAAAAATACTTTTCCTTACATGGAGTCCCCGCATAGTCAGTTATCAACGTAAAGATATTTTTTATTCATAGGATATACAGTAAACTATTTGGGTCCGCTGAAAAGCCTAGTGCTTGTGTTTACAGAACTTACACTCATGTGCCACTTTAACGAGTGGAGAAAATACATTTATGGAATTACAGTGACAGCTGACCCAATCACTCTGTCAATCAAACCACTCAGGCTAGTTTGTACTAGTAGGGTTTGTTTCTTTTTTTTTTTTTTAAATACAGATTTTTCAGTGAGGGGATTTTTCAACCCCATTGGTTCTACCTTGTATTTTCCATTTTAATTTCTCCATAACTTAAACCAAGTGTCTCCACTAGGCCTAGATATCTCTCAATTTTGTGCTGGTAGTCATGTTTCTAAGAACTGGAGAGGTAATTTATTGGAATGAACTAACTGACTCCTCCATTCCCCTTTTCCTTCTCTGGCATGGACTTTACTGCTTCACAGATAAAGAATGATGCTGAAAAGCTGCGGTGGTTAAGTTGAAAATACCACTAAAATGATTATGATTTAGAAGTAACTTTCTCCTGCTGCTTTAATCTGATAAATAGTTACTATAGACATACATACATATGACGCTTTCTGACATGGCATCCTGGTTTTGGGCACCAGTTACTTTGGCACTATTCTTGTTGGCCTTTTTTTTGTTTGCCAATGTACTTTACCTCAGTCCTATTTGAAAGACAAATCTTAATTTTAAAAATCTAGAAAGTAAAATGAATGATTTATTCTATAATTTATCATCCATGTCCAGTTGGTTAGCCTGTTATGCAATATAAGTGAATTATCAGGTTTTTATTCTTGTGCCCTTTTAATCATTAAAAATAACACAAAAATTTTTTTAAAAATTTTCCTATAGCGTCTGGGGTCTTAAAGGCTTGAAGGTAAACAAGCGGCCATCTAGCTCAGAAGCAACAAAGCCCACATGGAACAAGCACACCAGCCTGTGCGATCACGAGGGTGTCGAAGGGATCAGGTATAAGGCATCATCAGAACAAAAAATCTTATCATAGTGAATGAGGGGGGTACTGCGGAGTGGAGACCCAAAGCCCATTTGTAGGCCACTGGACATCCCCTTACAGAAGGGTATGGGGGAGGAGACGAGTCAGTCAGGGTGTGATGTAGCAACGATGAAAAATACAACTTTCCTCTAGTTCCTAAATGCTTCCTCCTCCTTCCGCCCACCCCCCATCATGATCCCAATTCTACCTTGCAAATCTGGCTAGACCAGAGGAGGTACACTGGTACAGATGGGAACCGGAAACAAAGGGAATCCAGGGTTGATGATCCCTTCAGGACCAGTGGTGTGAGTGGCGATACTGGGAGGGTGGAGGGAGGAAGGGGGAACTGATTACAAGGATCTACATGTGACCTCCTCCCTGGGGGACGGACAACAGAAAAGTGGGTGAATGGAGATGTCGGACAGGGCAGGATATGACAAAATAATAATTTATAAATTATCAAGGGCTCATGAGGGAGGGGGGAGCGGAGAGGGAGGGGAAAAAATGAGGAGCTGATGTCAGGTGCTTAAGTGGAGAGCAAATGTTTTGAGAACGATGAGGGCAATGAATGTACAAATGTGCTTTATACAATTGATGTAAGGATTGTGATAAGAGTTGTATGAACCCCTGATAAAACGATTAAAAATAATATTTTCCCTAATACCACAAATCATTTTTAACTTTCTGGCTGTGATCAGAGATTGGGAACAATAGCTCTAATAAGCACAAAAGAAAAGGAAAAAGAAAAAAAGACCAATATGGCCAGACTTAAAGAAATAAAAAACTAGTATAGGAGAAAAACCAGGAAATGAGAATAAGACAAAGCAAGAGCTAAAAGACACATACATGCAGATATACTTATATAGGCTCGAGTCAGTTTTTGTTTCCTTGGGTGTATGGTCTACTCAAAAACAAAAATCACAGCACATAATAATGGGTTATCGCGGGCGCAGGGGCACACCGGGAAGTCCTGGGACCACTGGAAGAAGAGCCACCAGAGGAGAACATTCCAGAGGCACCGGAGTCTGCGGCACGAGACCATGGGACAGAGGAAAGGGGCAGTGCGGAACCAGAGGCCGAGGCAAGGAGACTGTGAGGCAGAACGGAGGAGAAGTGCCACGATGATGGGACTTTGCGGCAGAGCAGCAGCCTGGCTTCCGGGACCACAAGGGAGAAGCCACGGGGCCCACGGCTGAGGGGCTGAGGACTGAAGAGAGACCTAGCTACTGGCTGAGGAGAGGTGTTGTGTGGACCACCGGACTGCACTGATCGTAACTTGTGGTAACCTGTTAACCTCCCTAGTAAATCCCCTTAATTGTGAGTTTTATCCAAGTTCTGTGTGGCCGTTGCAACAAAGTATTGAGTCGGTATAAAAGTCGAGTCTCATGGGGAGAAGGGTGGTGTCAGAATAGGTAAAGAGAGATGGAGGGTGGAGGCATGTCTGACCCCTGCCTCCTTTACACTCTAAATATAACTCAGTTTCCAACTTTTGAACAAGGAGGATTAATAGTCCTTTCATCAATAACCAAAGTCACCAAGAATGGTGGGACACAACTGAAAGTGAAATAGCCAAGTCTCTGAGGAAGGAATGTCTGTGGGGATCAGAACAAAGAGGAAATACGATAAAAGTCTAGGCGTTGGGTCCTCCGACTGGAGTTCCCAGCAAACTGCAGGGGAGGAGTCTGCTACGTCCACCTAGTAAACCATGCTTTACTGTGGCCAGTGTTGTCATAGAATGTGCGTGTGTAAAATGAATTAAGTTACTCAAAATGCCTTGTTAGCTACTCATTGCTTGGGACAGACAATACAGGACAAATTCTGGTGTATTATGACGAGGCTAAACTAAATGCTTCAAGAAACACCAAATTGGGAAGAGGTCAGGTTTGGACTTACAGCGGACAGGAGTAAGAAAAGATGAACTCATGAGAAGCTTCGCAGATACCCTGTTTCCCCGAAAATATGACAGTGTCTTATATTGATTTTTGCTCCCAAAGATGCGCTAGGTCTTATTTTCAGGGGATGTCTTATTTTTCCATGAAGAAGAATACGGTACACATTTATTGTTTATTGTTTTCTTGTTTTCTTAAAAGAGACCTCGCACTTCCTGTCTGCTCTGGCTGCGCTGCAGCCAACAGTGAGCTGCGCAATCATGCCCGCTGCTACGGTCCAGAGTCACGGTAGCTTGGGGGGCCTTATTTTCGGGGAGGTCTTATTTTCTGGGGGATGCCTTATATTTCAGCGAGAGACAAAACTATGAGTAGGTCTTATTTTCGGGGGATGTCTTACTTTCGGGGAACCAGGGTAGCAAGAGCTCAGAGAAGGCCTCGCAGGATGTATAGGAATCTGATAAGAAGGGAGGGCATTTCAGTCAACATGGGACCCTCAAATAACCTGCCTGAACAAAAGAAAGAAGCTATGAGAACATATAATGCGTTTAGGAAGCCAAGGGCATTCTAATGAAGCAGAAACAAAATAGAGGGCAGTGGCAAAAAGCTGGAAAAGTGACCCGGAGGAGGTGCAAGAGGGCCTCAGGTGACGCAACCACAGACGGGCACGGCATTGGGAACGCAGCAAGGGGGACTGGAGGGTTTCTGAATGAAAGGATGCAGACAAAATTATAGCCCTGTTTTAGAACGATCACTATGACCATGGAGCGAAGGCTAGATGACTGGAGGATGGAGGAAGAGAGACCTGGCACAGAGGATTACAAAAGGGTGGCTTTGAAATCTGTCATTAGACCTACTGAGTCTAAATCCTGAGCCCCTCGGCCCAGTTTTCATCCACTCAGTTATTCCACATCATCCATTCCAAATCGGAGGCTTTTTTATGTACACAGATGTTAGTAACCAGAAACCCCAGTTTTGAACTTTGAATCAATATGGCCCTAAAAATATTTTCATACTGCTATCTCGTGGCCGTCCCATTTGACCCAATAAAGTCATTGCTGTAGGCCCCCTTCCTTTCTCCTTACCATTACTAGCTCTTCCTGTAACTCGCTGCAGCTTTTCTCGTTATACTGGAGCCTCTTGGAAAAGTCCATAATGACTTTCTTCTGTTCCTCGATCTCTTCAGTTAATATCTTGTTTTTGGAAAAATACTCTCTTTCCATTCTGAAAAGGTAAGGTGTCAGAATGGGTTTGTCAAACAAGGCTTTGGTCAGTGGCTGTTAGCACCGCTGGCAGGGGCACTGTACACATCTTCAGCTCATGCCGAGGGCTTTATGAGGCGCCTTTCCCTTTTTCTGATCAAAAGGCCACATATTCTGAAACGAAAGACTGTAGAGCCATTTACAGTCCTTTGGATAGCAGGCATCTGTACTATAACCAGGGTTGTAAGCAAAATAGGTTTGTAGAATGTTGATCTGGTCTCACCATCACGTTTAAGGAGAGAAAGTTACTTAGCTCAGCAACTGCCTCAAGACTGAGAAAACAATTCTACCAAACAATTTTCTATTTGCAATCCAACCTTAGAAATGGAAGCCATGTCTCACTCCTGAATATTTGTGCACCAGGAATTGATGTGTTGCCATGGTAAATCCAAAACCAAGAATAATCCGAAATCACTCGTATCCGTTGTGAGGACACGGGCACTTACGGGTTGGAATGTGCTCCATGGCATCTAACAGGAACGGCAGCACGCCTGGACGGCCAGGTGTCAGAGCGAGTAAGACTGGTGAGTTGTTTCATTTTTTTAACATGCTTCTTGGACTTTTTAAATACTGTGATAAAAACTAAAAATTTCATTCAAAGCTTCTTTTATATTTGCTCAGCAAAAGAGAAAATAAATGGATCTACCACTTAATGCTACATTTCGGGTCCAAACTGTTGCTGCTGTTGTTAGGGACCCTTGAGCCATTTCTGACTCCTGGCCACCTGCAGACGACAGACCCAAATGCTACCCGGCCTGCACCATCCTCACCACTGTTCCCACAGCCGAGCCCAGTGCTGCCTGCACTGTCAATGCCTCGCTGAGGGCCTTTCTCTCCTTCCCTGTGCCTCCACGCTACACAGCTTGATGTCCTTCTCCAGGGCCTGGTCTCTCCTGCCTGCATGTCCAAAGTCTACACTGGCGGACCAGCTCTCGCTCTCAGCACAACCAAAAGGAGCGAGGTCCTCTGCCTCGGCCAACAGGCTCACCCCAGAGGGAATGGGCAGGATAGGAGAATAATGAAGGCTAGGGATCCCCGGTGACTGAATGAGTCGGTGCTAGGAGTACTGCTCCTACTATTATTATTTGTGCAGCATGAAAAGTACACTCATCTCCACATTGTTACATTGTAAGTGACACTGAAATCAAGCTATTTAAAAGTGCTACCTTAAATCAATAAATATTATTCAAAAGCCATTAATGTTTACTTTCTCGCCTGGACCTGCATTTTTGAGACTACTGAGAATACCCGATGCTCCAAGTCTAGAAAAGCCCTGTCACTGTTTATCTATTCAAGGAAGTAGGAAGCGACATCTAAGTTTCACGGAGTTCTTTACCCCCAATCCACCCCCGGCACTGATGAGAGCTACATCTAAAACACTACTTTCATATTTACTTCATGTTTATAAAATCTTTACATGAAGGCAAAGAACGTTAGAATGAAAAACTTACATGTTCAGTTTTGCAAAGCTCTCCTGTGCGTTTTGCTTTTCTCGTTCATATGCACTTTCCACTTCTCGGAACTCATTTTTTATCATTTCCAAATCAGCCACAGCTTCTGCTTGGCTGGCCTTTTCCACTTGTAAAGCTCCTTCAAGGTCTCGAATCCGTAACTGCCAGGGAACAGAAGGGCAATTAAAGCAACTTAGGAAATGGTAGCCTCAATCTTAAAATGAGTAGGATATTTTCTCAACAGCAAGTTATTACCCATCCAAACACTTCTTTTTTCTGCTTTAGTTTAAAAAGAAAAACAAAACTCAATTTCTCAATGTGTCTAATGGAAAGGAAGAAAAATAAAAGAATGGAGCTGTATTATGAAAAAAGATGCGCTGATATTACACAGCTCCTCCTACAAAATTTAGACCTACTAATCCAATCAAACACTCATTTTATAAAACATGATAAAGTAAATGGTTTTTGAAAAGTGAGAGGAAGTATTCTTTTTTTTTTTTTTTTTGGAGAGGAAGTATTCTTCACTTAAGAGATCCCATATTACGTGGCCACATTTGTAAATCTATAAAAGCTAACAGTTCTTTTTATTCTTGAAGATTTCTGCCTATAGGAAATGAAAATTTTTATTACCAAAAAGCACTCTTTGAACTACTTATAGGACTAGTGATAGGATGTCTGGGATTTCGTTTCATAATAATCCAGGGGGTGGTGAGTGGGGGCGGGGGGTAACAATAATAAAATTGGATTGAATAAAACAGAGTTCAGTCAAACTGAGTGATGGATACACAAGGACTTTATTTTACCACTCTCTCTAGTTACACACATGCTTGACACTTTACATACCGGTAAAATATACATAAAATTTACATTTTTGAAAACTAGATTGTCTGTGTCCACCAACAGCACAAAGGATCTACAAAAGGATATTCCCACAAAATAATATGGAACTATTAAAAAAACTATTAAACAATGTTTAAAAGGAAGTTCTCTATATGATAAGACCCTCATGACAACGGTTTTCAACCTGTGGGTCATGACATCAAGGAACTAAAAATCAGATCAGTGGGCGCCCACCTTCCTGACATGATCACTGAAGACAAACGTGTGCATAAGCAAAGGTGGTGAAGAAAGCTAATGATGCCAGGCTAAAAAGATATAGCGTCTGGGGTCTTAAAGGCTTGAAG
>NW_022103922.1:16158990-16164159 GCF_000313985.2 Echinops telfairi | reverse complement strand
GTGAGAGAGTGAGTGAATTAGAGAGTGAGTGAGTGAGTGAGTGTGAGTGAGTGAGTGAGTGAGAGAGTGAGTGAGTGAGAGTGAGTGAGTCGATTGTGATAAGAATTGTATGAGCTCCCAATTTAAAAAATATATAGAAAAAGAAAAAATTAAATTAAATTAAAAAAACTATTTAAACTTAGTCTCAAAAACCCAAAAGAGCAATTCTACTCTTCCCTAGGGTTCCTGTTATTCAGAATAAACTCAGTGGCAGTGAGTTTGAGAGAGACATGTAAGTTTTAGGATCATAAGAATCTCAGCTCTGCAAATTTAGTTATGTGACTCTGGGAAGACCACTAGAATTCCTCATCTGTAAATAGTGAATAATAATAAAAATCTAGCCTATTTACTGTACAATGTTACATCCAGGATCGAATGACATAATGTTTATTTAATAAACACTTATTAAGCACTTGAGGGAAGCCCTAGTGATGTAATGGTTACTCCTTGGGCTGATAACCTCAAGGTCAGCTGTTCAAAACCACCAGCTGCTCCACAGGAGAAAGAGGAAGCTTTCTTGAAAAGAGCTACAGTCTCAAAAACTCGCAGGGGCAGCTGGAATCAACTTGATGGCAGTGAGTTTTGGGTGAGTTGGTTGGTTGGTTGGTTTAAAGCATTGAATATATGTGAGGCAGTGTTGGTACGTGACACGCATACAGTACTCAAGAAGAGATGCAGTCTTTGTTCTTAAAGAGTTCACGGGCTTTAGAAGAGGGCAGACCACAGAGAATGTCCCACGGGGCCATGGAGTCAAAGCTCCGGGCCAACCTCACCGGGCAGGTAAAAGGCAACCCTGGGTTCCTGAAGAACTCACCAAGAAACAAATCTAGCACAGTAAGAAAACACTTCATATTCTGTGTAAGTGATAGTCACCAAAATTATTTTTTCTAACTGTCCAAAAATATTTTGGAATAGCATTGAAACTTCCTATCCTTACACTGAAGCAGTGTTTCCCACAGTGAGTGGCTCAAATAAGAATTTTCTATCTTTCTAGCTCAGGGCACGAAAGCAGGTGTTGCACTGGGGCTTAAATTCTGAGCACCTCAGGTTACAAACAGCTATGGGTGGCAGCCCAAAATCCATTTGCAGAGTGCCCAGATAGATTAAGGTTCCATCTAATTATTTCTGAGCCTTAATCGAAGACGGAGATGATCTTGCCCTCAGACAGAGTGCCTTGGAAACTGGATTACCCCAACCCTTGTGCAGCCAGCCCAGGAAGGGGCAGTCTCTCTCTTAGGGTGCTTGCTTGGTTGTGTCCCTGATAGAGGTCACCCTACTGGGAACAACACAGGGGTCACATAGTCAAGAGTCTTACCCTATCAATCTCACCTTGGCTACCTTGGTCGGAAAGCAGTGGACCAATCGTGTAAGCCCTCTACCTAACATAATGTACATGTCCCAAACATGGTCTTGTTCCTGCTCCTGTAGCCCCACCTGACACTGTGATGGTCTGATCTGCCATCATTCATGAATTTGTGACAGTTCCTTTATTCCATGCCTATTTAACTAGTGTCCAACTCTGAGTCCTCAGGTGCCATTTTGACCTCATGCTAACAGTCTCCCTCATCAGGAGCCCCAATAGAGGTTCTCCTTCACTTATATTTGAGGTGGGGTCTCTCTTGTACCCTAAAACAGCATCAAGTATTAGTTTTAAATCATTGAGTAGATAATACGGTTTTAATAATTTTGCATACAGTCCATAGGCAGGGTTATCTTATCCCTATCTTATCTTCAAATTTCCTCCTCCCTGTCCAAGACAGAGCAAAAAGGACAGTTTCCCTAGGGTGCCATGCTTGATCTTTCTCTCCCATATAGATTCTCTCTTTATTGCGCTCTTAGAGTGTTTTCAGAATGTGGTGTCTCTACATGCATCAATTAATCAGTCAATACAGCTCGATGTAGACGTACATACACATTTGGATAAGGATAGACAGAGAGATTTCTGAAGCTTGATACGAATTCCCAAGGGGAACTCATTGGCCTTTTTATTTCAGTTCTTAATGTAGGGACAGGTATATGCACCAGATATACGCTCAGTAAATTGCGTCGCATGTTTATATGCTCACAAGAGAAATTCACCTCCTGGCTGATGGTAAAAAGACTTTTTTCTGTAAATGTTTTCAGCTTAAGGGCTCCATCACAGCTCACTACTTTGCCGCTGTCCACAAACCCAGCCATAGGACAAAGGAAACTTCACCAGAAGAGACAGTGGGCAGGTTTAGCCCCAGGACACGAGTGTGCTAACCCCTCCTCGGATGTCGTAAGGACTGCTCAACTCTATCATCATAGCATACGCAACACAGGTGTCACAGAGCACTCACTCCAACTGCTCACCTCAGTTCTCGAAATATAATGCTGTGTGTCTCAGATGTTGAAATACAACTTAAGAAAATCCACTAGAAAAATCCTTTACAGCTTACCTGGATGATTTCAGAGTTAAATTTTGATTCTAAGTGCGCTGCTCTTTCTGCTTCAATGTTTTCTTCCAATTTCCTCACTCTCAGAGTAGTTGCCTGAAAAACAAATCAAATACGTTGGTACTTAAAGTAGATATGGATGATCATATTCCAGAATTATAGTTAACAGTTGGAATCACCTCATTTGTTTTCTCTGTAGGAGTGCAGTATGGAAATAACACTTAAGATGAATTCTTGAGAACTTGCTTTACTTATTTATAAGCTTTAGCATGTTATAATTCACATATACTAAACATAAAGTATACTATACATACACACACACACAAATACCAGGGGGAGCCCAAAAAAGCAGTTTTTTTTTCTCCCAAAAGCTATGTATTTAAATTTTTTTACAAAACAACCTTATCACCTTCAAAGTACTCTCCATTACACTTAACACATTTGTCAAATCTGTGATTTCATTCTTGGAAACATTTTTCAAACTCATCTGTTTGGATGGCTGACACCTCCCTTGATTCTTTTCTTCATCTCTTTCTTCTACAAGTCATCAAATCACTCTCCTTTCACGTCCTTCTTCAGTGCAAAAACAAAAAGAAGTCACACGGAGTCAGGACAGGTGAGTAAGGTGCATGGGGCAAGAGAAGCTTGCTGTTTTTTTGTCAAAAACTGACACACTGAGATGGCTGCGTGAGCAGGTGCATTGTCACGGTGGCAAAACCATTTCCCCATCTGTCACAAATCAGGCCTCTTTTGCTGCACACTGTTATGCAATCTTTTCAGAAGCGCTACATAGAAAGTTTGATTAACAGTATGACTCTGGTGGAACAAACTCCAAATGCACTATTCCCCAGACATCAAAAAAACAAATGAGCATCATCTTGATCTTTCATTTCACTTGATGACTTTGGGGAGGGCGAGGTAACGATGGTGTCTTCCACAGGCTTGACTGTTTGCTTCGGGAGTTGTGAGAATAGCACCAGGTCTCGTCACCAGTGATGACCTTGGAAAAAAGTCTGGGTCACATTAGAGCTGTTCTTTCAAGGCACAGCATGTTTCCACTCGACACTCGTTTTCCTGGCCAGTCAGAACCGGAGGCACAACTTTCGCAGCAACCCTTCTCATTCCCAAATCTTCTGTTAAAATTTGCTGCCCCGAGCTCCAAGATAGTCCAGATAATATCCCCTTCTCTTCAGTGGCCCGTCATCATCGGTCTTCTAACCCAAGTGCAAGAATTTTGTCGACAGTTTCATCTGTTTGGGAAGTTGATGGACATTATCAGTCAACATTTCACTTTTTGCAATAAAAAAAACCACTCATACACTTGAGTTTTTCCCATAGCTCTGTCTTTGTACACTGTGTTCAACATCACAACAGCTTCTGCAGCATTTTTCCCGAGCAGGAAACAAAATCTGACAGCCACACGCTGTTCTCCTAAATTGGCCATCACATAAAACAAGGTTCAAGTGAAACTGCTTTTACAAAAAAATTCACTGTGATCATAGAGAGCCTTCCCAAGCAACACCACTGGGTGCACTAACTGGGAGCGAATTGTTTGGTGCTCGCCTAGCAGGAAAAATGTGTACTACAAAGCCTCCTCCCAGCAGAGGTTTTTTTTCCTTTTTTGGGGGGGACCCCTACTGTATACATCCATAAAACTATTGCAACAATAAAGACAATAAACATTTCCTGTGTGTCTTGGTAATTCCCTCCTCCATCTGCTCATTATCTTGCCACCCACCATAAGTAACCACCAATCTCCTTTTTGTCACCATAAACATCTTTTCAGGCATTACTATTTTTTTATTATTACGTTATTGTCATGTTAAAGATGTTCTAGTATATCTGGAAGTGTTTCTGCAAGCACAGTATATACTAAGACTGATGTGAGACATGAACTCTAACTAAATGTTTTAACTTACATACAAATTCAGCTTAAAGACAGACTTAGGTACAGAATTCATTCGTCATACAAGGACTGCCTGTAAATTCAATCTCACCGTGTTTACTTTTTTATGTTTGACTTCTTTCACGAACCATGGGATTCTGAGATTCATTCATGTGGCTGCATGTAGCAAAAATTCACACCTTCTTATTGTTAAATAGTACTCCACTGTACTCATACACTACAACTGGTTTATATAATACTTCTACCTATTGATAGAGATTTGAGATGTTTCTAGTTTGGGCTACTGACTGTTACAGTATTGATAATTGTACGTTATTTGTGCAAACATACAATTTGGAGCAAAAAGCAAAGGGTGGAATAACTAAGTCAATGGTAGGTGTATGATTAATGTTTAAATAAACTGCCAACCTATTTGTTACCGTGGCTATACCGGGGGTCAGGAAGCTGATGAAGCACTGGAAGCACTCACTGGTCTATGCCAGGAAATTTGAAAGATAGCTACCTAGCCAACTGACTTGAGGAGATCCATATCTGTGCCCATTCCAAAGAAGGGTGACCCAACAGAATGCTCAAACTATAGAACGATGTCATTGATAACACACACAAATAAAATTGTACTTAAGATCATCCGAATCAATGGAAATAGAGGAAAGAGCTGGGAGGCAAAGGGTATTTATAGAGCTCTAGATAAAGACATGTACATATCAAATATATTATATGAGGATGGGGAAATAGATCTATGAGCCTACATTTATAGATTTAGTATTAAGGTAGCAGAAGGACATTGGGCCTCCACTCAAGTACTCC
>NW_022103922.1:16147271-16157973 GCF_000313985.2 Echinops telfairi | reverse complement strand
TGACGACCTAATGTCGGGGGTTTGAATGGAGAGAAAATGTTTTGAGAAACGATGTACAAATGCGCTTTACACAGTTGATGTGTGTATGGATTGGGATGACAGTTGTATGAGCCCCTAATAAAATGTTAAAAAAAAAAAAAAATCATCCAACAACAGTCACAGCAGCACATGGACAGGGAACTGCCAGAAGGTCAGGCCAGACTCAAAAGAGGAAGTAGAACAAGGGATATCACTGGTTATGTCTGATGGTTCTTGGCTCAATTCTGAGAATACCAGAAGGATGTTTACTTGTGTTTCATCTACTATGCAAAGGCACCTGACTATGAGGACCATAATAAACTGTGGATAACCTTGATAAGAATGGGAATTCTGGAACATTTCATTGTACTCAATCAGAACTTGTGCATGCATCAAGAGGCAGTTGTGCAAACAGAACAAGGGTATACTACATGGTTTAAAATCAGGAAAGGTTAAAAAAAGATCAGGAACGGTGTGGGTGAGGGTTGTATGCTTGTTCCATTATGCTTGTTCACTCTATATGCCGAGCAAATCATCAAAGAAGCTGTATTATATGAAGAAAAGTGCAGCATCAGGATTGGCGGAAGGCTTATTAAGAACCTGCAATATGCAGATGACATACACATGCTTGCTGAAAGTGAAAAGGAATTGCAGAACTTAATGATGAAAATCAAGGATTGTAGCCTTCAGTATAAATTACAACTCAATGTAGGGAAGACCAAAATCCTCAAAACTGAACCAACAGGTATATGATAAAAGGAGAAAAGGTTGAAGTTGTCAAGGATTTTGTCTAACTTGGATCCACAATCAATGCTAATGGAAACAGCAGTCAAGAGATCAAAAGATGGATTGCATTAGGTAACTCTGCTGCAAGAGACCTCTTTAGAGTATTGAAAAACAAGAATATATCTTTGAGGACTAAGGTGCACCTGACCCAAGCCACGGTATTCTCTATTGCATCATATGCATGTGAAAGTTGGATATGGAATAAGGAAGATTGTAGAAGAATAGATGTATTTGAATCTTGATGCGGGAGAAGAACATTGAAAGCACCATGGTCTACTGAAAGGACAAATCTATCTGTATTGCAGTGGTTCTCAACCTGTGGGTCACGACCCCTTTGGGGGTCGAACAACCCTTCCACAGGGGTCGCCCGATTCATAATAGTAGCAAAATTACAGTTATGAAGTAGAAACAAAAATAATTTTATGGTTGGGGGTCACCCCAACATAAGGAACTGTACTAAAAGGTCTCGGCATTAGGAAGGTTGAGAACCACTGATGTATTGGAAGAATTAAGTCCAGAATGCTCCTTAGAGGCAAGGATGACAACACTTCATCACACATACTTTGGATATATTGTCAGCAGAGACCAGTCCCTAGAGAAAGACTTCATGTTTGGTAGAGCAGAGAAGCGCCAAATAAGAGGAAGGCCCTTGACGAGATGGATTGACACAGTGGGTGCGTTAATGGGCTCAGACATCGGAATCACCGTGAGCATGGCGCAGGACCATGCAGTCTTCCGTCCTGTTGTGCACAGCGTCGCCATGGGTCAGAGCTGACTCCGTAGCACCTAAAGCAACATACTAGAGGTTGGCAAACTTCTGAGACAGAACCTCACAACCATTTAAAAGGTATTCGAGAGCCATAAACATATTTTCACAAACAAATGAAAACACCACTATCTGAATAACATCCTTTAATTTTTTTCAATTTTACTTTAGAGCCACATTTATGTACTGAAAGCACCGCATATGGCTCGTGAGCCAGCTGTTGCTGGCTCAGCCCCAGGCTAGACCAACTCGGATTCTTAACAGCCATAGATGAACGTTGCAACACCAGACATGGCCAGTCTGCTGGTGTGAGTTTTTGTAAGTCTTAGGCATTCAAATAGTCATGGCAGGGTATCTCATTTTAGTTTTGTTTATTTGTTTGTTTGTTTTTCAGTTTTGATTCATACAACACACACCAAAAAAACCACAAACTCACCTCTTCCCTTCCCCCCACCTCCTCCTCTCCCATGTCCCCCGGAACTGTCAGTCCCGTTGTTTTCTCCTCCAGAGTGTTCATCCAGCCTGTCCTATCCAGACAGACCAAGAAAGAAAAGCTTGTAGTTAGTTCAAGGATCACTGGATCTTTAAGAGTGTTTTCCAGTCCAGCCTGTTGGGGCACCAGGCCCTGTCTCCAAAGTCCACCCTCATCATTCCCTGGGGATCTTGCTGCTCCCCTCCCCTGCTATTCCGCTGCACTCCCCCAGTGCTTGCATAGGTGTAGATCTTCTGTCTGTGAGGAAGGGTCTGTTCAAATCTTTCTCTGTTTTTTTAATTGGGTGATTACTGCATGTGGGGAATTCATTATATAGAATCTGGATACAAATTGTTTGTTGGATATGTTATGAGTCAATATTTCCTCCCACTCTCGTTCTCTAACCGTACCCCACAGAGCAAACGTCTTGTTTCATTTCGGTGATTTCTCATTTTTTCAGGTAGGGGGCTAAATCCAGTCCCTGTTATTCCACCTTGGCCAGATGAGAAGTCAGGAGCTGTGGTTCTGAATGCCACCTTTGGGAATAAATGCCAATCTGGGAGCACTGGGTTTCTAGTCCCAAAGAAGACTGGGGACATGCACAAAAGCCCATCAGAGCAGGTAGGCAGGGCAGTGCGTGCACCCAGATGCACATGGCTCAAGGTGGCCTTAGCAAAGAAAAGTCATGTCTAGAGTCTCCTGTGTCAAACAGAGCATGTTCAGTAGTCACTGATTTTTCATTTTTCCTCCCCTGATGAAATGTTGGCCACAAGTAAATCACTATCCCGTATATTTACTCTACTATTGAGCATAAGCTAAAGTCTTTTTTAAATGTTCAGCTGATGAATTTCATCCTTTTTTCCCCTCCTTCTTTGGGTTCACAGGCAGATAGTAGTGGACCGCAAGAGAAAGGGCATAAGTCAAAAAACTGCATATACCACACATTCAGTAAGCTGTCTGAATAGTTTTTTAAAGAACTGCACTATTCTCTAGGCAAAGCATAGTCCTCTAAGCCAGTGGTTCTCAACCTGTGGGTCACGACCCCTTTGGGAATCAAATAACCCTTTCACAGGGGTCGCCTAAGACCACTGGAAAACACATATTTCTGATGGTCTTAGGAACTGAGACACCGCTGCTCTATCCATCTCTACCCACATGCAGATGCGCCCATCTACAAGTACCGGCGTGAAGACTGTTACCCATGCTACACCATGCTGCAAGACAAAATTTCATGTATTTGCCATTAGAAAGAAAGATTTCACAATATATAATTAATTACATATTGTTTTTGTGATTTGTCAGTATGCTTTCATTGTGTTCAATTTGTAACAATGAAAATATATCCTGCATATCAGATATTTACATGACGATTCATAACAGTAGCAAAATTACAGTGATGAAGTAGCTACGGACATAATTCTATGGTTGGGGGTCACCACAACATGAGGAGCTGTGTGACAGGGTCGCAGCAGTAGGAAGGTGGAGAAAGCACTGCCGGTCACCTAGCAGAGCACAGGCACAGTCTGCCCTCTGCTCCAGGGGCCTCTTTCAGACACTAGCTATTGGTGGCCGGGGCATTCAACAGCCTTTCCACTTTCACTCTGTACTGCACAAATACAAAACGCACAAAAGTATTTTACTGCTGAGTTATTAGCCTCGTTTTATTTTGGGCTGTGCGTGTGACTTCGTCTCACATGCTTTGGACATGTTGCCAGGAGAACAGTCCTTGGAGAAGAACATTACGCTTGGTAAAGTAGAGGGGCAGCAAAAAAGAGGAAGACCTCGACACGATGGATTGACATCAGAACAGTTGTGAAGGTGGCACAGGTCTGGGCAGGGTTCCCTTCTGCTGTGAGTTAGAACGGATCACTATGAGTTAGAACGGACACAAAGCCACCTAACAATAACAACTAGAAGAGAGATTTTTTTTTTCCTAATAGCAGATAAATCATTCTTAACCTGGAGGTTTGTATTCCTAAAGATAATTTAGATTTGAAAGGATGAAATAATATTTAGGATTAGTAGAGTTCAACCTCTTTGAAGGTAAAATCCATGATTTATAGCTCCACACTATAAAAGAATCAATTAAAATCTCTGACCACCAGTCCTCTGTCAGTCTGTCGTACTGTGGTAGCTAATGTGTTCCTGCGATGCTGGAGGCAGTGTCCAACAGGGCCACCCATGGTGAACAGGTTTCAGCAGAGCTTCCAGGCTAAGACCAGATGGCGAAGAAGGAACAGCCACTTTTGAGGGATTAGGCACTGAGACCCTTATGAATAGCAAAGAAGCAGTGTCTGATAAAGTGCTGGAAAATGAGCTCCTTGGGTGGTGAGGCACTTGGAATCCAACTGGGAACCAGTTGCTTCCTCAGAAGAAAATGGGCCATGATGATGTAGAAGGAGTAGAGTGTTCAGGACCTCCACCTGCTGATGGGACATGACACAATGGGAAGATCCATTAATAATCAGAATGTGAATGTTGGAATTCATTAAAAAAATGAAATGGAACCCATAAAGATCAATACCCCAGACATTAGTGAGCTGAAATGGACTGGTATTGGCATTTTAAATCAGACAATCATGTGGTTCGATATGCAGAAAATGATACACTCAAGAGGAATGGCACCACGTTCATGGTCAAAAGGAGCACTTCAAGATCTGTCTTGAGCTACTGTGCTGTCTGTGATAGGATAGTATCTATAAGCCTACAAGGAAGACTAGCAAATAAAAACTATTATTCAAATTTATACACCAACCACTAAAACCAGTGGTGAAGAAATTGGAGCGTTCTACCAACTTAGTCTGAAATTGATCAAACATATAATCAAGATGCTTGACAATTACTGGTGATAGTAATGCTAAACTCACAAGCAAAGAGGGATCCGGATCCTAGTTGGAAAGCATGGCCCTGCTGATAGAAACAAAGCTGGCGATCACATGACTATGCAAGGCTAAAGACTTCTTTATTGCAAATCGTTTTTTAAAACATATGTGAGGACTTCACACAGGAATCAAACTGCCTACATCAGTGCACAGACCGTGGAAAAGCTCAATTATCATCAGCCCCCCAAAAAAGGCCAAGGGCTAACTTGAAACAGATCAATTGCACATATGCAAGTTCATGTTGAAGCTGAAGAAAATTAAAACAAGTCCACAAAAACCCACTAAGACCTTGAGTACACCCTGCCTGAATTAAAGATCATCTCAAGAACTAATTTAATACATGGAACAATAATGCCCACATGAGTTGTGGAATGACATCAAGAATATCGCATATGAAGAAAGCAAATGGTTATTAAAAAGTTAGAAAAGATAGAAAAAACAAACAGGATGTAAGACGAGACTCTGAAACTTGCTCTTCAACACAAAGTAGTTAAGGCAAATGGAAGAAATGATGAAGTAAAAGAGGTGAACAGAAAATTTCAAAGGGCAGTTGGAGAAGACAAAGTATTATAATTAAATGTGCATAGGCATGGAGTTAGAAGACTAAATGGGGGGAAAACACACTCAGCATATCTCAAGATGAAGGAATTGAAGGAAAAAACTCAAGCTTTAAGTTGCAATATCAAAGAATCCTTTATTTATTTATTTATTTAAATCATTTTATTAGGGGCTCATACAACTCTTATCACAATCCATACACACATCAATTGTGTGAAGCGCATTTGTACATTCATTGCCCTCATCATTCTCAAAACATTTCCTCTCCACTTAAACCCCCGGCATTAGGTCCCCTCAAAGAATTCTATGACCAAAATATTGAACGATGCAAGAAGCATCAAGAGAAGATGGAGGGGAAATTACTGTAGCAAAAAGAATTGGTTGGCTTCAACCATTTTCAGAGGTACCAAATGATGAAGAACCAACGGGAGTGAAGGAAGAAGCCCGAGCTGAACTAAAGGCATTAATGGGTGCTAGGGATTGATGGAATACCAATAGAAATGTCTCAGAAAAAAAAAAACATGCAGCACTGGAAGTACTCACTATACCAACTGACAGGAAGAAATCTATACTTGTGTCCATTCCAAAGAAAGGTGAGCCAACAGAATGGAGAAATTATCACACAGTGCTCTCAGTGTCTCTGCCATCCTGAGCGTGGTGTTGCTCCGACTTCACCATGTCATCTCATAAGACTTTTAGGATCAAGAGATTCCTGGCCAAGAAACAGAAACAGAATCGGCCCATTCCCCAATGGATTCGAATGAAAACCGGTAATAAAATCAGGTACAACTCCAAGAGAAGACATTGGAGAAGAACCAAGCTGGGTCTGTAAGGAGCCCCCTGAGGGATGGCACGCATGACCGCATTTTCCCAGTCTCAAATCATGTTGTGTTGCATTAAGACTTTTGTCCCCATCTGATCAAATGATCTTTTATTGGCAAATCTGATTTATTCCAGTTTTTTTTGCTTCCTCATCAAGTCTAACAATAAATAATGTAAGGCTTTTGGTTTGAAAAACAAAAAAAAAAGAAATTATCACACAGCTTCATCCTTATCAGATGCAAGTAAAATTCTGCTGCAGATAATTTAAAAACAGATGCAGCAGTACATTGACAGGAAGTGATCAGTAATTCAGGCCAGATGCAGAAGAAGCTATGATATAAGAGATAGCATTGCTGACGTCAGCTGGATGTGTGTTGAAAGCAGAAAATGACAGATGTTTGCGTGTATTTTATTGACTATGCAAAGCATTTGATAGTGCAGTTTATAACAAGCTATGGATAAAATTGTCTTGCTCGCTGAAAGCCAAGAGGAAGTAAAGCACTTGCTGATGAAGATCAAGAACTGCAGCCTTCGGTATGGATTAGAACTCAATGTCGAGAAGAGCAAACTCCTCACAACTAGACCAATAGGTAACAACATCGTGATAAAAGGTGAAAAGACTGACATTGTCAAGGACTTCTGCTTGCTTGGATTCTCAAGCCACAGTGAAGAAGTCAAACAAAGTACTGCACGGGAAAACCAACTGCACAAGACGTACTAAAGGTTTTAAAGAACAAAAATACCACGTGGATAACTGAGGTGTGCCTGACTCAGGTTACGGTATTTTCAATCGTCCCATATGCATGTAAAAGTGGGCAATGAAGAAGGATAATGGCAGAAGAATTGATGACTTTGAATAATGGTGTTGGTGGAGAATCTTGAAGGTTTCATGGACTGCTGGAAGAACAAACAAATCTGCCTGGCAGGAAGTACAGCCAGAATGCTCCTTAGAAGCAAGCACAGCAAGAACTGTGTCTCCTGTACTTGGGACATGTTATAAATAGGGATCGGTTCCCTGAGAAGTTCAACATGGTTGGCAAAGTACATGGTCAGCAAAAAAGAGGCAAAGTCTCAAGGAGCTCGACTGACACTGTGGCTGCAACAACAAGCTCAGTCGTAACAACAGTTGTTGAGGATGGAGCAAGACTGGGCAGTGTTTCCTTCTGTTGTACATAAGGTCACTACGAGCCACAACGGCACTAAGAAGAACAAAGTATTTTTAAAACACAGGCAATCCATTGAAAGATTAAAGTAGTAGTAAATATTAGGTTAACTCAAAGTATTTTTTTTTTTAAACTGGAAATAAAGCTTGGGTATTTGATGATACTAAGGAATTATTCATTTTAAGTGTGATGATAATTAGAGGTTTTAAAACCCTACCTTTTAAAAATACATACTGAAGTGCTCAGGGCTGAAATTATATAAACATCTAGGTTTGCTTTAAAGTAATCAACATTCAGGAGAAGAGCTTAAAGGAGGTAGTGTTCAGGAAATAAATAGATCATGGGTCATAAGTTAATGATTAGTGAAGCTAAGTAACCAGAGTCCTGGTGGTGCAGTGGTTAAGAGCTGGGCTGCGATCTGCAAAGTCCAAAGTTCGAGACAGCTACGCACTCCTTGGGAGAAAGACGGAGCTTTCTACTCCTGTAAAGAGTTAGAGTCTCGGGAACCTACAGGGCAGTATGGCAGTGAGTTTTACGTTTAAGTAATAAGCACATGGGGTTCATTATAGTAATCTATTTCTGAGTATGCTTGAAATTTTTCATATTGAAGTGTTGTTGGTTTTTGTTTTGTTTTGTTTTTCAGATTGAATAATGTGGCTAAATTGTAACAACAGCATTTAACAAAAAGTACTAAATCTAATGGGGAAGTATGGCACTGGTATTATTATTTATCCAGTCACCAAAATTATATTTTGACAGTAATAATCAAAAAAGATTAGAAGCTAAGTATTAGCCTATTCACGTAAGGATGGGGGTAGAATGGTAATTGAGGAGGGGAGAGCTTAACATCATCAATTCCTACCTGTGTTGTTACCTCTACTTATTAAGGTAAATAAAAATATATCCATTCCCTTCAAACTCACTTCTTATTGACCCTTCCTGAAACATGTTCCACAGAGAGAACTGGCCCCAGAGGATGTTACTAACCAATGAATTTCATCCTCTAAGAATCATGAGAAAAGCAGGGTTAAGCCTGAGCAACTTTCTTGACTGAAGAATTTATCAAACCATGAGCATGCACTATGACAAAGGGAAGGTCAGGCAGGGTATGCTGCACTTACCAAACTTATTTAACCACTTCATTTAACCTTACTCATCGTCCTTTTAAACATCTTAAGGGACCACAGTGACACAGAGCATTCTAGGAAGTGCTAGTAGACACAGTTTCCACTGAAAATCTCCAAGGATTCTTATAAGATGGTAATCAAGTTGGGTTTTTCTAACTGGTTTGTTCCGAATCTTAGTTATACTACCAATTTGTGTCTTATTTGTAAACTACTATGCCTTCTAGGAGCCCAGGAAGCATAGTGGGTTACATGTATTGAGCAACGAATCAAACCCACCTGGAAAAAGGATGGAGTTGTCTGCGTCCATGAAGATATAAAGCCTTGGCAAACGTGTGTATAAGCAAATGTGGTGAAGAAAGCTGATGGTGCCCAGCTATCAAAAGATATAGTCCCTGGGGTCTTAAAGGCTTGAAGGTAAATAAGCAGCCATCTAGGCCATCTAGCTGAGAAGCAACAAAGCCCACAGGGAAGAAGCACACCAGCCTGTGTGATCACGAGGTGTTAAAGGGATCAGGTAGCAGACACCAAAGAACAAAAATCAGTATGCTCACCTTCCCCATGTAAACGCTGAAGACAAATGTGTGCATAAGTAAATGTGGTGAAGAAGGCTGATGGTGCCTGGCTATCAGCAGATATAGCATCTGGGGTCTTAAAGGCTTGAGGTAAACAAGCGGCCATCTAGCCCAGAAGCAACAAAGCCCACATGGAAGAAACACCAGCCTGTGTGACCATGAGGGGTCCAATGGACCAGGTATCAAGCACTAAAGAACAAAAAATCCTATCATTGTGAATGAGGGGAGTGTGATATGGGGACCCAATGTCCAGCTGTAGACAACTGGACATCCCTTGCAGAGGGGTAGTAGGGAGGTGACGAGTCACTCAGGGTGCAGTGTAGCATTGATGAAACACACAACTTTCCTCTAGTTCTTAAATGCTTCCTTCCCCCCAACACTATCATGATCCCAAATCTACCTTACAAACCTGGTTAGACCAGAGGATGTACAGTGGTGCAGATAGGAACTGGAAACACAGGGAATCCAGGACAGATGAACCCCTCAGGACCAGTGGTGAGAGTGGTGATACCGGGAGGGTAGAGGGAAGCAGGGTTAGAAAGGAGGAACTGATTACAAGGATCTACATATAACCTCCTCCCTGGGGGATGGACAACAGAAAAGTGGGTGAAGAGAGACGTCAGACAGTGTAAGATACGACAAAATAAAACAATTTATAAATTATCAAGGGTTCATGAGGGAGGGGGGAGGGGGAAGGAGGGAGAAAAATGAAAAATGAGGAGCTAATTCCAAGAGCCCAAGCAGAAAGCAAATGTCTTGAGAATGATGAGGGCCACAAATGTACAGTGTGCTTTACACAATTGATGTATGTATGGATTGTGATAAGAGTTGTATGAGC
Source organism: Echinops telfairi (assembly GCF_000313985.2). NCBI lineage: Eukaryota > Metazoa > Chordata > Mammalia > Afrosoricida > Tenrecidae > Echinops > Echinops telfairi. The sequence goes on along the minus strand of NW_022103922.1, from coordinate 16,147,969 downwards.
CCCTAATGAAATGATTAAAAAATATATATATATATTTAAAGTCTTGGAAATTCAAAGAAGCAGTTCTACTCTGTCCCATCAGATCACTATCAGTCGGAATCAACTAAATGACAGTGCCTTTGATTGGCTTAGTTATTACACTTTTTATCCTTATACTATTTCTGTCCTGTTTACTTCCGCTAAGCCTAGAGACTAAAATAATCAGACTAAATTTCTTGCTCCTTCAAAGTTTGATTCTTCATGTATTATATCAAAGGCAAATAAGACAGCCAGGGCTAGTATTTAAATGGGCACTGACTGCTGGTGTCAGATTCACTGGGAAGGTGGATTGCCGTTGTTTATCTTGCACTGTTGGCCAAGCATGTAGAAGGAAGTAGATCGTGGATCAAAAAGATACTCAGGTCAGCCAGACTTTGTTTCCTCACGGTTTACCCTCCTTTCAAGGAGTCACGGCATCTAATGGGCCAAGGCACAAAATATTAATGAACCTCCACTTACACTCCAGTTCCAGAACAGTGTGATGTGAGGGCTTTCAGAAACAAGCATTGAAAAAGAAATTGCATCTTGTACAAAAGGACCATAAGTACTTTTACAGATTTTACGTAAGTACTTTTTTTTTTCTTTTTTAATCGTTCTATTAGGGGCTCATACAACTCTTATCACAATCCATACATACATCAATTGTGTAAAGCACATTT
>NW_022103922.1:16113180-16145282 GCF_000313985.2 Echinops telfairi | reverse complement strand
ACACTGTGTCTCTGGTGCTGTCCCCCGCAGGGCCATGGGTCAGTGAGGGGCGTCATGTCTCATAGTGGGCTGGCCATGTGTTCTACATAAGTCCTTTTAGGGGATTTTACTAACCTTCCAGATACAGAAGTTCAGTGCATGCAAACAGAGTTCAGGCTCTTTATACAAATACCGCAAACCTACGTCTTTTTTGCTTTCAAACAACATTTGTTGAATAGCATTCCCAGTTTTCTAGTAAATAACAACCATGTGGTATGAAAGATTTATCTTTCCTGAATTTTCTTTCTTTTTTTTTTTAATCGCCAGAAGCCCATATTCCAGATGACAAGTTATTGCAGTTAAAAAAAAAAAAGTCAGGGAACACTTTGGGTAACATTTTATTGAAAATACAGTATCAGTAACACAGAAGTTCAAACAACCCAATGTTCTTATTTAAAAAACGATAAAGACAGTGGCACTAAAAGCTATGAGGAGACCATGGGAGGAAGAAAGCACACATTCAAATGAGTAGTTGGCTTGCAGAGGAGAGGGAGGGGCAGAGGAATGAGATGCTGCAGGGAGCAACATTTCCTTTCTTAAACTGGAGGGTGAATTCTCAAGAGAGCATTGAATTTGTCTCTATTATTTTGTGTACCCTAAATGTTGCATTACAAGTTCTTAAAAACTAAGACCCTGAAATCAAACCCCAAAGGAGCAGTGAGGAAACGTTCTCCTGTTCTTAGGGGTGACCACAGGAAGGACATTCTCTCGCTTACACTCAACAAGGAGCCCAGTAACCACAAAACCTCAAAGGAGGAGCCTTAGAGCAGTGGTTCTCCACCTTCCTAATGCCGCAACCCTTTAATCCAGTTCCTCATGTTGTGGTGACCACCCCCCCCAACCATAAAATTATTTTCATTGCTACTTCATCACTGTCATTTTACTACTGGCATGAATCGGGCAACCCCTGTGAAAGGGTCCATCGACCCCAAAGGGGTCTCAACCCAAGTTGAGAACCGCTGCCTTAAGGATACAAAACTAAGCCAAATGAGAGGCTTCCCTCAAAGAGTCCAGAAAGAGAGAAGTGAATGCACCCTTGGTCCTAAAGCCTTTGAAAATCTGATCAAAGTTAAGGATCCTCATGCTGGTAGATGATATATGTGTGCACATGATATATGTTGTATATACACAGGTATATTCAGGGAAATTTAGGGGTTGGTTCCAGATATCTGCAATAAAGCTATTATCAAAATTAAGCAAGTCACACACATTGTTTTTTGTTTCCCACTGCATATATGAGCTGTGTGTGCTACATACACTGTAGTACACATAGTACACATGGACTACATCTACATCTACAGCTCTCTCCTGAGGAGCTGCTGGTGGCTTCAAACTCCCAACCATGCGGATCACAGCCCAACACATACCCACTATGCCACCACGGCTCCTATGGGTCAGAATTCAACTCTATGACAATGGGTTGGCTTTGGAATCATTACATGACCTTATAAACAGACTAAAAACCAAGGAACTGTATACTTTAAATCAACAGATATTTGTGATATGTGAATGCTACCTCAGTACAAAAAAATAAATAATCATAGAGTGGAAGGACCAGCACTCCAAACTCAACTGCCAACAAGCCTCTGTGGGTTTCCAGGGTTTTAACTCTTTACAGGACAAGAAAGCCTCATCTTTCTTCCTTGGAGCAGTTGGTGGCATAGTGATGACCTTCCAGTGAGCAGCCCAACAAGTAACCCACTAAACCACCAGGGCAACTGGAAAAAGCAAGGGCGCCGTAAAGGAAGTAACAGTGCCTAAATCAAGTTTCTGGTTCCCACGCTTGAGAAAAGTCCCTTTCAGGACTGCCAACCCATTTGTTCCTGCTTGTCCACCCTCAATTGACTAAATCATCGAGTCCACAGTTTAACATGATCCCCAGGCATATGTGTGTGAGCCCGAGAATCATCTGGGGATCTTGTAAATCTGTAGATTCTGATTCAGTGTGCTCCTATCTGAGATGGAAATGTGAACTCTCACCACAGGGCCAAACTGGAACGAACCGGCTAGAAGCCTTCCAAAATGCAAAACTAGACTCACTGTCACCCAGTCAATTCTGACCCAAGAGACCCTGACGGGCAGAGTTGAACTGCCCCATGTAAGTTTCCAAGCCTGTAACTCTTTAGGGGAGTAGAAAGCCTCATTTGTCTCTCACAGAGCAGCTGGTGGTTTTGAACTGCCAACCTTGCAGGAAGCAGCCCAATGCATAACCATGCACCATCAGGGTTCCTTCAGAAGCTCTGGTCCCTTTTAAATGCTGACACTGAATCCTTAAAGCCAGGACCCCCAGGCAGTGGAGGTGTAAAGCAGGGTGCATCCTATCATAGACACAATCTTCAATTCAGCACACACTGAAATAACAATTATATCCAGGATAAGCCCCATTGGTATTTGAGTTAGTTAACTGTGCCAGCCTGGCTGATAATCACATGTGGGGCTAATTGAAAGGCTGAGGGATAAATGGGTGGTGAGCCTCGCCTTTCTAGTTCTCAGGTCTCTTGTTTTGTGATGGTTGCACCGGGTGCAGCTGCCTTAGCAGTTCCCTGCTTCAGCTTGCAAGATTGACTTCCTAAAAGACATCCCCAAGGAGAAGCCGCATGGACCTATCCCGATGCAGACCTGGGTGCTGGAGCAGCCGTGTGGAGACCCCTGCTAGTGCTGAGATGCTTACACGTTCACTGACTCAGCTTTCCTCCTGCAGTCGGCATCATTGCCTCTGTTTTGTGAGGTGGAGGACTTTGTGGACTGGTGTTGGGTTAATGGGTTAATGTTGGACTTGTGGGCTTGGGCAGCATTGGGTTGGGATGTTTTCGTGATGCACATTTTCTTTACATAAAACTCTCTCGTATACATGAGTTGCTGTGGATTTGTTTCTCCAAAATACCCAGACTAGTTCAGTATTAAAAAATTTAAGGGAAAAAAGAAATCCTAAGCCCCACAGGATAATATTGCTGCCCTTAAAAAAATTTTAAACCTGCTTTTTCAGGATCCAACATGTTCCTTTTAGATTCTGTAAATCAGAGTGGGGCTGGCAAGCCACAAAGCCCACTGGCATTGAGAATAAAGCTCTAGAGTAAATGAGAGGCTGTAAAAGGGCAGATGGAAAGAGAAGCCAGTCTAATAATGTTAAAATATTTTTCAGATTCCAAGTTCCATCTATGTACATTTCTCTATCAAAACGGATGTCCTCTGTTTTATCAAAATATAGATATTCAGCGATTCCATAAAAGTAAACAATTCATATCTTTTCATTTTACATGTGTAAGACAACATCCAATTCCTCCCTTTTCATTTTGTGACTAAAAATCAAAATATCAAAGGGCATATTATTATTGCATTGAATAAATCTGCAGCATCAGGCCTCTTTAAAGTATTAACAAAGCAAGGTGTCGCTCTGAGGACTAAGGTGTGACTGGCCCAACCTGTGCATTTTCCACACTCCATATGCCCAGGCTGCACTACCAATAAGGAGGGCGGGAGGAGAACTGGGGCATCTGATTAACAGTGCTGGGGAAGAACACTGACAGCACCGTGGACGGCCAGAAAAACAAATCTGTCTTGGGAGAAGTACTCCTTCGAATACTCCTTAGAAGTGAGAACGATGAGACTTCATCTCGCTTACCTTAGACATGGGATCAGGAGGAACCAGACCCACCCTGGAGAAGAACGTCATGGTTGGTTTTAAAACAGAGGGTCCAGGAGAAAGAGGAAGACCCACAAAGAAATGAACTGGTACCAGGGATGCAATCATGGGCTTCAGTGTAACGACCGTTGTGAGGATGCGGCAGGCAGGCTGTGTTTGCTTCTGTAGCTCTGAGGCAGAGCCAGCTTGATGCTACCTAACTAGTTACATCCCATTAATTTGTTATCTGGTTAGCAATTCTGTTTTCTCCCTAGGCCAAAGTAAAGAGACTGAAATAATAAACCAGCCCAAGTGGAGCTACCAATTTAACATCAGATTGCTAACCACAAGGTTATCAGTTCAAACCCACCGGCAGCTCCAGACAAACCCACCTGCTCCCAGAACGATTTACTGCCTCAGAAACTAAAGACAGGGTCACACTGTGAGTTGGAATCAGCTTCATGGCAGAAGGTAGAATAAAAGGTCCAGGAGAAAATCAACATTCCTTTGTGTTTATGTTATGTTTGCTTTTACTAAACCAAATTAGCAAGGATAACAAAAATATCACCAAATCTTAAGACAATCCTCTTCAATGAGCAGACTTTATTAACAGACATAAACTAACACCCTCCTAATAATTTTGTGGGGTTTTTTCACCTTTAGTTTGGAAAATTAATTCTTATATCCAGCAGAGGGTGCTCAAGGAGCGTCGATGTGCTGTTCAGCCACGGAGCATGTTAATATCACAGCCATTCAATTCCAACATCATCAACAAAGCAAAACAGGCAACAAAACAGAAGTCTAGATTAAAATCACAAAAACAAGTTCACATGTCACCATTTAACTTCATACAGCTTTTCCTGTAATACAAATAAGGGATTATACCATGGGCTCTTCTCCAACTTGACAAACGAGTTCTTTATTTAATAGGTAGTCAATTATTTTGTCATTTATTATCAGCCTGACATGTCCATGTCCTTTCCTACTGCAATGTACTGCCAAGAGATTTTTATTTTAGCAAGTACTATGCGGTGGTCTGAGCTCTAGTGACCCAGTGGTTACTCGTTGGGCTACAATCAGCAAGGTCAGCAGTTCGAAACCACCAGCTGCTTGGAGGCAGAAAGCAAGGCTTGCTACTCCCGTTGAGTTACAGATGCATTTGAATGGTGGTATTGGAAAAGAACAATGAAAATGCCATGGGCTGAAAAAAAGGACAAACCGACCTGTACTAGAAGAAGTAAGGCCAGAGTGCTCCTTAGAGGCATGGATGGTGAGACTTCTTATATACTTTGGGCATGTCAGGAGACAAGTTCCTGGAGAAGGACATCATGCCTGGTGAAGTAGAGGGAGAGCAAAAACACTGGAAGGTCCTCACGGAGATGGACTGACAGTGGCGCAACAACAGGCTCTAGTACGAGAAGAATTGTGGGGATGGCCCAGGACCGTGCAGTGTTTCCCTGTGTTGTGCCTGGGGTCACTATGTGTTAAAACGACCCCTGGCGGTGGTTTTGATTTTGAGGGTGGCATACACGAAAATGAATGGTTGTGTAATAAATGTGCTGACAGTCTCAGCCCAACATATTTCAAAACAGAAAAACGGGGAAGGAAGGAGTACACAAGTTCGCATCAGGCCGGGATTGCCCAGTGTTGTGGGATATAGCACAAATTTCACCCAAGAATGTAAACCTTGGTCAATGATTTGTGGAAATGGAAAGTGATTGTCTATACAACTATTACCCCACACTGTGTCCCCCCGGTTCCCATAACTGGGGACTTTGATAAGTAACTCAGTCATCAAGAGAGTAATAAACCATCTTCAAAAGCATGATTCCAAGGGAATGGATGATTCCAAAGGGCATGCTGGAAGAGCATACAGAGTTATGATCTGTTTTCATGGTAAGCAGATCCCATGTTGTTATATTTTAATGGTTTCAAATAATTTATTTTACATGTATGAAAAATTAACTACAATATTTATTCCTCAACTATTTGCAATGTAATCAATTATTTAATGTGGCTTTCTAAACATGGCTGTGGGATTATAAAAAGACTTTCCCCCAGCTTTGTCTCTCCCAAAGACATGCCAAACATTAGAGGCTGTATGCCATCACTTGGTGGGAGGTCAGACACTTAGAGATATCCTCCCTGAAGGCATTCAGTTGCTAGACTACAGTCTGGTCCCACCACAAGTAGGGCCCATTCCCTGCTGTTAGGGACAATGGGCTACTTCTCCCTAAAGGCTTTCGGCCATCGGTCTGGTAGTCTGGCCATCAGTCAAACCCCAGTAGATGGGGTTTGCACCCTACTGATAATGGTTTCTATGGTGGGCCAGAGAACAGGTCAAACCAGCTCAGTGACATCCAAAGTTAGGCTGCCATCCTGAATCTAGGATCCACCCATCTTGTCACATGTATACCCCCAATCCCTCCCCTTCCTATTGGGTATATATCCCTAGATTGTCCCCCTCTCATTGCTGTATAACCTATAGTGCAATCCCTTCCTGTGACGTATGTCTTTACCTGTAATTAGTGGGCTTGCACGCCCCCAAAGATCTATAAGCCTTGGTTAGCAATATTCTCTCCGCTCTTCCTATCCTTCTCTCCCCGCCCCCTCCGTCCTCACTCCCCTGTTCCCTTTCCCCTTGTCGTCCTTCCCCTCCCCCTCTCTCCTATCCTCCTGCTCTCTCTGCTCTCTCTCCACGTGGAGGGCCGAGGTGAGCACACTATCATGAAAAGTGGCTGACTCCATTTTTTCAATCTCTCTTCTCTCTCTCATGCTCTCTATGACTTTATTATATATATATTTCAACCGTACAATTGCGCCTATCGAACCTGCGATTAGTTGTTGGGGGCTGGTCCTTTCTCCCACACATAGCTTTTGTTACTCCCACCAAACATCCTTCCTTTTCCTCAGGGCTCGGCGCAAGAAGGTGGAAAAGGAGACTGATTGGATGATATGATTCAGCTAGGAGCGACTGTTAGCAGGGTAAGCTGTGATTGCCAACCTGATGGGTATAAAACCAGCCCATCCAGAACCAAGAAAAGGTTATCTCACTACCAGATAGGAGAAGAACCAGGAAGGGAGTGTGTCCCTTGGACCGCGAGATCCCTGTGCATTGCATCTCTTTCATTCAGGAGACAGCTTGTGACATCAGAGGAGCAGCGACAGCAGAACCAGGAGCCAGAGCATCAGGCAGAGCGTTGGACTTCCTGCCACAGAGCACATGCAGCCGAGTGCTCTAGGGCAGGAGGCTGGCTTGTGGAATGGATGCCTCCAGGCACTTAATGGAAGAAGCTGAGAGGCTTTGGGTTAGGTTTTTCTTACAGTGGAGTGTGGCATGCCCTTTGGGCATTTATGGACAACCCTACATAACCTTTGGAAGCAGTGAGCAGTCCAAGAAGCTGAGGGCCAAAAAGAGACCTGCCTGCAGGTACTGCAAAGAAACTACCCTGACTGTACAACTGCATCCTGAGCATTCCTCTCCTGAATCGACACCTATTACTTCCCTAAAATAACGACGTAATTGTGAGCATGTCGGTGAGTCCTGTGTGGCCACTGCAGAGAATTACAGAGCCCAGCTGAAAAGAGTAGAGTGCTGTGGGAAGGAAGGAAGGCAGGCAGGCAGGCAGGCAGGCAGGCTGGTTGGTTGATGGCGAGTGCCACGTGGCCACAGAGCAATACTGAAAAAAGCAGTCATTATTGTACTTTGTGATCTTAAAGCATTTTTTGAATTATTAAAAGCATGTTGATGTATTTGTTATTTTTAAAAAAAGATGCTTCAAAAGTTCAAAGTCCTCAAGTATTTAAAAATTGGAGAGGTAATAATGGTGAGTGCTTTTTGCATGTTTATTTTAATTACAGAATTTGAAAACTAATAATGTTTTTCAATTGACCTGACCTGAAGTGGGCCCTTTTTTTTGGGGGAAAGGGGGCGGGGGGATTTTATTTATCTAGAAAGATGCTAATACCAATTGTTACAAAAGGTAAAAACAATGTGGAGAAAACAGTTTAATAAAGGCCTGGCCATGAGAACTTTGGAATTTGACATCAACAAATATAATTCCAAAAATGAAGGTTAACAACCTATGATGGAAGGAAGTCTATTTTCTAGCTCCTTCTGTGGCCAGTCTATCAGCTTCTCCATTGCCTTTGATGCCTCAATGGCCAGGAACATCTTTCCACTGAACCCCCACACCTCAAGAGGCTTGACCGATCTTCTCAACATCACTGCTGTTGACGACAACTCTTCCACGGGCTATTTTCCATCCATTTTGCTTCCATTTTCCAACCCAGTCTGCCATACCTTCAATGACAAACTTGTCATCAGTTTTAATGATGAGTTTATATTTTTACTTCTTGCTTATTCAATTGCTTTGTGAGCTGCCCTCGGTTCTGCTGTCTCATTTGTCTGTCATCCAGAAACCCACTCACTTACATTCAGTGGGTGATTTGGTCTCCAGTAGACTCCGGATCCAGCTTGTGCACCAGGTCTCCCACTATTGCTGCAGCTACCATCAACATCAACCGTTGGAATGTGTTCTGTGCCCCGGCCAAAGTCCTGTCCTCATAGGTCCCTGGAACTCATGTTGGATTTCCCACCAAGGTCACACTTCCCTAGTGCCTGTGATCTTCAATTCAGCTTCTTTCTTTTTTTTTTTTAATAATCACATATTGCTAAGTGTCATTTCAACAGGACTGCATTGAACATTAATGTCCTTGGTGACAGGAGCCCAGCTGTTGAATGTTCATATTGTCCAGTTTCCAAAGTAGATGTTTTCTCATGCGACTTTTACAACCACAGGGTATGCTCTTAAAAACAGTTATACACAATTAGAATGAAAACATTTAAATCTAATTATCTTAATGAACTTTTTGAAGCTTGTTGCTGGGCTTTTTGTTTGTTTTGTCTCATTTGGATCTTAAATAGCTTACTTTCCAGAGCCTGAATTAATGGGGCTCACTGACTGAAACATGGGAAGTCCTGTACAAAGGGAATAGCTGACTGTGTAATAAGAGAAGTCTAAACTACTGAAACATATCCTCATGGAAAATAAACATGTCATCTTTCTGATCAAGTATATTAAACCAGGGATACAACACCACTTAAAAGATTATTAAAGCAAATGATAAACAAGCTTCTTAATATGAATGGCCTATTTAATTGTAAGATATGTGAAGTATATGCCAATAGAACTTTTTTTTAAATTAAAAGGTATACGCTTTTTATAAGAATCTCACAGCTGCTTATTTTGCTATGTGGGTTAACCAAAGAGGAGACTGGAACATTTACTATGTGACAGACATGATGCTGGGTCCTTAGCCATTAAGCTAAGGCCAAAGAAAGTTCTATGTAACCATGGACGAAAACAAATTTGCCGCTAGGAACACTAACTGCATACCCCTACTATGAATTACAAACCACCTGCAACTTGATTTTAATGGTTCGAGACTTTTTGCTTTCAAGAACCCTCTAGATCAGTGTTGCCCAAAGAGGGTTGATATCACTCACTCCTTGGGGGGCACTGGAATGATTCAGCGTGGGGGGGCTGCAAAAGCACAGACCTGCACCTTATCCTGGATTATGGGTGACAGCATGCAAGTTGCTCATGGCTGAGCAGGGGTCACCAGTCTCTTTTTCCTCTCTCTCCTGAAAAGCAGGCAGTCGACCAAATGAGTTTGGGAACCGATGCTCTAGGTTATCTTATTATACAAAAAGGCCTGCTTGGCAGTCTGTACTGTAAAGCAAGTGCATACATCTCCAGAGCACCGTGAGCCCTAAGCCCGACCTGAGTTCCAGGAGATGGCAGGACTTGGCGCCTGGGCAACTTCAGAGGAGACATATGAGCACGTGGGATGACCAGGGCGTCCCCTGAGGGCATGGTCATATTATTTTTATTCATCAAAGAGAGTATAATGAGGTATGTCACACATTTTGCACAATAGATGCTTTTTTTAAAAGGTTTTACCAGGAGACTCTGAACTCTGGCCCTTACTTGTCCTTCAAGCCAGGAACTGAACCACTCACCATGCCTCAACTTTCAGCCAAAAGACAGCGCAGTCTAGGAGGTCAAGGCAACTACAGAGGAGGTACTCATTCCAGAGAGACCAAAGGGGCACCATCTATGCCAAGGCAAAGCTCAGAGACCAGGAAGGGTCAGAAAGAAGAACGAAGGGAAAAGGTAACCACAAGGAGGCAGCAGAAAGACGGCTGTTCCTTTGGGGAACTGCAACCGACAGGGGAAAACAAAACACGCATAAACGACTGAATGAAAATCCAACTTGTTTTGTACACTTTCACTCAAATCATAATTGTAAGAAAAAGTAAAAGGTTTTATTACTTTCAGGTTTTATAAAAGGAACCAAGATATTAAAACTGGGAAATTTCAAGAACAGAATTCATAAGCCACAAATTATGAACATGTAATAGTTCCTTTAAAAAACATTTTTACTTTTTCTGGCAAAGATTTTAGTATTTTTAAATGAACATAGCTTTAAAAGAATTCAAAATTTTAAAATTGACTATGAACATATAAAATTTTACATTTAAGTTAATCATGTATGGTTGTTGCATAATTTGTCAACTTGAGACTATTAAGAGTGAAGGGGTGAAGCTTAGCCTGTCAATCATTTGGGAGGTGCAAATGGAGATAAATAGTTGACCAGAGGCCAGATACACAGAGACTCTCTGCTTAGTATTCCTGAGGACAAGACACATGGTGCTACGCTAGAGCCCTGGAGCTGGAGGAGCCACATGGAGACCCACGCCAGCACTGAGATGCTTACACACCACTGAACCCACAAGACTTTCCATCCACTGGCCTGTGATCCTCCATTTGGTGTCATTGCATGTGTTTCCTGAGTCTGAAGAGGAATTTATAGATTGATATCAGACATATGGGCTAATATTGGACTTCTAGACTTGATCTGAAGTGGGCTGGGATATTTTCTCAATATTCAATTGCTCTTGTATATAAAGCTCTTTCTTATACACATATGAGTGTATATCTGTTTCTCTACTCTACCTGGACTAATACATTATGTACCTTGGGAGTGGGGTACTAGAGAAACAAATCATGAAGATGGAGAACAGATGCTTCTTTGACCTCTGCCTCATGGTAGTTCTTCTTCTTTGGCTAGTCAGAGGTCAGAAATGGCCATGTAGTTTACTGTGTCGTTTTCTGGAAAGAATACGGAAAGTGAAAGTTTTGATTATTTTGTTTAGTTGTTATCTTTGGTTGTTATTGTTTGAAACGACGAAAATGAATGTGATTAATGTATATTTTGAGTTCAGGGGACAAAATCAGCCCTTGAATTTCTCAGAGCTACTTAGTGAAAATGGCTGACAGAAGGCCCAGCCCTGGCTTGAGGAAATGAAACCAGAGGCATAATCCCATATTTTGTATCAATAGAATGGTTTAGATAAGAATTAAGATAAGTTAGATAAGGATTGATTTCTCTTTTTTTTTCATATATGAGGATAGATTTTTATATCAGGAAGGAACATAATAGCTAATTAGTCCACACAGCATTAATATACTGGAAGTCCTTCAACTCACAGGGCTGCTGGGTCCAAAATAAACGAAGTAGACAGCTGAGTCTTCCCTCAGGCAATGCAGGCAGAGTCCACCCACAGGCAGCAAAGAGCAGGGCAGGTCACCAACAGTCAGGAGCTCAGGAGCTTAGTGAAGCAGGCCCAGATGGAATATCAAACTCAAGCAATGCAAGATGACAGGATCCACCAGCCTCAGACTCAAGCAATGTATACTCCAGCAGTGTGGTGAAGCAGGTCTCAAAGGAACCTCCAGGATCCACTGGTTGGCTGTCCCACAGGTAGTGTGGCTCATAAGTTGAGGCAGATAACTAGCTAAAGCAGTAGCAAGCTCTTCCAATCACCAAAGGCAAGACAGAAGGGGGCGGGTCTTGCAGAGTCATTCATCTCTTTGCCCTCCAATCAAACAGCGACCTGATTAATTCCACATGTTCCTATTGGCCAGATTGACACAACAAACCTACCGATCACAATATGCATGTATGTACTCCACATAAAACTTGAGAGTGATGTCATCATTATCTACTTTGTAATTAGTAATAATACATATGGGAATTTAGAAAGGATTTCTACAAAGACATTTTGGTTATAAAGTGACTAAGAGGCTGTCCTCATGAATAATTATGAAAGGGGGGAAACATTTTTCTTTATTCACTTGAGCTGGCATACATTTAGAGAAAAAGCCTATTCTCCATTGCTCTTTCTATTTCAGTAATAGAGACTGAGTGACAGGAGCAATTCAGAATCTATTTGCAAAGACTGTGTTCCCTCTCCACCATAATCTTCATAAGTTTCTCCAGTTCTCTCAGAATTAAGTTTGCATCTTCCCCTTCCTCTTTTCTTATTGAGTTAAGTTTATTTCCCAGGATAATAAACTCCCCAAGTTGGAAAGCGGGTTATAAAAACCACGGATATTTCTTTTTGCAGTTCACTTTTCCCTCGATGCTGGGGTAACCAGCACCACAGGTATAAAATTGAATTGGGTAGTGTCTCTTTTTTCAGGGTGGTTTTGTTTTGTTTTTTAATCTAAGACACCATTGATTCGTGTTAGGATGATTAAGCTACACCGTAGTATACAGTTTATCAGATAAAAATATAAATATATAAACCCCTTTGGCTAGGCACATAAAGAAATCACCTTTTCATGAAAAATAACTGTTAAAAAGCATCACTAAAATGTAAAACATTTCCAAGGCTAAATGTCTATTATATTAGTTGCTTAGTCTGATATTAAGGCTAAAAAAATATATTAAATTATATTTTATTAAATTCAAAGTTTGGCAGTTTTCATCTTTACTATTATCCCACATTAACTTAATCATTAAACAAATACAAGTGATAATTACACATGAATTGCCCATGAGGGTGGTTAATGGCTCCACAATGGATATGCAATTAGTATCAAGTACACATTAGAAATAGAACTGCTTAGGAGAGTCACTGACAGCCTCAGGCGACTCCATCCTCTGGGGCTCGGGCCTAGAGCCAGGGAAGAGCCATGGCCTACGGAGGGAGGGGTGGCCTAGCCTGTGCAAACTTCTGTCCCCTGCTCCCAGGCCCTCATCGTTAAAACAACAGCAAAAAACAACCAGAAATATAACTGCTCGTCCAATATGTCACCACCTGCAAAATACAGTCCTTTAGCAAAGTTTTGAAAACTGTCTAAATACAAAGGCTCACAGATTAGTCAGAGGACTATACCTGTGCATTTATAAAATTCTTGTAAGTAGGAAAAAAAAGATATATTACCGAAGCTTTATCATAAGTATTAACTTCAGGTAAAATGGAGCCATGGTAGCATAATGGTAATAAATTGAGCTGCTAACCACAAGGTCAGCAGTTCAAAACCACTAGCCACCCCACAGGAAAAAGAGGAGGTTTTCTACTGCCATAAAGAGTTACAGTCTCAGAAACAACAGGGGCAGTTCTGCCTCGTCTTACAGGGTCTCTATGAGTCAGAATTGACTCAATGGCAGTGAATTTGGTTTGGCTTTAGGTAACATTAATCCCCCTCATTACTCTTTCTAACTAAAGAGTCCCCGAACAATGTCACATGACAGCAGAAGGTATACAGAGAGTACCTCTTGCAATTCATGAAATACTCTTTATAAGAGTTTCTTTACTTAATAAAGAGTGTAAATTGTTGACAAAACCTGTGTGATCCACTGAAATACTCCATTTTTCAACAAAGCACAAAGGCATTTTGACAAGGGAGAACAATTAACAAATAAATTAGATGTCTTTCAAGTTTGAAGTAATTTTTTTTAAAGAATAGGAGTATATTTTTGTTGAATATATGAAGACTAGAAGTTCAAAGTTTTTTTTTAAGATGATCATTTTTCAAGTTTGAAGTAATTATCAATGTCATCGACTCATAAAAAGATCATATTTTCATTTATAAGTTGGTGCTCCTGTTGCATCCAAGTCTCCCCTGGAAAGCATCCCACACAAGTAGGCACAAAGTACCCCGGATTCGAACAACAAAGTCAGCATTTACTGTTACTTTTGTTACTCAAGACCTGTGCGGACAAAATGTTTTCCTGTAATCGATTACCCTCAAAACTCCTAATGACCCCATGAGAACTGTTAAAAGTGTAGACATTTAAAAAGTAAGGAAGCAAAATATAAAATAGTTTAGTCAAGATCCAAAAGTTTTTAGAGAAGTGAAATATCCGACATAAAGCAAAGCGCCCAGAGAGATTAGTTTTTGATTTCTGCTTCAGAACGTGACTGTCCCTAACCTCCAAATCACAGAGAGGATAACATACGGTGTTATTAAAGGGATGGAGAAAATGCACCTCGAATTCTTTCCTAAGACGCTCTTCCCGCTGAGTGCTAAATTCAAGTTCACTCGTTTGGCGCCGTAAGAGGTCAGAGCACTCCATGTGTTCGCCTTCTAATTTTTCTACTTTCTTGTGCATATTTTGGACAGCGTTGTCTTGCTCCTGAAAAATAATTATTTTTGTCTCAATAAAAATGTTCACACCACAAGAAAAAGACTTTGAGAGTTATGGGGCAGGGAGGGGAGGGACCAAATGAGAAATGAATAAAAATCCATTTTCCAGTATGTCAATAAGCAAGTAAAACTGTGTTTCAAACTCACTCCATAGCAAACTACATTTAAAAAAAGTAAATCAAAACTGATTTTAAATGTTTTTTTTTAGTTTGTGTAAAATCAGAAATACGAGATAATAAAATGGTTTCATGACCTTTATTTTCCTTTAAATTTCTTTTTTTTTTTTAAAGGGAAGATTTTCCTAAGATTATTTTGTTGACAGTAAAACAGTTTTTACATTTACAATTTAGTGATACTGGTTACATCTTGCAGCTGTGTAACCATTTGCCCCCTTTCTCATTAACAAACTCATTACCCCATAAAGTCTGTAATTTTTAAGTATGTGTTATAAATTTGATTCCAAATAGACTAGTGCTAAAATAGCATAATGCTCAGGCAGGCGGGCTAACTTTTAAGATGACTTTAGGGTATATTTTTGAGTAAAGAAGATATTAGTAACTGAGTATAACTCTTTTTTTCTAATCATTTTATTAGGAGCTCATACAACTCTTATCACAATCCATACATCAACTGTGTAAAGCACATATGTACGTTCATTGCTCTCATCATCCTCAAAACATTTCCTCTCCACTTAAGCCCCCGGCATTAGGTCCTGAGTATAACTCTTTGATACAACATGCAAACTCCACAAATGGTAGAGATTCACCAATCCTTTTTTTATACTAATCCTTTACATTTCTTGAAGCCCCCTCATGTACACCAGAATATCCTACTGACCTCTAAGGGCATTCACATGATAGGATAGTGCATAATAGTTTCTGCCTCATTAATACCTCGAAGAATTAGCAACCCAAGTGAGTATTGCAACTCAGCGTGAAGAGGAGAGTGGCCCTGGAGGGATGGCTGTACCATGGCTACAGCTGTTCACGCTGCCACCACTAGGTGGCGGTGTTTCCTGCCCGCCTCACTTGTCAGAGGGTTTCAATCTTTCCTGCATTATTGGGAAGGAAGTGGGGAGAGGAAGAACACCTTGAAATATTTTCTACTTAATTCTCTCGATTTCCTTCTTTCCATCCTTTCTCAGAAATCAGAGTTGTGTTTACAGAAAGTTCAATAAGAGATATATATCTATATCTATATAGAGATAGATGATAGATAGATGATAGATAGATAGATAGATGATAGATAGATAGATAGATAGATAGATAGATAGATAGATAGATAGATAGATAGATAGATTACTCCTAGAATGATCCAGGGAGGTTACCTATACTTAATCCTAGATTATGGGCTATTGAGTACCAAAGTTTCCATTGCCAGGGAGTGCTGAGTAATTTTATCCTGAAAAGGAGACCGTAGGCCCGATAGATACATTGTAGAACCTATGCTCTAGCCCTCACAAAGTCCTCTTCTTTCAACCCCATCCATGGGCATGCAACACACACAGATTCAGATATGCCTCCAACGAGTACCATGAGCCACCCAAAAAAATGCCTCCAACGAGTACCATGAGCCACCCAAAAAATGCCTCCAACGAGTACCATGAGCCACCCAAAAAATGCCATCAGAATCTGGGTGAGTAGGCTGCGAGCACCAAGTGCAGTTCTCTAAAAAGGAGCTTAGTTTGGAAAGTGGCCCACAGTATATATATACTGCACAGTCAAGGGATGAGGCCCTTCATTCATAAGATTGCTATTCTATAGTTGACTATACGTGAACTCAGGATCCACTGTCTCCAGGTAATAAAAACATCTTACTACACAGAAGCTCACAGACACACACAGTCAACCTTTGAACTACTATGGCTAAGCACAAAGCTGGGCATCAGAGCAAAAGTGTGCTGGCTCTGCCTACGGCCAGCAGACAGCTCTCGGAAGATACTGTGACACTCTGCGGTCAGAAGCAAACAATGCTGTGAGTGGCCTTATATGATCTCAGAGCTGCTCCGTCCATCAGAGCATTTCTAAGACCATCAAGCAAGATGCAACTCTGCATTCCCTCTGCCTGACAGCCTTCCTACAGATACTCAATGGTACTAGTATTAATCCAAACTCACTGTTCATTTAGATGCCCACTCAATTTATAAATCCAATCTCCCACTTTCAATCACCCACCGAGAGTAGGTAGACTTTAAAATACCTAAATAACAATTTTCAAGATTGAACATAAAATAAACACATGCTTTGAAATAAAAATAAAACAGAGCCTATAATCAAAAGATCCTTACATACTACTTGGTGACAATCATTACAAACAATCTTTACTAAGTACAATGAAGGAAATGACAGTATTCCGGAAGTCTCAAGGCATTTGTGCAGGGCAAAATGGGCCATAGGTCCCATTCTAATGACCAATGGCTCAGAGAGCTAGCAGAGACTCATTCCCAGTCCCACCACACTACGTAACAAGCAGGCTCATACTTCCATGTGACCTTTAAAAAAAAATCTTCTTAGTCTTTAAAAAAAAACACTGGAAAGTTAATGGCCCATTGATTAGAACATATGATGTTTACTTAAGGAAATAGTTTAACTTTATAATACTTTATCTTACCAAAGCTACAGATAAGAATCGGACCTAACCATCACAGTTCAATGCAAAGGCCAAGTTCTTACTTGGTATTATGTGACAATTACCATTTATTCACGGATTTGAACACACACATTCATACAAAAAAAAAGAACCACTCTTCCTTCAAATATTACTCTTTAGGAATTCTAGTCTCAGATTCCACCACCTATCAGTTTGGCATCCTGTGGAGGCGTGTGTGTGTGTGTGTGTGTGTGTGTGTGTGTGTTTTTCTGTAATGCTGAAACTGGTATTTTAAACAGATTTCGGCAGCTTCCAGACTAAGACAGAATAGAAAAAAGGAACTGGAGGGAACAAAACAGGAACATAACTGAAAACCTTAAACATAACAACAGAACCCTGTCTGACATCATGTCACAAGATGAGCCTAGGGTTGGCAGCACTAATGACAGAAGACCAGATACATAAAGAAAGCGAATGATCATGAAAAAGACAGAAAGGGAGAAAAGACCAAATGGATATCAAAAGAAACTACTCTGAAACCTGATTTTGAACATAGGGGCGCTAAAGTGATGTAAAGAAATGATGAAGTGCTTCCGGATACAATCGCTGAAAACAAATGGGTGCATAGGCAAACATGGTGGAGAAAACTGATGGTGCCGGCTATCAAACGATACGTCTGGGGTCTTAAAAGCTTGCAGGTAAACAAGCGGCTATCTAGCTCAGAAGCAGCAAAGCCCAAGTGGAAGAAGCACACCAGCCTGTGCGATCACAAGGTGTCAAAGGGATCAGGCTTCAGGCATCAAGAAACAAACAATCATATCATTGTGAATGAGGGGAGTGCAGAGTGGAGACCCAAAGCCCATCTGTAGGCAACTGGACATCCCCTTACGGAAGGAAGAGTCACAGGGAAGAGACGAGCCAGTCAGGGTGCAGTGTAGCAACAATGAAACATACAACTTTCCTCTAGTTCCTAAATGCTTCCTCCCCTCCACTATCATGATCCCAGTTCTACCTTACAAATCCGGCTAGACTAGAGGATGTACACTGGTACAGCTAGGAACTGGAAACACAGGGAATCCAGGACAGATGAACCCTTCAGGACCAGTGGTAAGAGTGGTGATACCAAGAGGGTAGAAAGGGAAAACTGATTACAAAGATCTATATATAACCTCCTCCCTGGGGGATGGACAACAGAAAAGTGGGTGAAGGGAGAAGTCGGACAGTGCAAGATATGACAAAATAATAATTTGTAAATTATCCAGTGATCATGAGGGAGGGGGGAGCGGGGAGGGAGGAGCTGATGCCAGGGGCTTAAGTGGAGAGCAAATGTTTTGAGAATGATGAGGGCAATGAATGTACAAATGTGCTTTACACAATTGATGTATGTATGGATTGTGATAAGAGTTGTATGAGTCCCTAATAAATCGATTTTAAAAAAAGAGTGGCGGTTCAAGCACACTGGCTGCTGCGTGGGAGGAAGCTGAGGCTGTCTGCTCCTGAGAACGGTCACAGCCCCGGAAGCTGCGAGGGTTGCTCCGAGCTGGACTTGGCTCAATGACAGTGAGTCGGATAAGGCGAGACTTCTCCTTTCTTGCATCAAAACTATGCTATCAAGATTTTTCTATTCTATAGAGGAGTTTATAAGAAGCCACAGTGGTCCAAATGTCAAGTGGCAAGTGGTGCTCACCAAAAGGTAGGCAGTTCAAACCCACCATAGCTCCGTGGGAAAAAGACAAGGCAACATGGTAACCTAAAAACTGCAATGTGAACTCTACTGTGTCGCCGGGAGTTGAAATAAGCTCAACCACTGCTTTTGAAAACACACAGAGCAGAGGGGTTTGCTAGGATTACTTGCTCCTTGAATGAATATTTTCATGCATCAGTAAACCATTATGGCACAAGGGTCTTGACATTGACTCAATTACGCAATGGCTCCTAAAAGTAGGATTTTTGTTTTTGTTTACTTCTTCTTAAACTAGTCTGAGAGAAGAAAAACAAACGTGTTTGTGTTTAAAATATCATGCCAGACCATTCAATAGTCAAGTTGAAAAGCCTCATTCAAACACTCAGAGCATCTGCAACCTGAAAAACGAACTCGTTTTAAATCCAATGAGAAGAGAAAGCAACCTCAGATAAACAGGTCGCCAAAAGAAAACTTCAAAGTCTCCTCGGAGTGCATGCACGCCCTGGAAAGACACAGTGGGGATCACCAACCTGCTACCCCTCAATATGAGCAACAGGCCCACAGGCAAAAAAAATTGTCAAAATCAAATTTTTCGAAACACTGAAAATTCACCAACGCCTTATAACAGCCCAACAGCATGTTTTGTTGTTTTCACGTGTCCTAGTCCCATCCCCTGCCCCTCCCAACACCTCATGCGATCTGGACACGCAGCAGCCACAGACCTGCAGGACCCGGGGAGACCAGCAGCCATCGGGCTCTGTCAGGTCTCTGGTTTTAATGCTGGAGCCAGGATGACACAGGTCAATGTGGTCTGGGTGGTGGGTACATATGAGTTCAATGTGTCATACATGTATGGTTTTGTCGATGTAAGCCACGTCTGCAGTGTGCTGTAACACACACACACACACACACACACACACACACACACACCAATCCCAAGAGCTCTAGATGCAGACTTACAAGCGTACTTCATGCAGTTTACATCGAGATTACCGTAACTTGATTTCTCCCAAGTAAATTGAACTGCCCAAAACCCTGGCACAGAATCTATTTCCTAAGCAAGCTGAAGCAAGCTGACACGGCATGGTTCCAGGAAATAAAATGAAAGTAAGTGTGTGGGCGAGAGACTGCGAGGGGGTGTGTGCGTGCACAGTGGTAAATAAAATAAAACCAGACCCCTATCGGAGATGCTGGAAATGGAAGGTGCTTCTTTCCTTTTCTCCACCAGAGGGCATGGTTGGACTTGAAATCTTTTTTAAGGCTTGTTTCTGCGTTGCCATTTAATGTCAGAGAAAAGTTAATTGTGCTGTTAGAAAATAAGCCAGCTTGCTTTGTACATCTTCTGGAGACAGCCCCAAAGGGTGAGTCTTCATATGTACACATGTAAACATTTCTCAGAGTCCCAAATATGGCTCCAATTCTGAATTACACAAGCACCGTCAGAGAACTCTCGCGAAACAGCTCAAGATAGCCACAGCCAGGCCTTACTTAACTCCTGGGAGAGTTATCCCAGGAGGCTACCTCTCAACTTTCAAAGCTAGCACAATTCTCCAATTAAAAATACTGTTTGTTACTAAAGAGCATACACTGAAAGTTTTTTGTAAAACCTATCATAACTGTGGCACAGTGATTACGTGTTGGGCTGCAAACCACAAGGTCATCAGTTCAAAGCCTCATCAGCAGCTCCATGGGAGAAAGATGAGGTCTTCAATACTCCCATAAGTGACAACCACGGAAAGCCACAGGGGCGGTTCTACCCTGTACCTATCAGGTCGCTCTGAGTCGGAATGGCAGTGGGTTTGGGTTTACCCGAACTGTAAATCCATAAGCTTTCAGACCCACAATGACACTTCTAGGCACTGACCCAGCAGAATCACAGTGTAACTGCCCGAAAATAGGAGAGGCATGCCGGCGAATCCTTTCAAGTGGAGCAAAGCACTCCAGAGAAATGAGATGGTCAAGGGATCACTTAAATATATTTAGAACATCCACGGTCCATGCAAACACTAAAAGGGAAATGTACTAACACCCAAAGGTGGACATAAAATACCGGGGATAGGATATCATTTAGGCAAAGACTTGTGTAGGGGTTTCCATATCCTTGGTAAGGAGTGTGATTGAAAGAGAGCTCTTTCTTTCTGACTTAAATGTAAACTACAGGCATGTTTGTGATGAGTAGAACACAGTAACTGTATACACGAATTACTGAACTATCTACTGTGCGGAAAAGCAGGCAGCATCAGGGCCAGAGCCCCTTTCTAGGCGTCTGCTTCTACAAGGAGCCAGCACGACAGGCGTTTGTTTCACAGGAAACCGCTACAAAGAACATCTTCTCGCTCGGTCGCTCACTGGAGGCAAACTTCTTTTTTCCCCATTTTATTGGGAGCTCTTAGAGGTATTATAACAATCCATAGTTCAATTAGATCAAGCATGATTGTACAATTGCAGCCACCATCATTTTCAAAACATTTTTTTCTTCTTGCACTCTTTCATATCAGCTACCCTTTATCCCTGCCCTCCCCCAGCCTACCCCCCAGAAACTCTCGTTGTTAAATTAAATATTACTTATTTATTTGTTTATTTGTGCTGAATTTTACACCATACAATATATCTGTTCACCTACCATTCTGTTCATTCATCCCCCTCCAGGGTTATATAGCTATCATTGCCATCAGGAGGTATAAATACCTGCCCCCCCCTTTCTGTACCCTCAACGAATCATTATGCCATGATTATTTTTGAAGGGTTTATCTATCTTGGAATTCATGTATCAAACATTCTTAATTATACAAATGAACATATGCAAGTCTAACAGGATTAATGAACTAAAACTAAGATCATAATAGTCGGGGAAGAAGTATTAAAGAACTAGTGGGTAGTTAACTGTTTCATCAGTGCTATACTGCACCCTGGATGATACCATCCCTTCCTTCCGTGAGGCCCTTCTGTGAGGGACTGCCCGCATTTCTTAGGCTCTTCACCACCACGAACTCCCTCGTTCCTCGTCATTCAATACACACACCAAGGTTAGCCCACCAGGGGAGAAGGCAACACTCTCTTCCTTACTGAGCCACAGAACTTTGGAAATTAGATAGGAAAAGTATAGACTCTTGTTTTCCATCCTACTTTTAAATGTTAAATTATGCATTCCAATGAAATGGGACAACAGAGGGTGGGACATGGTGGTGTAGGAACCACGTGTAAGCCCCATCTGTCCCACCCTTTAAAAAACCAAACTCAACTGCCATGGCGTGGGTGCAGACTACGTGTCCCCTCCTGCCTACAGGAGAAAGGCGGGGGACGGGCGAGCACCCTCCAAAAGCACACTCTACAGCAGGAGTAATGAGAACCAGGGAAAAAACTAAAGAAATGTTCAAAGATTAATAAAACACATTTTAAATTTTTAGTAGCCATCAAACCTAAAATCATATAGATGGCATTTTCAAGACCAACAAAAAATGCCTTCTCCTAAAATTGACATGGCATTGATTTGTTTCGAAATTTCAAAGAACACTAAAGAAAAACATGGAGTTTTATGCATTTGTCAAAGGGACACAAGTTTCAAAAAGGAAAACACACACACCACCTGAGACCGAGGAGGCCTGTGGGCTGCAGGACGCCGCTCGAGTCGGTGCTCCCCGGGAAGGAAAGGGGCTGGGGGTGAAATGAAGATTTGGTTTGGGTTCCGATTCTATAGCTTACATAAGAAAATACACCAGCCTTGTCAGTTAAAGATGATCCCATTCGTGAAACTGAATTCCTTAGAGCAGTGGTTCTCAACCTTCCTAACACCGCAACCTTTTAATACAGTTCCTCATGCTGTGGTGACCCCCTCCCAACCATAAAATTATTTTCATTGCTACTTCATAACTTAATTTTGTTATTGTTATGTATCAGGCAACCCCTGTGAAAGGGCTGTTTGACCCCCTCCCAAAGGGGTCGCAACCCACAGGTTGAGAACCACTGCCTTAGAGGTTTACACAAAGAGAAAACGATACAATACTAATTCCTAATTACAGGACAGAAATAGAAACCTAAAGCCCGCCAATAGAGCAAACCGACTTTTTACTCTATCCCTCCACTTGTTTAAGGAAAGACTTTCTGTACGAGGGAGAATCCCACTGGCCTTTGTTAAAATAAAAAGGACAAGGAATTCCCAGGAAAGGTTTTGAACATTTCAGTTATAAAATACAGTAACATTCTCCTTACAAAAACAGCAAAGCAGGAAATCTAATAAGAATGATCCCCAATTCTTATTAGAGACTGGCACAGGCTTGTCCATTGTTTTCACACTGTACAGTATAAAGTCCAGCAAACAGTTCATGGGGGGTTTATAAGACTGGCCAAGAACCTGGTTCAGATCACATCAGCCAGACAGTGAAGTGCACTCTACAAGTTTCGGGCACCTGGCGAGGGAGGGGCCCGCAGCTTCCAGAGTGCTCAGGAAGGACGAGGCTGCTGTTTGCATTCAGTTATGGTTGCTTGTTTGTTGCAGCTAGCCTTTAAGAAAATTATCAGCAACAGGTCAAATGTCATCTGTTCTGTACCATTTCTTCCAAGTCTCCCAGGAAGTTAATGTTTCTTTTATGGCCCCGTATCATGGGGTGCATACTGTTATCATCTTACAGAACACTTTCTCTCGTCCACGTGCTGGTGTCCCCACTAGGTTGAAGGGACGGGATCCCTCTCTTCATCTGACATCATCATGCCTAGCACACTTCCTGACATACAGCTGGGGCTTAGTAAGTACTGGGGGAATGAATGAATGAATGAATGAAGGACAAGTGAAGCAATGACCCACACAGATTACAAACAGATGCCTAGATTCTCCTAAGGTCTCACAGGTTAAAAAAAGGTCAAGGACGATTTTTTTGGGGGGGAGGGATGTGGTTCTTTTCAATTCTTTTTTTTTAATCATTTTATTAGGGGCTCATACAACTCTTATCACAATCCATACACACATCAATTGTATAAAGCACATTTGTACATTCATTGCCTCATCATTCTCAAAACATTTGCTCTCCACCTAAGCCCCTGGCATCAGCTCATTTTTCCCCTCCCTCCCTGCTCTCCCCTCCCTTGATACTTTATAAATTATTATTTTGTCATATTGAGTTAGTTAATTGTGCCAGCCTGGCCGATAATCACGTGGGGCTGGTTGAAAGGCGGAGGGATAAATGGGTGGTGAAGCCTCGCCTTTCTAGTTCTCGGGTCTCTTGTTTTGTGATGTTGCATCGGGTGCAGCTGCCTTAGCAGTTCCCTGCTTCAGCTTGCAAGATGGATTTCCTACAAGACATCCCCAAGGAGAAGCCGCATGGATCTATCCCGATGCAGCCCTGGGTGCTGGAGCAGCCGTGTGGAAACCCCTGCCAGTGCTGAGATGCGTACACGTTCACTGACTCAGCTTTCCTCCTGCAGTCAGCATTATTGCCTCTGTTTTGTGAGGTGAAGGACTTTGTGGACTGGTGTTGGGTATGGGTTAATGTTGGACTTGTGGGCTTGGACAGCATTGGGTTGGGGTGTTTTCGTGGTGCACATTTTCTTTGCATAAAACTCTCTCTTATACATGAGTTACTGTGGATTTGTTTCTCCAAAGTACCCAGACTAATACACATATCTTGCCCTGTTCGACGTCTCCCTTCACCCACTCTTCTGTTGTCCATCCCCCAGGGAGGAGGTCACATGTAGATCCTTATAATCGGTTCCCCCTTTCCAGCCTACCCTACCTCCACCCTCCCAGTATCGCCACTCACACCACTGGTCCTGAAGGGATCATCCGCCCTGGATTCCCTGCGTTTCCAGTTCCTATCTGTACCAGTGTACACCATCTGGTCTAGCCAGACTTGTCAGGTAGAATTGGGATCATGATAGTAGGTGGGGAGGAAGCATTTAGGAACGAGAGGAAAGTTGTATGTTTCATCATTGCTACATCGTACCCTGACTGGCTCGTCTCCTCCCCGAGACCCTTCTGTAAGGGGATGGGCCAAGGACAATCTTTATGCAATGGTTAAGCATGAGGCTGACATTCAATTGTAATTGAAAGGTTAGGGGGTCAAACCCATCCAGCAACTCCTCTGTAGAAAAGACATGTAATCTTCTGTAAAGATTACAGCTTTGAAAAAAAAAAAAAAACCCACTGGGGCGCAGCTCTCCTCTGTGGCATGGGCTTGCTGTGGTTTGGAATCAACCCCAAGGGACCTAATTAACTGTCCTTCCAGAATGTCCAGAGCGGGGGGTGGGGGTGGGGGGGTGGGGGGTCCGAAAGACGAGTACCGCAGCCCCAAGACTACAGATTTGGGAGAGGGGTGCTTTTCCTCAGTAGTCTGATGATGCATAGGGAGCGAAGCGACAAAGTCAGTGTGCCCGCCTGTTACCGCCAGCATTCACTCACGTCTGACTCAGCGACCCTCGCTAGGATTTTCTCAGACTGTAAACCTTCACGGGAGCAGCCAGACTCTCTTTGTCTCACCGAGCAGGTGGGGGCTTGAACCCCTAAGTCTGGTTCGCAGCCCAACACCTAACCCTGTGCGCCACCAGGGTGCCTTGTTAAGAAATAAGGTGCCCGCCAGTCTCTATATTTCTGGCCAGCTTCTGTCTTGCAAAACTGACCCTCTAATACAAAATTACCACAAGCATAGGTTCTAGATGGCTTTTCTTTTTCACTTTTGTGAAAACGTATGCTTTCCTTTAATATCTATAGGTAATTTCCAGTTTGTCCATTTTGTGTGGAAAAAAGAAAAATATCATACACATCATTTGACGTATCACAAAATAAGTCACAGAAGAAGAGAAAGAAATGTGTCCAAAATTTTTCAGTTAGTCCATTATTTATTCCTCTTAAAGGGGATTAACTGTTTGTAAATATTTTTTAGTACACAATGACATAATTAACAACTAAAGTTATCCTGTCTCCTTCAAAATAACTTACATATAATCCAAGTACACTGACGTGACCCTTGGGGGCTCTATGGTGTCCTCCTTCCCCGACAATCTGAGTAAGCGGCTAACTTTCATGTGGTCACTGATTTTCAGATTGGGCTCTTTGAAGCCCGAGAGTGTGTGTGAGTCTGGGAGAGAGGTATAGAGAGAACTAAGAATCTGCACCTCCCCATGAAATGAGTTCAAAAACCACAAGACTACAGGATTAAAGAATCCTGGAATATTCCAAAATCCTATTTTTCCATTTATTTCCCTTATTAAAAGATTTATTCATCACACATTTCACATCGGAATATTCCAATACCAAATGTACATACTGTCTCCTCAAAATCACCCAGGTAGTACCCTACCCTAACACTAAAGGTGTCGGTCGGTGGCAGCTGCCCAGCTTGTAGGGTGACTACGGATGAAACTCGGCTGCCAGACAGCAGAGGCTAACAATCTGTTCCCCAGGAGGGAGCCAGCCAATGATCCCGCCAAAGTCCTCTTTAACATAATAAGTATTCAAAAGACATCTTTAAAAAGCCTAATTCTTACTCTAAAAATACCTGAACTATAAATTGTAACTCTCTTCTCTCTGCTTCCCATTGTTCCGCTTGTAATCGAAACTCCTCCAGGGCTGTCTCTCGGACCTGAGACTCTATGACGTCCTTCGCCTGCTGTTGAGTTTCCAAGGATTCCTGGGGAGGAAGAGAATCCTGCTTCATGATTCAGTCACCAAAGCTTTTCCTTCGTCCTCTACCCCCGTTTGAATAAAAGAGCATTCCTTGCACAGACTGCTGAACCTCACTGTAATTCTGCATGTTAAAATATCCAAATGAAACTTTGATCATCAGAATGTAGATCGGAATAAGAAACTATGGCTATCTGTTTAATGTAGATGAATTTGTAGGGTGGCGGTGTGTATAGCAAGATGAAGCTGTCTGTTCCATAAAGACTGACAGTCTCAGAAAAACCAGATAGTCACTGGGAGTCAGAGTAGGAAGCCTGGAGACATAGCAGTTAGGCTTGGGCTGCAATCTGATCCGTATGGTCGGCAGTTTGAAACCACCAGCAGCTCTGAGGGAGACAGACTGGACTTTCTACTCCCGAGAACAGCTACAGTATCCGAAACCCACAGGGGGTGCTAGGAATCAGCACTGACCCCATGGGCTGAGTTTGGAGAGTCACAGTCAATTCAACCGCCCTGGGTCTCTAGCAATGGGAGGTGGGATAAATAATACACGGACATCTATTCTGATCCAGTTTGAACCAAGTGCACTGAGTGATAATGAGACAAAATGGCTCCAGTGAGTTTGGCAATCTCTAGGGACATGGCTGTGTACAAACTGTGCGGATCATCCCTTTAATTCCTTATACATCAAACGGGAACAATGTATGAGGCAGATTCAAAAAGTTCCTGGGAAACTGGGGTTAAAAGATTATGAAATTATTCCATAAGCTTTTTTGCAGCGCCTTGTATATCCAAATGGGGAGTAGGGGGGAATTATACACAACAAGCCAGGATGAGGAAATCTCAGAAAGTTAAAAATGAGGATGCAGAGTGACTGATGGTTGAGAAATGCTGTGAACATCATGCATCTTCCCTGCAAGGGCCAAGACATTCCACTTGGTGGGGGCAAAATAGGGCCCTCTCTTTTACCCAGGGACTGGTAGTCTGGCCTCCCGTAAACATCCTCCATCCAAACGCGTGCCCAGGCAATGTCGTAGGGTCTAGGACACAGTTGTAAACAAGGGACAGGCTCTAAAAAAACCAAAACAACTCACTGCCACTAAGTCAATGCTGGCTCAGAGGGAGCCTCTCCGACAGGGTAGGAATGCCCCTGTGGGTTTTTAAGATTGCAGCTCCTCTTGAGAGGAGGGAGCCCTGTTTCCTCCCACAGTGTGACTGGTGCTTTCCAACTGCTGAGCATGCGGTTTGCAGCCCAATGTGCACCCACTAAGTGCCAAGAGCTCCCTACCTAGAGGCGAGGAGAGAAGATCTGCTAAGATCCCTTTGGCTGGGAGCCCTTTGCCCAAACTTCCACAGTTAGTAAACGCTCTAATAAAACAACTTGTTCAGTAAAAATACATCTCCAGAATATTCAGCAAAGCTATTTGCACCAGGGGTAAATGTATAGCTTTCTTATCTTTTGTTTTTTTTGGTCATTGGTTTTGGTTTTTTTAATTAAATAATTTTATTGGGGCTCGTCCAACTGTTATCATAATCCATACATCCATCCATTGTGTCAAGCCCATTTATACATTTGTTACCATCATAAAAACTAATACTTAAAAAAAAAGTTAAGTATACACAATTTAAGATCCTTCTTCTAAGGAGCTAGTAACAGAAGCGTTCAGCCACATTATCATTTCTTTTTTACTCTAGGGAGTAAAAAGAAAAAACCTGGAGAACTAACACAGAATAACTTTAGTAAACAGTCATTAAATATTTCACATCATATAGCTATGTAGAATATGCTCTATATAGATCATAAAGTTTGTATCAGATATGCAAGGTATTCTTCTATATGTATTGCATATTCAGACAGAATTCTACTACCTGTATATATAATTCTAAATTTCCATACTGCTGGACCCAATGGACTACAGGCTTTACTGCTTCCTATAAGATGCTCAGGTAAAGTTTTTCAAAATCTTTTTTCATCTCAAATTGGCTTTTTTGCAAAAGAAACTACATGTTACACATTGCTAAAGTATAGGATAAAAGAGGCCAGCCAGTTAGATTATCCCTGTTAAGGAGAGGGGTAGGAAGGAAAGGTAAAGATGAAGGTTAAAAACGAGAGAAAGAACAGAAATCAGACATTCTAGTTTTCTAGCAGCCACATTCCTTTCCAAGGGTAACTTCTGGCCACGTCTAAACCACTTGGTTCCATAAACACCACCCAGAGAAATCCCATTGCAAGGACTACTTTACCTGTAGCGTGTTCTCCAGTAGGATTTTTTCCTTCATCAGTACATCATATTCTCTATTGCAATTTTGGATGATATTGTCTCTTTCCTCCAAATCATGTTCAAATCTTCTACACTCTTCTTTCCACTTCTGCTGAGAATTCTGGAAGACTTTCTCTATCTCGTTGACCTTTCCCTGAAGTTCTGAATTCTGAGCTAGTCAAAACATAAAAGATACAAACCACCATGTTGACAGCCAGGAGGCAAATCCCTAGAAGCCCACAAAGTGAGGCCCTGGAGCTGATCCCACTGTTGGCAGTGCGCTCTCAGGCCGAAAATTTACCCTCTCCACCCCAGTAACCCTTGAAAAGCCCACTGTCACTGGGCCAATCTAGTCTATAATTCCACAATCAATTATTTCTCTTCTGACAAAGGTGACTTTGCTGTTCCAGGGTGTGACAGACACCTAAGAGTCTTCTCAAGGGCCCACGTGGAATGAAGGCACCTGGGTGCTGGCTCTCGGGGAAGCTCCTGGAAAAAGCAAGCTGGCAGGAATGCTTCCAGTGTTCCGCATCCAGTATGCTCGCTGCCTTCCCGTGTTTGCCCCAAGACAGAGATCCCCTGTTCTTGCCAGTCTGGTGACACTGAGACTAAGGAACCAGGCACAGGCCCACGGCAGTGTGCGTGTGGGAAGGGGACTAAGACCTGGCTGCCACTCGAGTTTTCACTGAACTTTCCTCCACAGCCACTCCCTTTCCCGTTTCCAGCAAGTCATCCGTCAGTTTTCCTCACAAGCGGCTTAGGAGTCTGCAGTCTCAGGCCTGTTAATTCCGTTATCCCTCACCAATTTGCTTCCTCTCTTCCAATAATTCTCTTGCCACCTCTCTCAGTCCCTCAGTCACTGTGGGGCTTTTTTTTTTTCTTTAATATTCTGTATCTCCATTAGTTTGTTTTTTTAACTCCAATCCCAAAATTTATTATATAAATATTAAAAATCACAGAAAGTTTGAAGTATTTTTCAGCAAACACCCAGCACTTGGATTCTATAACTGTTACCATTGTGCTATTCTTCCTTTATCCCACATCACCCATCTATTCTGGCCATCACTTCATCTATCCATCCTTCCGCCTTATAATACTCTCTGATGTTTTGCGAGGAAAGCTGCCAGCCTCAGAGCTTTCACTCCTATGTAATTCAGTATGCCTATCATTCACCATGTCAAGATAGATTTACCTCTTTGGTGAGTAAAATGTACATACAGTGAAATGTAGACATACTACGTGTACGGTTCACAGACACACACAGTTCCAGATATTTACCAAGTACACGTATTCTCATGTACCTCAAACCAAAACCTACTCACAGCTATTCCAGCCTATATGGTACCTGAGAGAGCACATCTTTGCACAAAGCAGCTCCTGGGTTTGGGCCACTGACGTTGTGGTTCACAGTGCAATGCCTGATCCACAGTGCCTCCAGGAGTCCCCATATACCTCAAGCCCCTGCCAAAAGAGGCTTCCATCAACCCGAAAAGTTGTGTCATTACGTCTCCTAGTCAACACTCATTGCCAAACCACCCCAGAAAGTTCACTTTTCTAAATTTTTTTCCACCAAAATTAGTTTTCCATGTCCTAAAACTTCATAAAAATGTACTTCTATAGGGCATCCTCTCCTGGGTAAAATTTCTATGGTTCCATTTTATTGCCGGGGATGATATCATTTTGTGAATATAACACAAACTATTTCTCCATTTTCATATGCATGAAATTGGAGGGGTTTCTTTCCCCCCCTCCAATTTGAGACCATCATAAATGGAACTGCTATGAAATTCTTGGCTGTTGTTGCGTCTCTTGGGGGAAATACCAGCATGGAATTGTTTGGGCACAGAATAAATGCATAGAGAAGGGCTTCAAAAAGTCCATGGAAAATGGAATTTTCCACAGAATTTCAGAAGCCCACTTGTATTTATTTTACAAGAAATTGCCAAGCTGTATTTCAAAGGGAGGAGCCCAGGGGGTGTAGTGGTAGGCATTGGGCTGCAATCTGCAAGGTCGGAAGTTTGAAACCACCACCCGGTCCACAAGAAACAGAGCGGCCTTTCTACTCCCATAAACTGTTCCAATCTCAGAAACTCACAGGGCAGTTCTACCCTGTCTTCTGAGTCACTATGAGTCAATACTGACTCATAGCATTGAGTTTCATTCCAAAATGGTTGGACCAATTTACACTCCCACCAACAAGCCATTCAATTGCTCTACATCCTCTTAGACCTTGGACCTGATTGGTGCCAAGACAGATGAAGAACTCCAAGCGAAATCCTTCAGCTAATACATCCTTAATCCCTAACCCACATAAGCAATAAACTTATAAATGTTTGCAACACTAGCTGCTAACCATTGGGATAATTAGTGGGCAGGAACTGAAATGTGCTAATACTTTGAGAACACTTATCTCTAGTGAGTAGTCTAATCGGCAGGTTGTTTGTACAAAGGTGTCCTTTTAATCTTCTAAACAAACATGTCTAACTGCATAATATTCGGTAAATATTTTTAAGTGGGAGAGAGATACAGGGATATGTCCAAGGAAGGTTGGGTCCACCAAAGCTAAACAGGAGTGAGTACCTTTCTCCTACTCTAGGATCTGACACAAAGAGAAAGCCTTCCACTAGAATGCCCAGAATGCAGACTTCTAACTGTGGCATTCTTGGCTCCCTAAACCAGGAGAGAATAAATTTCTGTTTGTTAAAGCCATCTACTTAAAATAACAAACTAAAATAAAGTCATTCACTTGCGATATTTCTGTGATCGCAGCACCATACAACTAAGACAGAATGTGGTACCAGGAGTGGGGTGTTGCTCTAGCAGATATCTAGTGTTGAATCTGCAATTGGATAATGCAAAAAACCTAGAAGGGTTTTAAGGTGCATAATAATAAAATAGGTTACCTTGAAGAGACTATTGATAGGATTATAGACATCAAAGGTAATTCTGGTGAGGACTCAGAAGGAAGTGAGGAGATCAGAGACCATTCAATGGTGAGACACAGTGGCACGAAGCAGAGTTGCTACCCCAGTAAACCTGGAAGAACTAAAACCCAGAGCCAAGCAGCCTCCACCCAGAATCCAGAGCCAACACCCAGAGTCTGGAGGACAGGACCATCATCCAAATGATCTCAGAGAACAGAGCATGATTTCAGGCCTTGAGAGCTAATGTAAATTGTTCTGCTGGGATTTTTAAGTCCTTGGTACCTGTTATCTGTTCTTTCTCTTCAATTTCTCCAGTTTGCAACAGAAATGTCTACCTTGTGACTGTTCCACCACTGTGTTTTAGAAACATGTAGCATGTATTCTAGATTAACACATGAAGAGGAATTTTGCTCCAGGATAAAATTTGAACTTTGGGGATGCTATGATAGAGTGAAAGTAGCAAGGATATAAAGCTTGGGAGGTACGAAAATGTATCCTCCCAAAATACTCATCAGGTTGGCTGGGCCATAATTCTCAGTGGTTTGGCAGTTATGTAATGATGGAATCACCTACACAGTATGATCGGCCAGTCCATTATAAGGCGATTAGGGTAGGATGCAACAGTCTTGAGCCCATGTAAAGAGTTTCCCTATAGTGTAGCCTACATCGCCTTTTATTTTACAAGAGTTAAAAGGAGAGAGTAGTGAGCAGAGAAAGGAGGACATCAGACCCACCAAGAAGAGCAGCGAGCCAAAAGTCCCCTTTGGTGTGGAAAACAGATTTTTCCCAAGTTGTCTCCCCCAAATATATGCCAAACTTAGCTGCTTGCTACACGTGGCAAATGACTATACACTTGGAGGTCAACA
>NW_022103922.1:16107635-16113080 GCF_000313985.2 Echinops telfairi | reverse complement strand
AAGTAGGTCAGGGGTTATTCTCCCTAAGGGTTATCAGCCATCTAGAGCAATCAGACGGTATAGTCTGTCCCACCCTAAGTAAGACCCACTCCCTTCTAATAAGGATAGTAGTAGATTGTTTCCCTGAAGGAGAGCCCAGGGAGGTCAAGCCCACTCAAGGGTGACCAAGATTAGGCCGCCATCATGAATCTAGGGTCCGTCCTTCTTGTCACATGTATACCTCTAGTTCCACCCCTTCCTATCAGGAGTACACCCCCAGCTCATCCCCTTCCTGTTACACTTATGCCCATGGTATATCCCCCTCCTATTGCTTGTATTGTCTATTGTACAGCCACTTCCTGTGACGTGTGTGGTTACCTGTAATCACGCCCACTATAGAGATATAAGCCTTGGTTAGCAATAAAGCTCTCCTCTCTCCTGCAATTCCCACCTTCCACCGCCTGACGTGGACCACCAAGCGGGGCTGAGGTGAAATGTGTCTGGCTCCATTATTTCAATTTGTCTTCTCTCTCTCTAGTTCTCCATGACTTTACTATAACCTTTACTTATTACTGCTGTACAATTGCGCCTACCTGACCCATGATAATTTGTTAGGAGCTCTCTCCCCTGACACTTTGGATCTGAGGTCTCCCTACTGAGAAACTGCTGGACTCAGGTGAAGACTGAAGCCAAGACACATGGAGATCTCCAAGGAACACCATACACAGACGTGGCAAAAAGAGACAAGAACCAGTTTTCTAAACTGTGAGATGACAGAGACAGAGAGCCTTCCTCTAGAGAACTGCTGGTCTCCTAAACTGTGAGGGAATAAATCCGTTTGTTAAAGTGGTCCACCTGCAGCACATCTCTTACAGCAGCACTAGATAACGACGGTTGTCTAAAACCTCAACAAGAGGAGAGACAGAAAGAGTCGTACCACAGAGCTGTTCTTGGATCCTTTGTGCCTCTGCTAATTTCTCTTCCGCAGCCCGTCTTCCAAAGCCAGCTTCCTTTCTGGAGACAGCCAGGTCATACTCCAGACTCTGCCGCAACGCCTCGCCTTTCTCAACCTCAGATCGCAGCCTGGCAACCTGGCTCTCGTAGCCTGCCAGCTGAAAAGATATTTCTGATATCAGGAACCAGGATCCAAGTGTGTCCAATAGTTTGAGATCATGCACTCAATGTGTAAATGTTTTCGAGCTATATTATCTCCACAATATTTAAAAGTTAAGCCAAGAATTTCTACATTTATATTTTCTGAAAAAGAAGAATTAGCCTTTTCACAAAATGACACTGACACTCATTGATTTTCTTATCTAGGAGAATACACTAGAGGAGAAAAATGTTATAGGAACTTCTTATATAAAAATACAGAGAAATTGCTAGTTTCAATCAGAAATAGTTATACCTACCCCATCATACCACCTACCACCTCTGATGATGACTATAATAGAAGAAAAAAAAAATGTTGGTAAAGATGTGGAGGTATTGGAACTTCTATCCATAAGAACGTACATGGGACAACTACTGCCGACAACTGTTTATCATGAAATAGTTCAGAGTAGAACCAACATCGGATCCATCCATCGCAATCCCAGGTATACTCCTAAAAGACTTGAGTCGGAGCTCAAACAGATACTTGTATATCAATGTCCACGGCAGCATTGTCTACAATAACCAAAGTGTGAAAATGGCCCAAATACCCATCAACAGATGAAGGATTATACAAAATGTGACACAAACAAGCCATGGGATATTGAGCAATAGAGAGAAGTAAAGGTCTGATGCATGCTACGATGTGGATGAGCCTTTAAGACTGTATGCCGAGTGAAACAGGTCAGAAATAAAAGAATAACTATCACCTGGTCTCACTCACATAGAAAAGCTAGAATGGGAAAATACATATGAGGACCAAAGTTGATTAGTGGTCCCCAGGGCTGGGTCAGGAGAGGACTTATGAGCTCACTGCTTCAGAGGTACTAAATTCTTATTTGGGATAATATATATATATTTTTTTTCCCCAAAAATCAGTAATTATATACATAGCACAATACATATAATTAATGTTTGTTGATTTTACAGTTAAAAATGGATGAAATGGCGGCCAGCGATCCTTGAACTACCAGCTTTTCTTTCTTGTTGTGTTTTAATTTGTTCTTTGTTAGTGGTTTGTTGGTGCTGCTGTTTTGTTGTACATTGTTGCTTGGTTTTGCTGTCTTGTTTTTGTGCATGTTATTATCTCCGCAGGTCTATCTAAATAAGATAGACTGGATGAACAATCTGGAGGAGAAAACAATGGGACCGACAATTCCGGGGGGACATGGAAGAGGGGGAGGTGAGGGGAAAGGAAGTGGTGTTAACAAACCTAGGGAAAAGGGAACAACAAGTGATCCAAATTGGTGGGGAGGTGGGTGTGGGAGACCTGGTAGGGCATGATCAAGGGGAATATAGCAAACAGGAAGTGCTCAAATCCTGGTGGGGCCTGAGCATGATAGTGGGACAGGAGGAAAGTCAAGGGAAATAGAGGAAAGAGCTGGGAGGAAAAGGGCATTTATAGAGGTCTAGATAAAGACATGTACATATGTAAATATATTTATATGAGGATGGGGAAATAGATCTATGAGCCTATATTTATAGGTTTAGTATTAAGGTAGCAGAAGGACCTTGGGCCTCCACTCAAGTACTCCCTCAACGCAACAATACTTTCTTTTATTAAATTGGCATTGTATGATGCTCACCTTCCCAACACAACCACTGAAGACAAAGCAGGCAAATAAGCAAATGTGGTGAAGAAAGCTGATGGTGCCCGGCTATCAAATGATATAGCGTCTGGGGTCTTAAAAGCTTGAAGGTAAACAAGCGGCCATCTAGCTCAGAAGCAACAAAGCCCACATGGAACAACATATCAGCCTGTGTGATCACGAGGTGTCGAACGGATCACTGAAGACAAATGGGTGCATAAGCAAATGTGGCGAAAAAAGCTTTACACAATTGATGTGTGTATGGATTGGGATAAGAGTTGTATGAGCCCCTAATAAAATGATTAAAAAAAAAAAAGAAGTAAATATTTCACAATAAAAAAAAGAATTCCTTCCATTTCTAAGGGCTAACATAAAAAGACTGGCTTATTAACTTTTATGGGTGTGTTCACAGTAAAATGATTAAAAGCACGCAAGCTAATCCTTCAAGTATGACGAGGTAACAGCTCACAAAGCCCAGAGGTGGCCTGCAGGGACGGTGAATTCTTTAATGTGGCTCTTCTGACCAGTGTCTCTGTCCCTCCTACTAAACAACCTTTGCCTGCATGGGTCTGGGTAAGAAGGTAGGGGAAGACATTG
The DNA here is from genome assembly GCF_000313985.2 of Echinops telfairi. Taxonomy (NCBI): domain Eukaryota; kingdom Metazoa; phylum Chordata; class Mammalia; order Afrosoricida; family Tenrecidae; genus Echinops; species Echinops telfairi. The sequence goes on along the minus strand of NW_022103922.1, from coordinate 16,109,763 downwards.
ATAGGATTTGCCAGTGGGTAACTGTTAATGGGATTCATTCATTTTATACCCATCCTGCTGAGTGTAAAATGAACCCTCTTAAGAAGGAGGAAGTGGTGGACCTCACAATCAGCAAGAGCCAGCAGTAGAGCATGTCTTCTGAACCCCAAGATCCCTCTGCAGTGAACCTCCTTGATCCAGAAGACAGATGTGGCGGCAGAGGAGTGGTAGTGGTAGAGGAGCAGCAGCAGTAGTAAAACCAGGAACCAGAGCACCAGACAGGTTTGTGGATTTCCCAAACCACAGAGCAGGTAAAGCTGAGTGCTTCTGGAGAGGAGAATGGCTTGTGGTGTGGGGTATCTCTGGGGAAGCATTTAAATAGGGGGGCTGGGTTTGCTGACCCAGGAGGCATGAGCTGAATGCCCTCAGGATGAGGCTCACAGTTGAGTGGCATTTCCTTTGGGCATTTATTAGCAGCACTGAAGGAGCTGCATGACATGTTTATCCTGAGCATTTCTCACCGCACTGTCATCTATTCATTTCCTTAATAATCCCTATAGTCATGAGAATTCGCTGTGAATCTATGTGGCCACTGAATTATCGAACTCAGTAGATCTAACAGTAGAGTGTTGTTTGAGATAAAACACGACCACTGCTACACATAGTGCACTGAACACAAACGCACAAAAAAGGAAAGCATGTTTTCTTTACCATGGTGTCCTTTTTGAAGCATGAGAATACTACGTGATAAAGTCCAAGGGGGAGTCTGTGGATGGAAATGGACCAAACTCTGCTTTGCACAGTATTGTGTGGGGTGGGGTGGGGCAGTTGAGACCTACCTCTGCATTGTGCTTGGCTGTGAGTTCTAACTTTTCTTTCTTCGCCCGATGGAGTTTCTTTCTGAGGTCAGCAGTAAGATCCAAGTCGACTTCACTTTTAAGCATCTGTTTGACATCCGATGCAGCAGTCTTCAACCTACGGAATGAGAGCATCGGGGTACAGTATTCTCACTGGGTAGAGTTCAACATTTTCTGCTGTCTCGCCAACCCAAACCAATCTCACTACCATCGAGTCAACGCCAACTCACAACCACCCTGAAGGACAAGGCAGAGCTGCCTGTGAGCTTCCAAGACTGGACCTCTCTAAGGGAGTAAAAGGCCCCCAGCTTTCTTCCATGGAGCAGCTGGTGGTTTCACACTGCTGACCTTGCCATTAATAGCCCAATGCATAACCACTATGCCACTGGGGCTCCTTGTCTAAGCAGCCAGGCAGCAAAAGACCTCATAATGGTAACTGGAGGGGGGGGGGGACGACTTCCCAGCAAAACAGCCCAACCATACCCCCTATCAGAGACTGTCAGAACACAACTTCTCAACATCATGTCCAGCCATCCTTGCCGGCCCCTCAGATTAAGGGTGAGCACTGGCGGCACAGGTAAAGCACCTTGCTGTGAACCATACAGTAGGTGGTCTGGGCCCCCACCAGCTGCTCCATGAGAGAAAGACTTGGCAGTCTCTTTCTATGAAGACTACAGCCTTAAAAACCCTAGGGGGCCAGTCTACTCTGTCCTGTAGGGTCACTATCTCCTGCATAACCCACAGCCAGTGGACATCCTCTATGTTGTGATCGGATGAGTCATCTTCTCCTTTCACACAGTGACCAACTGTCACTCAAGTGATCTGGTCTCTGGGATGGGTACCTATACCTACAGAATATGTTGATATTCTCATAAGGAAAAGCCTGGGTAAATATATACCTAAATGTGTCAGTAGTTCAATACTGACAAAGGGTCTTCTTGTTTTGTTTCAATTTGTATTTTTCAATTTTCCTATGAACACATTTCTATTTAAATATATCTCTATGCATGGATCTGTATAATTATATATGTTTAACCGCAAGAAGAAATCCTGAAGGTCCTCTGCTCAGCAGGTATTGAACCATGTTCTTCAAGGTGACAGAGGAGACCTAGCTGATGAGGGAGGCCTCTCTCTGTCCCTTTCAATACCTGAAAGGAGACGCACCCCCAACTTCAGGTAGTTTTTTTGTTTTTTCACATCAATTTATTGGGGCTCATAAAATTCATCACAATACATAGATCAATTGTGTAAAGCACATCTATACATTCGTTGCCCTCATCATTCCCAAAATT
>NW_022103922.1:16100441-16106868 GCF_000313985.2 Echinops telfairi | reverse complement strand
AGGTGGTCACACAATGATGGTTTTTGTTCTTTGGTATCTGCTGCCTGTTCCCTTCGTGCTCCCACAGGCTCGTGTGCTTCTTCTCTGTGGACTTTGTTGTTTCTGAGCTAGATGGCCGCTTGTTTGCCTACACAACTTCAGGTAGTTTTAACAACAATAACAAAAAGATCTGTCTTATTTATTGATTCCCAACCTTGCTACAGAAAGAATTTAAAGTAGCTTCTAAAGACAGGTGGGCAGGGCTTATTAGCAAATCCTATTTATAAGGGAAGCGCATGTTAGGCAAGGTGCTCACCCACCCACACATCCTTTCTGAAAAGGCACCTGTGACCAGTCTTTCTCAAACCCTGTGCAAGGATGCCTCCCCGAATGCTTTTGTAAAATATCGTGTATTAGTAGGAAATTAAGTTGCCATAAAATACAAGCCCACCTTGCTTGATTGTCAGATTGCCAGATGTGAAGTGACTCTGTTAGATGAATATAAAAGTCGCTTACCATGCATGTTCCTTCTCTGTACACGTCTTTGTACACCACGCTTTTTGGGGTGCACCCTGCTAAATAAGATGCACTGTCCTACACCAAGTAAAGCGCAGTTCTGGGAAGACGATGACTTGCCCTCACGGGATGTCAAGCGGAGATTCCCAACACTTGAGCTCGCCATGGGAAAAGCTGCGTATAAATGGTTCCACACAGTTCAGACTTCTGCTGCTCGATCCGACGGATCTCGACTTCAAAAGGAGTTGGTGCCCTTAACCCCTGCATTGTTTGTTGTTGTTGTTGTTTTACATAAATTAACCCATTTATTACCGGCCAGAGAGGTTTCAGATAGCGGAGCGTCTACTGGTCTTTCAATCCCTTCAGTCTTCTGATGGCGGACTTGACTGTGACAGCAGAGGTGGTATTGTAGGTCCAGGCCCCACCAGCTCCTGTCTTCATGCAGGAACTGCAGTGCCAGATGCCCACAGCACGCCTCTTCATCTTGGTTCTGCCGCAGAAGGAGCAAGTGTGTTTGGCATGTTGGCTGATTTCACTGTTCTTCACCATGTTCCTGAGGGAGGCACCGTAACGGGTCCTGTATTTGCCCACGACCCCAACCTTCGTGGTGCGTTTGGCCATCTTGCCACAAACTAGTCCCTGGCCACAGAGGCAACCCCAGTCTCCGCCTTGGAGTGTAAACTGAGAGATGCCAAGTCAAAGGGCCGTTCACACACTGACAGAATGCTTCAACAGAAGGCAGGAACGAGAACCCGAGTGATGAGGAAAGAAGAGGCTCTAGAGAGCCACAGAGGTTACAGCTGCACAAAAAGCTAAAGAACAGCCAAACCGAAACGAGAATGGGAAGCAAATGTGGGGAAAGATTGCGAGCAGCAGCAAAGGCTGGTCTCTAAGGAGGAGAAGGACCCGACATGGAGACTGTGGGGCTCCAAGTTAACAAACAGCACGAAGAGCCCCACAGGACCTCTCTCACTATGTCCATCGCAACAAGGCCTCAATCCCACTCTACACCCAGCCCCTTTTCAAAAATGCCCACTGCCGTGGAAGCACATCCCAAATCAGCAACATTCCAACTATAGGACAAAGTAGAACTGTCCCACGAAGTCTGCGAGGCCCTAAATCTTTACAAAATCAAGCTGCTGGAGAGCCTCACCACAGAACTCTGAGCTGGCTGCAAACCAGGCACCATCCACAGACAGCCCAGGCACCACCCTCTTCCCCTCCACCCCCCCACCCCCACCCCCACACACACACGGTGGACCTGGGTGCTAGGTTGATGAGAAGGCAGAGGCTCTTGTGGGCCCTGCAGTAAGACTCCCCCTTCGAAGGCCAACCTCGCTCTGGTTTCTGTGGGGAGTCGTGGCGAGGTGAAATGTCTTAATATGGCTTTTCTATCCAGGTCTCTTTAACTGAATTGGGTAAGACTCTGCAGTGGGTGGGTTTCCTGGCTCAGGAGACTGAGGCTGAGGCACCACATGGATAAGAGGCTGAGGATCAAAGACAGAGACAGAGCTACTACTGGGGAGAGGTGTTGCTGTGGACCAATGACTCTATCCTTTGTGTTTCCTGATCCTGGCTTATAGTAACCTGCTAACGTCCCTAGTACGCCTCCATAATAAATCAACCTGCCAGGTCTTTCTCCCATGGAGCAGCTGGTGGGTTCAAGAAGCTAACATCTAGATCAGCAATGAAGCACTGAACCACTGTGCTGCCAAGGCTCCTGTCCAGCCCCGAACAAAACAAAACACAAACACTGTAAGCAAGTCTCTTTCAACTGACCTGTGAACATGTTGGTTTGGGATTGGGCTGTTAACTCCTAGTTCAGCAGTTCAAACCCACAAGCCACTCCTCAGGAGAAAAATTGGGCTCTGTGTTCCCACAAAGATTTATGGTCTCAGAAACCCAAATGAGTTCTACTCTGTCCTACAAGATCACTATGAGTTCCTGCTCCAGTTACATTAAACTTCACTTCTACTTCTCATCCCATAAGAATTCTAAAAACACAGAAACAAAGAATTCTAATCATCAGCCCAACCACCAAGCTGGTTAAGTCTGGAAGTTTAGCTTACCTTTGAGTTTCAGCAGTGGAATTACTTGAATTACTTAAACTCATGATGTCTTCTAACTCTTTCAAAAAACCTTCTGTTTCTTCAGGATGTACAACTTCCTTATTGATGAGTTAAAAATATCTGAGATATTGACTTATGTGGCTGGATGGACTGAAGTCTGTTAAGAGTAAACATTGTAACAGTGGTTGTACATCTGAGTCCTGAATTTTTAAGTGATTTCCTCTTGTTCTTTTGTTTACTCGTAATTTATAAATTACTGCACAAAATATGCAATACTTGTCTTCAGAAAGTGATTTTATTTAAGAAAAAAATTGGAAACAGAAATGATAGCATATTAAAAAAATATCCTCCCTTCTGATAAGAACAAGGTAATGATGATATTGATAAATTGATTTCTCAAAAGAAAAATTAGAGAGAGTAAAATGTGAGTTGCTGTCACGCCAACTCATGGCCATTCCGTGTGTGCAGAGCAAAGGTGCTCCACGGAGGGGCAGTTACCTCTCTGAAGCCAACTGCCAGGCCTCTCTTCCGTGGGACCTCCAGTGGATCCAAACTGTCAACCCTCCACCTAGTGGTTGAGAGCACTTCATATCACCCAAGGGACACCTCCAACAAAGTACATGGTGGCAAACTATGCCTAAATTCAGAAAGGCAACACAGAGTGCCAATCTTTAAGACCCAGCACTCAGTTTGAAAGAAAGTAAAAGCCCAGGGGCCCTTAGGTCCTTGGAGCCTTTATGGGGTATTTTTAAGGTAACTTTGAAATAAAAATACCAAAGAAAAGACCCTACTATAACTTTCACACTTCCTCTGTCCCAAGGCAGGGACAGCAGAGGAAGCAGCTGGGGAAAGGAGAGCAGCTGACACTGGACTGGCATTGGTCTGCATCCTCAGAGAGGACAACTCCATGTGACATTTCAGAGCCAATGGTGGTACAGTTCTCTACCAGACACCTCATCCAAAGCCCTGGCGTACTCACATCTGGGTCCTTCAGTGGGCCATCCTGAGGGTACTCATCCTTCCGTGGGTCTGCTCAGACTGAGGGAAAGGGTGGGAAGGAGAATGAAAAGGCAGATACTATTATTAGTTCATGCTGACTATGGTACCAGACACTAGGCTCTCTTTAAATCCTCCCAGGAGCCCTAGGTGATTATTACACCTGTTTCACAGATGAAGAAATGGGAGCCTGGAGAGGCCAGATAACCTAGGTAAAGATATTTAATGACAGAGTTAGAAATGCGAAAGCCCATCCTATTTCTTTTTTTTTTAATGTTATTAGCATTTCTTCCTCATGTCATACAATTCAATAATTCAGTCAAGAGGTTGTACAATTATCGCCACATTCAATTCTAGAACATGTTCTTCTTCTTCCTTATACTGTTATTCATATAAATATTTTTTATAATTGTGGCAAAAATATACACAACAAAACATTCTCCTGTAAGAGCCCCCAATAAAAGTATTTAATTTTTTTAAATTCTCCAAATTCCACAACTTCTACCTATATAATTCATTGCCATTGACGATAGTCTTCGTGAGCCATTCTCTTTCCAATACACAGTGCTACTTGCAATACAGGCTTGGCTCCACGCAGGGCCATCTCAATAAAGCTCAGAAGGCAATTAAATGAATTATATGAACTGTTCTGGTGTCCCAGTAAAGGCCTTGACTCCCCAGTTATGTTTATACTATACTGAAGTCCATTTGGGAGAAAGATGGGACTTTCTGCTCCCATTAACAGTTACAGTCTTGGAACCTCACAGGGACAGTTCTACCCTGTCCTGTAGGGTGGTTATGAGTTGGTATTGGCTCAATGGCAGCGAGTAATCTATTTAGGAGCCCCGGTAGAGTAGTAGTTACACATTAGGCTGCTAACTTCAAGGTTTGAAGTTTGAAACCACCAGCAGCTCCAATGGAAGATGAGGCTTTCCACTCCTATAGAGAGTTAGTCTCAGAAACTCACAGACACAGTTCTACCCTACCCTACAGATAGGCTCATTAGGAGTTGGCACCGACTGGATGGCAGGGAGTTTTTTTAGTAGCCTATGAAGGAGCCTTGGCGGTGTACTGTTTCTGTGTTGGGTTGCTATCTGCAGGGTCAGCAGTTTAAACCAACCACCTGCTCTGTACGGAAAAGATAAACCCTTCTGTTCCCATAGATTTACAGGCTGACATCCAGTAGCACTTCTACTCTGACCTATAGGGTCACTACAAGTCACAATCCAACCAATGGCAGTGAGTTTGCTCTTTTGCTTTTGACTAGTCTATAAGTGAGCATCATGAAAAAAGTTTAAAACATTGTGAGAATTACCAAAGTGTGCCACAAAGACATGGAATGGGCACAAAGTGTGGGGAACATGGCAGCGGTAGACTTGCTCCACACAGGGCTGCCTCAAACCTGGGATGAGTATCTGAGAGGCAGTGCCCATGGCCTAGTTTAAGGAGGCAGTAACCATGCCAGGGTGGAGCCTTGGATCAGCAGAGTTAACTGGGGTGCTTGGCTCTTTCTGGAACCCTGGTGGCACAGTCCTTATTAACAGGGCTTAGAAATCACCAGTCCCCCCACAGGTCCAGTCCATAAAGATTTACAGCCTTGGTCACAGTATGATCCTGTTCTATGAAGCAAGGCTGACTCAAGGCAGTGGGGTTTGGGGTTCTTTGGTGGGTCCATGAAAATACAAATAAAGAGCTGAGACACAGAATCAGAAGGGTTTCACAATGAATTGGAACTTGAGGGCCCAAGTCCATCCTCGTCAGCTGACAGATAAGGAACCTAATGCCTAGAGGGGTCAGGTGTGGAAAGACCCAGACCAGTCAGTCCCTCCACACCCCCTCTTGGCAGGCTGCCTGCCTGCATTTCATGGGAAACCACTTCCACTGCCTGCCTCTTGCATTGTTTTATGGTTTCTAGGCACCAACGGTTCAAGCAAGTGCAAAACAATGGAGTCTTGTCTTCCAGCACTTAGGGTACAGCTGCAAGGAGCCCACGTAGCAGGTATTTCAAAGAGCTGGTGAGCTTTCTAGTGAACGTATGCAGTCATATGTGAGACACTAGTAAACATGGATGTGCCTGGGAACATCGTCCTGCTGGGGATAAAGAGCATTCAAAAAGAACGTATGTACTTCTACAGATACTAGCCTTGCCTTGCGAAGGCGCAAAGCAGGCTTCTCCCAAGCCTTTTAAAGCCCTGAAAAAAGAGGGCAGTCAGATCTACAGACGATTGATCAAACTTTTAAAAAAAGTTTTTAAAGAGGAAGAACACGACACGGTTTTGCCCTCGAGGGACTGACGGACCCCACTTGTGGAGTCCTGCGCCGGAGCTGCAGTCCAAGATCGAGAGTGCCAAGCCCAAGCCCCTGGGGTCCGGTCCTCAGGTCCCCACCCACTCAGCGCTCCAGGTGCTACCACCCAACCGAGGGTGCTGTGGGGATTCCCCTCCAGGTGGACGGAGCGGTCCAGCCGTGGAGGCAGGAGGCGTGTCCCCACAGGCCACACGAACCGGTCACAGACAACCCCAAACTCACTCGGGGTCCCCATAACTCCTCGCCCGTTCATCTCAGCGCCTCCCCGCCCACGTCGTTGGCATCCAAGCCCTCACATCCCGCGGTTACCTCAGCGTCCCCCTGTGCTTCAGATCGCACATCCCAGACCCCCGCGGCAGCTCCGTGTTCCCGGGGTGGGAAGTCCGGCAGCCCGCTCGAGAAAGCGCCCAAACTGTGGGAACCCGACGGGCTCTAGGACCCGGGGGAGAAAGACTAGTAGCAAAGGCCCACTGGCAGGGGCTAAGCCCCCGGGTGGGGAGGTTTACAACGGTCACTTCCGGGGGCTGGGAAGGCTCGGCTTCCCTCGCAGACCGCCGCAG
>NW_022103922.1:16074139-16100174 GCF_000313985.2 Echinops telfairi | reverse complement strand
CGCGCCTGCCCGCGCCGCCGCGCCGCGGTCTGCGTAGCGCCGCGAGCCACCAGCTTAGAATCCCCAGGGAGCCGGCTGAGGAGACTGTACCCTGGACCCACTGGCACCTAGCAGTCTTCGAGGGCGCAAGCCTGCCTACCCTACTGGTCCTCCAGCCCGGGGGGTCCGCGGGCTGCTGCGTGCGCCCGGGGGAATTCTCTGGGCTCGGCTTCACGCACGTGGCGGGTACCCTTGTCCTGGGAGCTCTCCGAAGAGCTTGGGTGTTGCAAGGTTTCACCAGGAGTAGGGCCCCCCGTTAGCTCTGCGGCAGAAAGAGCTGGCGGTCCGCTTGCTCACGGATCACAGCCGAGGAAACGCTACGGCCCTGCTCTGTCACGCGGGGTCGCTGTGAGACGTGGACTCCGTGGCTCTGCAACCGACCGCGCTTCTCGCCCTTCCCCTTCCCCTTTGTATCCCGATTTGGGATTGTAAACAGCGGGGCGGCGCGCGCGCGCGCGCCTTAAAGCCGAGGCAGAGCTTCCCATTGATATTACGTAACGATGCCCCTCGCGAAAGAACCCCTGGGAGCCTTCGCATGGACTCTTAAGAAAAGGCACTTTTAGGGAGAGTGCGTGTGTGAGTGTGTCACGCGCCTCCCTCTTGATAATTTATACTCTTGTTTTCTCGCGGTCACCCCTTCACAATCTGCCGCCTCTGGGAGATTGGGAACCCAAACCTCTTTTGTTCCTTGGCTTTTGAAAACCTATTCCCCGAAGGACAATGCAAACAGGCGGGATTTAATTCAGGATTTTAGCTTCCCCACCACCGCTTTCGCCACCATCCCCGCCCCCACCACCCCCAAAGGGTGTTTCATATCATACCAGGCTTTTATGCTAAAATCGTCCTGTGTGGATGGATCATAACCAACCTGAAACCAGGTATACAGGCGTCTCCCCCGCGCTGCTCCCCGGGGAGGGAGCGCCAACGGTCCAGGACCCAGCTATAAATTGAGAGGAAACCTCCTTCATTTGTGGCACTGAAATGGCTTTGAATTTAGTCATTGAGATTAAACCAGGGGCCCCCACGACCTCACTTCTTAATACTTTAGCCAGAAGGCAGATAATTGCACCAAACGAGAGAGCTTTAAGAAAGGGGAAAAATAGCCCCAGTAGCATTTAAAAATTAAGTGGAAAATTCAGCACTCATGAGACCATGGCTTCCCTCACCCCCACCCCAGCTTACGATTTTTAAATAATACTGTTAGCTTTTCTTGTTTATGATTTAGCAAGCTCACACAAGTAAATCGTTTACAACAAAGGGGAAAAAATGCCAAATAACAGCAGACTTTTTTCTGAAGAATAAATGCCACATAAAGACCTGAAATTTAAAAAAAAAAAAACCTGAAATTTTATTTGTTCATTCAGCATTCGTTGATTACAGACAGATACTCAGCCTGGAGCTAGGTGATAGAAATACAGTGTATGTGACAGGTACATTGAGGACCAACACGGCGCGCGACACACACACACACACACACACACACACACTCACTACTACAAGTCTATCCTAAAGGCTTTATAGTGAAGAACCAGCTCAGCCTGGTAGATGGCTACAGATTCACCGAAGTAAGGGATTGGAAAACATGGAAGCTACACACAGGAGCGCAAGAGGTGGTGAGAACGGGAAGAAGCACTGCATGCTGTGTGAGGGGGGCTGAGGGAGCGAAACCTGACCTGAGAGGGTCTGTAGGGTTTAACCAGCAAGGATGCTAATCTACTGGTGGTTTTTTGTTTTTGACTTGTTTCGATAAGGGTTTTTAGCAGAGAAGTGGCAATAGTTATACAGTAAATCCGATTTCTAAAATACTGGCAGGCAGGGACCATGCTCAGTTGTCTCTCAATTGCCCAAGACTCTACCAGTTGCCAGGTAGTCAGCGTTGACTCAGGGTGACCCCAAGAGTTAGACTTAGGGACTGTTCCATCCAGTGTTTCCAACGCTGTCATGGTCAAGGAAGTAGAGCGCCAGGCCTTTTCTCCTACCATGCTGTGTTCATTTTGAGTGAACCTTAACACGCTGCTACTACTTAAGACACACACAGGCACAAAATAATAATTCATCAGTTATCAAGGGTTCATGAGGGAGGGGGAAAACTGAGCTGATGCCAGGGGCTCAAGTGGAGAGGAAATGTTTTGAGAATGATGAGGGCAGTGAATGTACAAATGTGCTTTGCACAATTGATGTATATATGGATTGTGATAAGAGTTGTATAAGCCCCCAATAAAAATTTTTTTTTAAAGAAAATAATTTATAACTTATCAAGGGGTCATGAGCCAGGGAGCGGTCGAGGGAGGGAAAAAAAGAATAGCTGATAACAAGAGCTCAAATAGAAAACAAATGTTTAGAAAATAATGATGGCAACATATGTACAAATATCCTTGATACAATTGATGTATGGATAGTTGTAAGAGCTATAAAAGCCCCCAGTGAAATGAGCTATTACAAAACAAAAGGCAATAAAGCAAATAATGATTAAAAAAAAAAAACCTCATTGGCATGGAGCCAACCCCTACTCACAACGACTGTATAGGACAGGGCAGAACTGTTCCTATGGGTTTCCCAAACTGTAATTCAGTTATGGAGGGAGGAAAGCTCCATCTTTTTCCGGATAATTAAGAAAAGCGGAGACCATCTCCGAACTACTTCCCTTTTGTCCCCATTTCATTCTTCTCTCTTCTTTCCACTCATCCTTTTGACAACCATCCCCACCACTCTACCAAAACAGCTTCTAAAGTCAGGCATGACCTCACTGCCAAAATGACAAATTAATGCTCCTTAGATTTCTCTCCATCATAGGTGAGATTCTGCAGTCCTTACTGTCTCCAGCCCTGACCCTTTTGCGGCTGTTCCGGGAAACTTGCCCCTTCTTCCCCTCAGCAGGCTCATATTCTCAGTGCCTGCCTTCACCCTTCATGCTGTGCCATCTATGCTTCCTCCTTGATGCCACCCATCCCTGCAATGTGAACCCTAGGTCCCTGGATTCCTGTTCTTTATATCCAACTCTGACTTGTGGGCTCTACTGTTGAATTTTTAACTCCTAATAGAACTAATCAGTCTTTGAGGGAAACAACCAGAATGATCCTTGGAAGCGAGGATGGCGAGACTTCATCTCTCCTACTTTGGACAGGTTATCAGGAGAGACCAGTCCCTGGAGAAGGACATCATGCTTGGGAGAGTGTCAATGAAATACAGGAAGGTTCCCCAAGAAAATGGATGAACACAACCGCAGCCACAGTGGGCTCAAAGCACAATGGTGAGGAGGGCGCAGAACTGGGCAACAGTGTTTTGTTCTGTGTAACTAGGTTGCTATGAGCCAGGACCCTCTTACTGGCACCTCACAACAGCACTGCAACAAGTGAGCAGTGTCACTGGAATGTAGTTCTATTTCTCCAACTCCTCCTCTACCTCTATCAAACTGCTCCTAAATAGCAGGGAAGAAGCGCCCACAGGATATCAACATGTTTCTTCTCGGGATCTCAATACCCAATTCCAAGAGTCTTTAACTCCTGCTTAGTTGGTCTCTAAGGCTCCTATCTTCCTTTTCTTCTTCCATTGCCTGATAAACTCTGATTCAGGGCAACCTCATACAAGTCAGAGTCAAACCTTGCTCCACAGATTTTCAAAAGTTAATTTTTGAACATGGACAGCCAGAACTTTCTTCTGAAGTACCACTGTGTGAACCTGAACTTGAAACCTTTGAGTTAGGAGCCAAGAGTTGGCCATTAGCACCACACAAGGACTTTCTTCCTTTTTTTTTTTTTTTTAAATCATTTTATTAGGGGCTCATACAACTCTTATCACAATCCATACATACATCAATTGTGGAAAGCATATTTGTACATTTATTGCCCTCATTCTCAAAACATTTGCTCTCCACTTAAGCTGCTGGCATCAGCTCCTCATTTTTTCCCCTCCCTGCTCCCCCTTCCCTCATGAACCCTTGATAATTTATAAATTATTATTTTGTCATATCTTGCCCTGTCCAACGCCTACCCTCACCCACTTTTCTGTTGTCCGTCCCACAGGGAGGAGGTCACATGTAGATCCTTGTAATCCATTCCACCTTTCCAACCCACACTCCCTCTACCCTCCCTGTACTGCCATTCACACCACTGGTCCTGAAGGGATCATCCGCCCCAGATTCCATGTGTTTCCGGTTCCTATCTGTACCAGTGTACATCCTCTGGTCTAGCCAGACTTGCAAGGTAGAACCGGGATCATGACAGTGGGTGGGGGGAGCATTTTTACAATGCCAATTTAATAGAAGAAAGTATTCTTGCACTGAGGGAGTACTTGAGTGGACCCTATTGTCCTTCTGCTACCTTAATACTAAACCTACAAATATAGGCGCATAGATCTATTTCCCCATCCTCATATATAAATATATTTGCATATGTACATGCCTTTATCTAGACCTCTATAAATGCCCTTTGCCTCCCAGCTCTTTCCTCTATTTCCTTTGACTTTCCTCCTGTCCCACTATGCTCAGTCCCCACCTGGGTTCAGCAATCCCTCTTTGTTACATTACCCTTGATCATGCCATACCAGGCCTCCCACACCCTCCTCACCACCAATTTGGATCACTTGTTGTTCCCTTGTCCCTGGGTTTGTTAGCACCACTACCTTTCCCCTCACCTCGCCCTCTTGCATGTCTCCCCGGAACTGTCGGTCCCGTTGTTTTCTCCTCCAGATTGTTCATCCAGCCTCTCTTATTTAGACAGACCTGGCATGTTCTTCTTTCTGTGCCTACTGCCTCAGGGTTGGTTGATTTTTTTTCCCTCCCTCTTATTTCATATCATGACCATCTCTGCAGCCTCCTCTTTCCAGGCAGCATCTCAACATGTTTGTAAGTTGACTATGTCTAAGGCATTTTTAAATGGCAATGTGTGAGAGGAGCTGAATTTAAAATGGGGGAGGGGAGGGAATTAAAAACCGGCCTATGGGCGTCTGTGTACCTGAAGGCCTTGAGGGAGTATTATGATCTGATTGAATGCTTGTGAGCCTTAGGGTGTTTCAAGCACCAGATGAGCCACATCCTTTTGACCCTTCGATAACCTCCCAGAAGGTCCCAACACCAGGTGCTGGGTTTATTATGCTGCTTTGGTGTCAGTTCTTCTAATTGAAGGGCCTTGCCTTAATCGTTGCTCTCAGTGGCTCCAGTGCGTTGCGCCTTCAATCCCTATTCTGCCTCCTACAATGGGGATGATCTTTCTAAAGTATAACTCCGATTATGTTACCCCCTTGCTTAATTCTTTCAGTGGCTCCTCAGTGCCTACAGAGTAAAACCCCAACGTTCCCCCTGTCAATCAAGGGACCTTACAATCTGCTCCCTCTCCAAATTGCCTTTTAGCCTTGCCTCCTCCTATTTCACAATAAATCTTAACACCCTCACAGCAGCAACCGAGAACATCAAACGGTTGGGACTAAATAGAGTGAGAGGTGGGCATTGCCTTACAGTCAAAGCTTTACAGCAGCGAAATGAATGCCAAAGGCTTAAACTCCAGATCGTTATTTGCTCAGCATATAATATGTGCCATGCGCCCTGAGTGGGTTCACCTTTATTCTGATTTTTTTTTTAATGCAAACATCTCTCTTACAGGCTCAGATAAACATGGTCACGTAAACACAACAGCAATTACCAAGCAGTTAGAAAGTCTCCCCAAAGACCTACTTCCCCAGATACAAATACAATATCTGCCAGGAAGATGGTGTCTTTCATTACAGCCGCGGTTCTCAACCTTCCCAATGCCTCGACCCTTTAACACAGCTCCTCAGGTGGTGGTGACCCCCCAACCTAAAATGATTTTGGTTGCTACTTCATAACTGTCATTTTGCTACTGTTAGGAATCGGGTGACTCTTGTGAAAGGGTCATTCGACCCCCAAAGGGCTCGCAACCCACAGGGTGAGAACCACTACTTTACAGATTTTCTAATGCATATATAAATAGTTGTAAATGCCCACATATTTAGTTTGTCCTCTATGTACACATGTACATGCCTGCAAGTACACACACACACACACACACACACTACCCTTGTTTCCCCAAAAGTAAGACATCTCCCGAAGAAAATAAACCTACTTACAGTTTTGCCTCTTGCTGAAATATATATAAGGCAACCCCCTGAAAATAAGACCTCCCCGAAAATAAGGCCCCCTGAAGCTACTGTCACTCTGGACTCTGGATGCCACTGCGCAGCTCACTGTTGGCCGGCAGCACAGCCAGAGCAGACAGGAAGTGCGAGGTCTCTTTTAATAAAACAAAAAACAATAAATATGCACCATATTCTTCTTCGTGGAAAAATAAGACATCCCCTGAAAATAAAACCTAGCGCATCTTTGGGAGCAAAAATTAATATAAGCCACTGTCTTATTTTCTGGGAGACAGGGTAGTAGGAGACAGTTATCGGTCTATCCATTTCCTACCTCATCCTTTGCTGCTAAACTCCAATATGCAGCAGTACGAGGTACTTCAGGAGAAGAATGTTCTGGTCATGGCTATCCTATTTTCTACTGCCAAGTACTGGCTCTTCCAGCCTCCCTTGTAGCTAAATTGGACTGGGTGACAAGCTGAACAGTGAAGTGGACGGTCACATCCAGTGATTTAAAGACAGACAGAGCCTTCACCCTTGCCGCCACTGTCCCTGGGTTGCCTAGGGGCGGATCTTCTTGCAACTAAGCAGTCAGTGCCCTGAGCGTCAGGTCTGCGGTAGACCTGTGCTCTGTTCTGTGAGGTCAGTGGTGTGCTGGTAAAGCAGCTCTGAGGCAGGAGCAGAGGGGCAGCCTGGATTGGTAGTGACTGCTGGTTTCCCTGATGCAAACACTCTCACTGTGGCCAGGTTCAAGTCTGCTGGTTTCCCTGATGCAAACACTCTCACTGTGGCCAGGTTCAAGTGAGATCTCTGAAAAGAAGTTAGTTGTAAGTTAGCCTCTCCAGAGCTTGTGCTCCTCAAGCCTCTAGGAGCCAGCTCCAGCACATCCCTGTAAGTGCTGATGGATGCATTGCAACGAAAAGTTTTTAACTTAACGTAGCATAGGTATAGTTCTATGTAAATGTGAAATATATGTGTGTGTACAAACATATACATATGCATAGGCACAAGAGGGGATTTCAAAAAGGTTGTGGAAAATGGGATTAAAAGATAACAGAATTTTTCCACAAACTTTTCATCTCCTTCATATAACTATATATTAAAAAAAAAACACACAAAAAAACACGGCCATCTAGTTGATTCTGATTCATAGTGACCCCTACATAGGATTTCTAAGCTATAAATCTCTATGGGAACAGATACAAGTCTGATCTTTTCTGCCCAGGAGCCGAAGTTATGTTTGAACCACAGAGCTCTGTTCACATCCAATGCTTACCCAACAGCACCACCGAGGCTCATCAAGGTGAACTTTAGGATCAAGTTATCCAGGATTTGGATAGCAGTTTTAGTTTGTCAGGAGAAAGATGGGGCTTTTTATTCCTGTCAAGAGTTACAATCGCTTCTCGCCGAATGCCGCCAAGCTGGTGTTCAGGGCCTTCCTGGAGGTTGGCCGGGTGGCCTATAACTCCTTTGGACCTCATGTGGGGAAACTGGTCGCGATTGTAGATGTGGTTGATCAGACCCCGGCTTTGGTTGATGGCCCTTGCACTCAAGTAAGGAGGCAGGCCATGCCTTTCAAACGCACGCAGCTCACTGACTTCATCCTCAAGTTCCCACACAGTGCCCAACAGAAGCCTGTCCGACAAGCCTGGCAGAAGGCGAATAGCAATACAAAATGGGCAGCCACAAGATGGGCCAAAAAGATTGAAGCCAGAGAAAAGATAGCCAACATGACAGATTCTGATCGTTTTAAAGTCATGAAGGCAAAGAAAACGAGGAACCGGCTAATAAAGTATGAGGTTAAGAAGCTTCAAAGGGTGGCTCTCCTCAAGGCTTCTCCCAAAAAAGCAAGTGCTGCGAAGGTTCCAGCTAAGAAGGGGGCTGCTGCCACCACCCGCAAGAAGGCTCCCCCCCAGAAGAGAAAGCTGCGGGTCAGAAGGCCAGGCCTCCAAAACCTCAGAAAGCCCAGAAAGCTCCAGCCCAGAAAACACCTGCCCTGAAGGCAACTGGCAAGAAAGCATAACATGCTGTTATAAAAAGTAATAAAGTTTCTATTGGCCAAGCTGGGAAAAAAAAAAAAAGAGTTACAATTGCAGAAACCCACAGGGGCAGCTCTGCCCTTTCCTATAGGAATGCTCTCAGTTGGCATCTCTGCCTTCAAAGTGTGCTCCCTCTGAGCCTACCCATAAGAATAACAAATGGGCTCAATACTGAGTAACACACTGCTTTAAGAGATACTGCCTTAGCTCTGTCTCTCACTGTCATTTAGTTGATACCAACTCATAACAACCCAATAGGACAGAGTAGAACTGGCCTATGGGTCTCCTATACCTCTTTACAGGACCAGAAAGCCCTTTCTCCCAAGGAATGGCTGGTGGTTTCAAACTCCTAACTTTTCAGATCACAGCCCAACGAGTAACCACTACCCTACCAGGGCTCCTAAATTCCAAAGCTCAGGTAGAGCTTTGTAATTATTCAATATAAGGTTATTAATCAAGCCCTGAAGTGGTATCAAGTGACAACTCCAGATGTTACTAAACTTCATTAATAATCAGATAGTTATGTTTTAAACAACAATAGAGTGATGATATGTCACTGATTGCCTATCAGAGTAGAAAAATGTCAAATATATATATATGTATTTTTTGAAAATGTCAACTATTGCCAAAATGCCAAACCCCAGCAAAGGCAGGGGGACAACAATACTCTCACAGACCGTTCTTATTCCTTTGAGTTGACCCATTCTTCCTGGAACGTTAACTTGCATAATATATTTAAAAATGAAGCTGCCAAAAATATGCTTCTTCATCTAGTCCCAAAAGCGCATCATACACTGATGATCAAACAAGGTTAAATTTATTAGATTCTGCTATCAGGAATAACATCACTTGGATTGTGTAGTGTCTTCAAAGGGAAAAGCATTGTCAGTTGCTCTCCAGTAGTCCCTGACTCAGTATAATAATGCAAAGCACTGTCCGATGCTGAGCCGTCCTCACTAGCCCATTTTTCCAACAACTATGCCTGTCCATCTGATGGAGGATCTTCTTCATTCACTGACCCTCAACTTTACCAAGCAGGATGTCCTTTCCCAGGGCCTGGGCTCCCCTGAGCACAAAGTACGTACTTGAGAGGAGGTTTTGCCCTCCCCACCTCTAAGGAGCATCCTGTTTGTATTACTTCTAACAATGATTTGTTTTTCTGCTGGCAGTCCATGGTACTTTCAATATTCTTTGCCAGCACCAAATGCATCAATTCTTCTCTGGTATTCCTTATTAATTATCTAGCTTGCACATGCATCTGAGGCTATTGAGAAATACCATGACTTGGGTCAGGTGCACCTTATTCCTCAAAGAGATATGTTTAGTACTTTGAGTGGGTCTTGTGCAGCATATTTGCCCAATACAATATGTCATTTGATTTCTTGACAGTTGCTTCCATGAGCATTGATTGTGGAGGCAGGAAAACTGAAATGTTTGACAACTTCTAACCTTTCTCTATTTATCATGATGTTATCTGTTGGTCTACTTGTGAAAATCGTGATTTTCTTTACAGTGAGTTGTAATCCATATGGAAAGCTGTTGTCTTTGATTTTCATCAGTAAGTGCTTCAAGTCTTCTTGGCTTTCAGCAAACAAGGTTGTGTTATTTGCATATCACAGGATGTTCATGAGCCTTCCTCCAAAAGCAAAACCACTGAGTCCACTGCCATTGAGTCAATGCCAACTCATGGCGACCCTACTGGAGAGAGTACAATCCTGGGACTGCAACTCTTTGCGGAGTAGAGAGTCCTGGTTTCCTCCTGAGGAGTGGTTGGTGCTTTCTAACCACTGACCTTGTTGCTAGTAGCCCAACATGCATTCTCTGATTGTTTGCTCAGCATCCTGACTAAATAAGTGCGGTGAAATGATACAACCCGAACACACACCTTTCCTGATTTTAAACCACGCCGTAGTCACTTGCTCGGTTCAGCTGACTAGCTCGTGGTCCATGTACAAGTTCTGCATGAACACCCTGAAGTACTCTGGAATACCCATTCTTCTCGGTTATTCATGGTTGGTTATGATCCACACAGTCTGATGCGAACGCATAGTAAATAAAACATACACCAAAAAAAAATCTTAAAAAACCCATCTCTCTGCTTGCAGCCAAGATCCACCTGAATTATTCAGTGATACCCTGCAGTCCATGTTCTTTACGAATCTCATTTGAAATTCTGGCAGGCCCTGCTGATAATCTGCTGTAAGCGTGCAACGTTGGGGCCAGTTATTTTTAATCTTTTAGGTATAGACTGAGTGATTTGAAGACGGGCAAGAAGATTTAAAAGTTGATTGAGATTGTGCCAAGTTTAAGATGTAATAGCTTCAGCTTGGGGGCACATGGAAGCACGGGTCTTGAAGTAGTTCTTTATAAGTAAGTTATTAGTCTGGACAAGCAATCTGTTTGGTAACAGGTGAGTTTTCTAGGAGCAAGTGTTCCCTGAGGCAAATAGCTAACTTGGTTTGCTTGGTTCTTAATTGTTTAATGGAGGTTCTGGCAAGTATGTGCAGTCACTGTATGGTCCAATAGGTTGCTGTTATGAAACCCTACCAGATCCTGTACTATCCCATGATCAGTTGCAATTGAATCTCATTCTCTCCGGAGTTTTCAGAAGTAGATCATTAGGCCTTTCTTCTGAGTTCCTCTGAAGAGTGCCACTGAAACTTGCTCAGCATCCCAGCAGCATGGATCCCTGTGAGTCACCAGGGCGCCTTCCGAAGAAGACTCCAGGCAGATGAAAGGTCTTTACCCCTGCTGGGCAGTGAATTACTTGATATGCCTCTTCTAGCCATAGTCTAGTGGCATAGTGGTTACACATTATGCTGAAATCACCACGTTCATCAGGCTGAAACCACCAGCCACTCCGTGGGAGGAAGACAGGGCTTTCTTCTCTTACTCAAACTGTCTGCCATCAAGAAAATCCTTACAGCAACCCCATAGGACAGAGTAGAACTACTCCAGATATTTCCAAGAGGGTAAATCTTTACAGGAGCAGACAGCCTCATCTTTTTCAGATCAACTATGTGGTCTGAACTTGCAACCTTGGGGGTAGAATCCCAACACTTAACCCACTACATTTAATAGGGACTCAAAGTTATTTTTTATTTCCCCATGGTTTATTATGTAACTCATAATTATTAGTGTACTGGCTTTATATTCTGCCCGCTCTTCAACCTCCCTTTCGGTTTTTGATTTTTTTTCCGTCTCATACTCATTGTTGTTAGCTCAACATTTTCCCCTAACCTGCCCTACTATGCCCCTATGTAATCCAGTTACTGTCTCTATAGATTTGTATCCTGGATTTCCTAAACAGAAAATCATACAAAACACAAACTGAGAGAGAGAAAACAAAAACAATGACTAGACAAAACAAAGGAAAAAACCTCAATCAAAAAGAAAGCAGAAAACACTAAAAGCAGAAGCAACTTTTAAATGGGTCGAAAGGTAGATCATATGATAGGTTTTACATACTCAACTACATATCCCATAACTGACTGTACAGTGCTCCCTGTGGGAGAGCAAAGCCATTCACATCCCTGACTATGTTCAGTGGAGATTCACTGGTGGTTTAGCTATATGGGGACCCTGCAAACAGATTTGGGGCTTCGACTTCCATCCATAGATTTTGGCAAAGCCAGTGTTCACCATTTAAGCCCTGATACAATTCCCTCTTTTGGATTGGGTTTTATTATTTACAATCCTTATATTATTACACAGGCTGGTGTGCTTCTTCCATGTGGACTTAATTGACTCCTCACTATTCTTTCTGATAGCCAGGCACCATCTGGTTTCTTCACTTTGCTATAGCACCCGTATCTTCAGTGATCTTTTCGTGAGGCGAGCATCAAGGTGGGTCATGCCATAAGAACTAATTGTTCTTAGACTGGGCCTAGAATTAAGTTCAAGCCCCAAACCATTCATATACCTATGGTTTAAATATGCCACTGGATCCCCTTAGAGACATCATCATTTTGTAATAGAGAACATACTAAATCATCCCCCTGCGACATAAGGTAATTCTATTGATAGTGTCCTTAATTTAGCCAATGGCATAAATTCTAAAACATTGTTGATAGAAGAAAAATTTACTTGTATAGGCCATATAGAAGCTTCAGATTGCAATACTTGAATTGTTGACATGTACAAATTAAACTCTTAAGGGGCAGGACACTGTACAAACAATGGGGATTGGTGATAGGGCAAAGCTTCTTTTGTCTGTTTGTTTAATTCTTTTTAAAAAAATCATTTTATTAGGGGCTCATACAACTCTTATCACTATCCATACATACAACAATTGTGTAAAGCACATTTGTACATTCATTGCCCTCATCATTTTCAAAACATTTCCTCTCCACTTAAGCCCCTGGCATCAGGTCCTCATTTTTTCCCCTCCCTCCCCGCTCCCCCCTCCCTCATGAACCCTTGATAATTTATAAGTTATTATTTTGTTATCTCTTGCCTTGTCCGACATATCCCTTCACCTGCTTTTCTGTTGTCCGGCCCCCAGGGAGGAGGTCACATGTAGATTCTTGTAATCGGTTTCCAATTTCTAACCCACTCTCCCTCTACCCTCCCAGTATTGCCACTCACACCACTGGTCCTGAAGGGATCATCTGCTCTGGATTCCCTGTGTTTCCAGTTCCTATTTGTACCAGTGTACATCCTCTGGTCTAGCCAGACTTGCAAGGTAGAATTCGGATCATGATAGTGGGGGGAGGGGGGCAGAAGGAAGCATTTAGGAACTGGAGGAAAGTTGTATTTTTCATCATTGCTACATTGCACCCTGACTGGCTCGTCTAGGCCAAGCTTTTAACAGCATTCATTCACAAAGGCAGAACCATGACCACGATATGTTCTAAGAAAACAAGAAGAGCATGTTGTATGGCAGCAATGGAATGGTCTTCTCCCTCTCCCTGTACCTTGAGCAACTGACCCCAGCTGAGGTAGCTTTTAAGATACACAAATAAAGGTGGTGATATATGGTTCATGGGCACTAGGCAGACTCTCTACCTTTTTGCTTGGGATTCCAGATGAGATTACCTGACCTGAGAGCAAAAGCCTGCCTCTGCTTTGTGATTATCCTCACAGTAGTGGACTCATACAATGATATTTGCCCTTGTTTGATTGACTAACTTCACTCAACATAATGCTTTCCAGGTTCATGTCATGATGTGTTTCATGAATGCTTTTTAGGGATGCAGAGTATTCCTTTGTGTGTATGTACCATAGTTTCTTTATCCATTCTTCTACTGACAAGCATTTGGGCTGTTTCCAGCTTCTTGCTATTACAGACTTTGTTAGAGCGAACATGGGAGACCATACATCTGGGTGACAGTTACGTAATTTCAAAGTCTAGCCTGTCACAGCCTAATGGTGCCTTCTTGTAGGGTGACCACCTTATAAGGAGGGTCCTGGGAACCTCCCCTCCTCTTTCTGCTTTCACCTTCCTGTTAAGAAGCCACAAGGAGACCTGCCAGAGCCCTGTGATGCTTCCACCGCCATTGGATCCACCAGATTTTCCGCCCACTGGCCTGTGATATTCCTGAATGCTGCATCACTGAAAGTGGCTTCGTGAGTCTGAAGAGAGACTTATGGACTAATATAGGACTTATCGACTAGTAGTTGGCATATGAACTTTAGACTGGGTTGGGAGGTTTTTTTGATATATAATGATTTTTTGATATAGAAGCTCTTATGTATATTTGAGTGTCTCTGGATTTGTTTCTCTAGTCAACCCAATCTAACAAAATCTGTTCTTGTTTTGTCTCATTTCTTTGGGGTATATGCTCAGCAAAGGTATTGCTAGGTTATATCATATATCTGTCCACAATTGTTTTATGTAGTGCAACATTGCTTCCCACAATGGTTGTAGCCCTATCTCTCATTCCAACTCCTCTGGTTAGTTTCATCTTCTTATGTCCCTTCTCAACTCTGGAGTTTGCTGACTCTTAGGAATGCACCAAGTTTGGCCCATTTGTGGTGTAGATTTAGGACTATTGAAACAACAAGCAAACAGACAACCAGATCACATGGGTTTCAACCCAAGGCAAGGGTATAGGATCTAAAGTCTATATTAAGATCTTGTTATAGCAAGGAGCAGCATGCATTCTTTGACCTATTCTTTCTACATATCTCTTTCATGGACTGTGATAGTGATAATCTGGTGTCAATTTGGAATTTGAGAGGATTAAGAGTGAAGTGAAGGTTGAGGTTAGTCTGTCAGTTGGCTCATAGCCAATGAGGCCTCTGTGTGGGCATGGCTTTCTCCTGAAAATTCTGGGAACTCCGGTATTTCTTCTTTGAGGCAGAAGACATACTCTCTGCTCACTCCCTTGGAGACTCTCTACTGACATGATACATGGCGCTATGCCCTGGGAGCTGGAGAAGCCACAACAGGCCTATCCTGATGCAACCAGACCTCTGGAGCCAGAGAAGCCACGTAGAGACCCCTGCCAGCACTGGGATGCTTATAACACCCTGGATCCAGAAGACTTCCAACCCACTGGCCTGTGATCGTCCTGCATTTGGTGCAATTGCAAGTGTTTCATGAGTCTGAAGAGAACTTTATAGATTGGTATCAGACATATGGGCTAATATTGGACTTATGGACTTGATCTGGACTGGGCTGGGATGTTTTCTCAATATTCAATTGTTCTTGTATATAACACTTTTTGTTAGACACATGTGAGTCTCTATGGATTTGTTTCTCTAGTCTCCCCAGATAACACATGGCCTTGGTAGTAACTAATGAAGTCAAGACTCACCTGGTTTTTCTCTCCTTGCATTGGAGGTATAATCCCAGAATATGCTAGTTTATCTTCTATAGTCCAGTGACTTTACTGTGCCTCCCTAGTATGCTAGGACAAGGAGTGTTATTAATAATTCAGCCACCCCCAGCTATTATAAGTCACCCTGAAATAGGAAAACCCTATGAATTCTTTATTGTGCCATTACCGGTTCCCTCCTAGGTGACGCTGACTTACGACAAGCCTACGTGTGTCAGCATAGAACTGAGCTCTGTTGGGTTTTCAGAGGTTTATTTTGCCAAGGTAGACTGCCAGGGCTTTTTCTCAGAAGCTTGAGGTGGGCTTGAACCTCTAACCTCTCAGTAGCACCATCCAGGGACTCCTTACTGTGCCCATGAAACAGACAAAAAATCAAAATTCATTGTTGTCGAGTTGAGTCAGACTCCTCAGACCTTCTATAGGAGAGGGTAGAATAATCCCTGTGGGTTTCGGAGACTGTAACTCTTTAAAGGAGTAGAAAGCCTCCTCTTTCTCTTATGGAGTGGCTGGTGGTTCTGAACTACCAACCATCAAGCTAGCAGCCCAAGTTAGTAACTATCGACCATAAAGCTAGCAGCCCAAGGTAGTAACCACTACACCACCAGGGTGGATTAGAACAAGAGACAAAGATAAAATTCCAATATATACCCTTTTCCTCTTTTGTCTCCTACTCTATCCAGTAGGCAAGAGGTAGGCATGGCTAAAGAGAGACTATAAACTGGATTTAACCAATCTAATCTAAACTAATCCAGTAGAAAATAGTCTGAATGAAAAGCGGGGTTTTGTATCCTTCCAGAATAAGTGTACGTCTTTCTTTGCTTTCCCTTTACCTAGAATGTCAGAGAAGAGAACTCAGGATGGTTTCTCAACTCATAAATTCACGGCATTTACGGTGACCTTCTCAGCACTGCAGCTCTTTGGGCGTGTTTTCTCATAGACAGTTAAGTCCACACTGGGATTTCTTATTTTTTTTCCCCTAGAGATATTCTTTTTTTTAAACTTATTATTTTTTAATCTTTTTTTTGAGGGGCTCATACAAGTCTTATCACAATCCATACATGCATCAATTGTGTAAAGCACATTTGTACATTCATTGCCCTCATCAGTCTCAAAACATTTGCTCTCCACCTAAGCCTCTTGCATCAGTTCCTCATTTTTCCCCCTCCCTCCACGCTAACCCCTCCCTCATGAACCCTTGATAATTCATAAATTATTATTTTGACATATCTTGCCCTGTCCGACGTCTCCTTTCACCCACTTTTCTGATGTTCATCCCTCAGGGAGGAGGTCACATGTAGATCCTTGTAATCGGTTCCCCCTTTCCAACCCACCCTCCTGGAATTTATGTGCATGGTCATATTTCCCCCTTTCTGTTCCTATATACATGTGTGCAATTATAACTTATGGTCTAAGGTGTTCATGGTATTTAATTGTATGCCAAGGGGAAGTGTATAACTGGACTGAAAAGATAAAATTCTGTATATCTGCATAGTCCTCAAAAAACCATTCTGAAAAAAAAAAAAAAAACATTCTGAGAGGAGCTGATACCAAGGGCTCAAGTAGAAAAAAGTTATTTTGGAAATGTTGATGGCAACATATGTGCAAATGTGCTTAATACTATTGATTGTTATGACATTTGTAAGAGCGCCCAATAAAATGATAAAAAACCACAAACTCTCTGGCATTCCTCAGTGAGGCTGTCATACATGTGGAAAATGCTCTACAGCTGCTGCTCCCCTGTTCTTTAATCATGCCATTCAATTACAAATTTTATGAGGAAGGAGAAAATAAAAGCTTGGGAGAATGCAGGCAACACTAAAAATTCTGTGTCCCTGAAGCCTGTGTCGCGGAAACACTGCTGCAGAAAGGAACATAATTTCTGAATCGAGTCAGTGAAAATAAAAAATACTTTCTAGTTTCCTTAGCTCTGCATTTATGTGCTCCGTTTGTGTTCCTGCTTTCCTGCTTATTATTTATATCAACCTGTACAAACAACTTACATACCAACATTGTTTAATTAGAACTTAAATTCAATATATTAATATGAATTTTTACTGTGTACTGCTAATTTATAATGTGAATGCTAGGACAAGGCTAACAAATCTTCCACAAAGCTCCCTGGTTGGAAAAGGTATAAAGGTCCCCTGGGGAGGCCCTGCAATTCCCTTCTCTGAACGCTGGACGATGTTGGTTTATTCCTCTATATTGTATGTTTTACGTCTACTCTAGTTTAAAAGTTATTTTTGGTACTTTGAGCTCATGTGGAATGTAGAAATGACACTTCGGGTGCTCAGTGAAGATCTACAGTTGAATAGATATATATGAATTAAAATAGTAATGGAGAAGCTGCCTCACACAAAGATAAATACTACCAACTGCCAGAAGCAGTGCTTCATGAAATGCACAGGCTGGAGAAAATAAGCAGGATACACTGGAATGGGCAGAATAAAGGAACAGGAGCGGACAGGCAACAGGAATGTAAGAGCCAGAAGCAAGCAAGGAGAATGCCCAATACAATTAGAAAGACAAGACTTCCGAAGTACAGTGAACCCTCGTTTATCGCGGTTAATCGGTTCTAGACACTACCGTGATAAATGAAATTCCGCGAAGTACAATTCCTTATTTGTAAATCAAATATTTTCGTAGTTAGAGCATAGAGGACATGAAAAAACACCCTTTAGTCACCATTACACTCGTATTACCCAATTTATTAAACGAAAAAGGGAAAAAACAGTAAAACATTTTGGACGTTACAATTATCATTTATTATATTATTTATGGCATCTAGTTTACAGTATTACATATTTCACATACAGTATTATTATACATAATTCTTACAAATACTGTAATCAATGGCGTGCACCCTCCACGATTTTCTTGCCATCTTTGATCATATCCAAAAGTTTTACCTTTTCCTGGATGGTGAGCATCTTCCTCTGGCGCTTATTTTTATTGTCAGAAGGCTTAGAAGAAGCAGCTCGTTTAGGAGCCATCATAGGGCTTAGATAAAATGTCTTAAAAATCGCAAACAATTACAGTACACTGTACAAAAGCAAAAATGCATCTGATACGTAGCTCCGATACGTAGCGATGCAGACAGAAGCGTGTACAGTATGAGCCAATCAGCGGCAGTAATGACAGAGCATGCGCTGTTACGCAAAGACCACGATAGAGTGAAGCCGCGGAAGTCGAAGCGCGAAGTGGCGAGGGTTCACTGTACTGAAGTACCATGTGTGGGCGTGGTTAGGTCTGGGCATGTCTAGTTGCCTTTGGATCAGTTCTGACTCCAGTGACCCAATCTACAACAGAAAGAAATACTGACTGGCCCTGTACTATCTTCACCATTATCATCTTGGAGCCTATTGTTGCAGCCACTGGGTCCATCCAGCTCCTTGAGGGTCTTCCTCTTGTCTGCTCACTTCTGCTTTCCGGAGCATGAGGTCAATTCTCCAGAGACTGGTCTCTCCTGAGAACATGCCCTTGCTTCCAAAGACTTTCCTGGTTGTAATAACTTCCAGGACAGATTTGTTTGTTCTTCTGGCAGTCTGCAGTACTTTCGGTATTCTTCACTACAATTCAAATGCATCATTTCTTCTGTGGTCTTCTTTAACTGTCCAACTTTCAAGTGCATGTGAGGCAATTGGAAAGACCACGGCTTGGTTCAGGCCCACGTTAGTCCTCAAAGTAGCATCCGTGGTCTTCCATGCTGTAACAAATCTTGTGCAGCAAATTTGCCCAATGCATTTTCTTTCTTCTTTTTTATTTTTAAAGATTGTATTACTTGACTCTGTTTCACACTAGGCAGTGGGCTCAAGCAATCCTCCTTAATAAAGTTGACAATTAGCATCGCTTAGAACATTTTTAATCATGCACATTTTTTTTAAAAAAAGGATTAATCTTACAAATTGTTCTCCAATCTATATATACAATAACTTGGAAAACAACAGCAGGAAAATAAAACCACTGTAAAAAGACGGGTTAAAACTACGAGAACAGTACTGGTTGGCTATGGATCAGATTTTACAATTTTCTTCCTGCGTCATCTATGTCAGAAGTCTGTTCCTTCAGCTGGCTCCACTGCTCAGGGTTTAAAGAAATACCTTTCTTCCTCGTTTCCTGTCACCTTCTAGATCCATCCAATAGTCTCTAATATCAATGGGGAATTTCCCTTTGGAGCCCCGAACACTGACATTCCTCGCTTTCCCAATCAGGAGCATGTCAACCTCCCTGCTCTGCTTGGAGGATGACAGGGCTCTGGAAGTTTCCCTGGTCTTTTTTCTTTACTTCTTTACAGGTTTTTCTGGAGCAACTTGCTTTTTGTCAACTTCACTATCAGCATCACCTCCAGGTGAGCCTGAAGAAACAAGTTCCTTTGATTTTGGCTTTTGCTCTGTTCCTGCATCTAATGGGCTAGCTCGCGACTGACCTCATTACATTTCTTAACTGCTACTTCCATGAGCGCTGATTGTGGGTCCGAACCAGAGGAGATCCTTGACAACTTCTCTCTTTTCTCTGTTTATCATGACGCTGTCTAATGGTCCGGTTGTGAAGATTTTGGTTTTCTTTTCATTTCGTTATAATCCATACCGTAGGGTGCAGGCCTTGATCTTCATCAGCAAGCGCTTCACGGTCTCCAAACACGACTGTGTCCTCCACGTGTATCAGGTTGTTAATTAACCCGACTCTAATCATGATGCCACATTCTTCCTCATGCAGTCCAGCTGCTCATATTATCTCCTCAGCGTACAGATTGAACTGGTATGGTGAAAGGATACAACCTTGACACACACCCAAACTGATTTTAAGCCATTCGGCACTGCCTTGTTCTGTCTGAATGGCTGTCTTGATCCACGTACAGGTTCCACACGAGCACTGTGCAATGTTCTGGAACTCCTACTCATTTCAATGTTATTCATCATTTGTTATGCTCCACAAAGTCGACCACCTTTCCAGAGTCAATAAAACACAAATAAACACCCTTCTGCTATTCTCTGCGTTGCCACTTTCATGGCCTCGGTACCATGGTACAGCCTCATCCTAAGGAAGGTCAACTTTTTTCCCTCCAGGAGGTGGTCACCCAGGCAGAGTAAAGCTATAATCTCTTGGAAGCAGGTTTTACTTATGAAGTTTCCCTAGGAGGGTTTGGATTGTCAGTCTTTCACTTAGTAGGTCAGTGCTTAACCATTTATACCAGTCAGGGACTCTTTAATGTTATCCTATTCATAACAGCCCCAAGTAGAAACAACCGAAATGTCCATCAACCAAAGAACGGATAAACAAAATTTGGTTCATGCATATAATGCCTATAATGGAATGCATGAATGCAATAGAATGTGAATAATGGAATAATAATCAGCCATAATGAGAAATGAAGTTTTGATGATCCCCCCAACATTATGCTTACTGAAATATGTCAGGCACAGAAAGACAAATACTGTATGATACTGCTTAAATGTACAGAGATCAAAGCTTAATAGTGGTTACCAGGGACCGAGAGTCACATCTTAGGGGGCCTGTGTTTCTGTTAATGTTGGTAAAAGGATTTATAAAAGGACCACAGTAGTAATGTTTGTACAACATGATGAAGGTAACCACTTGTATATATAAAAATATCGGACTTGCAAAAATGTTTTACGATATACACACAAAGCCAATTAAAAAACAAAAGAAAACAAACAAAACAAAAAACAGAAAAGTAATTGGAAAGTCTGTGGCAACTGAGAAATATGGCTAGGGGCATTATTCAAAATTCAAAATAAAAATGTAGGTGATTATTTTATATTCAGGATGATAACCAATAATATATTTCAAAAACCTATCATTTTCTAAAATATATCTCTAATCAATCTTTATTGTATCATATTAAAATGTTTTAAGTTTTTGACCACCCAGTAAAAAAAGATTAAAATTCTGTTAACTGCCAGACTGAGTAGTTTTTATCACATATGCCTTTCTATTTTATTATATATGATACTCAGAACAAAAAATTGTCCGTGATTCATCGCTGTAAGAAAAGCATTCCCAACATAAGTTTCATGATTACTAATTTACCAAAAATGATCAGCTCAATTACTAATCAAGTTATAAACAAGAAGAAAATGCACATTTCACCATTTCTATTTATATACGGGGAGCTGTAATAGCGTAGTGATTATGCATTGGGCTGCTAATTGCAAGATCAGCAGTTCAAAACCACCAGCCCCTCCTCAGGAGAATGATGAGACTTTTAAAATTCTTGTATTTATTTATTTAGAGACTTTCTACTTCCATAAAGAGTTACAGTTTTGGAAACCCACAGATGCAGTTCTATAAGATCACTATGAATCAGAACCACCTCTATGGCAGTGACTGACTGACTGAAGGTAAGTCAAAAAGCATTACTACAAAGTCACAGAAATCTTGATTATTAGCACAATTATCAAAATGTGAAGCTATTAAATCTCAAAATACCCTCCTCTGGGCTTTCCTTTTCCTCCTCCTGGTCCGCTCTGTGGCTCCCACTCACCCGGGATCCGCAGTTCCAGGAGCTGCAGGAATGGCACCAGGAGCACGGCTCCGAGCTCAACCTGCGCAGCCTCTTCCAGGCTGACCAGGACCACTTCAGCCGCCCCTGCTTGACCCTTGACACCAACCATGGGCAGATTCCGCTGGATTGCTCCCAGAATCTCGTGACGCAAAAGGTTATGCAGACGCTGGGGGACCTGTCCAAGTCCAGGGGTGTGGAGGCCACCCGAGATCACATGTTCAGTAGCAAGATCAACTTCACCGAGGAGCGAGCAGTACTGCGGGGGCCCAGCGCAATCGGTTCAACACCCCCGTTCTGGTGGATGTCAGAGATGGAGTGGAGGTCCACAGGACCCTGCACAAGATAAAGTCTCGGCCAGTGTGTCCGAATGTGGCGAGTGGAAGGGCTACCCTGGGAAACCCATCTCAGACGTTGTCAACATAGGCATTGGTGCCTCGGACCTGTGACCCTTCATGGTGATGGAAGCCCTAAAGTACTACTCTGCAGGTGGTCCCCACGTCTGGTTTGTCTCGAACATTGATGGGACCCATATGACCAAAAACCCTAGCTTCCCTGCACCTGAGACCTCCCTGTTCATCCTTGCTTCCAAGACCTTTACGACCCCGGAGACACTAGGTGAAGGAATGCCCGACAGCCAAGGAGTGGTTCCTCCTGCCTGCGAAGGGCCCCTCTGCAGTTGCGAAGCCCTTTGCTGCCATCTACCAACACGACCAAAGTCAAAGAGTTTGGAATGGAAACGTGTTTGAGCTCTGGGATTGGCTGGGAGGACGGGACTCGCTGTGGTCAGCCATCACACTCTTCATCACCTACATTTCTCCAGGACTCAAAGGATAGACTGACACTTCTGTACCACACCACTGGAAAAGAATGCGCCTGTCTTTCTGGATGTGAGACCCAGGGTCTGCTGCCCCACAACCAGTTTTGCTGCCTGTTTCCAACAGGGTGACATGCAGTTCGGTGGGAAGTACGTCACCGGCACCTGTGTGCACTCCCAGACAGACCCCACCTTGTGGAAGGACCCTGGGGCCAATGGCCAGCGTGCCTTCTCCCAGTTTATCCACCAAGGCCTCACGATGATCCCGTGACTCCCTCATCCTGATGCAGACCCAGAACCCTATCTGGAAGGGCTTGCATCCAAGACCCTTCTGGCCAACTTCTTAGCCCAGACTGAGGCTGTGATGCAGGGGAAGACACCAGAAGAGGCCCGGAGGCAGCTGCAGGCTTCGGGAAAAAGTGCAGAGGAACTTGAGAAGTGGTTGTCCCAGGAGGTCTTTGAAGGGCATCGCCTAACCAATTCCATTGTGTTCACCAAGCTCACACCATTCATGCCCTGATTGCCATTTGATGAACACAAGATCTTCTTCAGGGACATCAACAGCTTTGACCAATGGGGAGTGGAGTTGGGGAAGCAGCTGGCTATGGAAATTGAACCTGAGCTTGAGGGCAGCTCCTTAGTGACCTCTCATGATCCTTCCACCAATGCGCTGATCAAACGGCATGAGGCCACCACCAGCCAAGAAACATGTTGGGCAGTAACCCTTGTTAGGACTGGTCCTTCTTGTCCCCTACTGCCAGTCTGCACTGCATGCTCCTGCTGCACCCTGCCCGGAGCGCCCTCCGGTGTGTGCTTGGACTACAAGTCCCTTGGGGGAAGCCAGTCTGAGGCTGCCACAGCTCTCTCTCTCCTTGGCCACAGTCTCCTGTTTTGCAATTGGCTGGAGAGTTGCAGTGCAGCTGATTTTTCAGACCCATGTTCGCATCCCAGGTAGAAAAATAAAAGTGTCATAAAGGGAAAAAAAAATCAAAACGAAACAAAAACAACTCTCCTTTCGGATCTACAGTATATAAGGAGCTCTTGTGGCGCTATAGGATAAGCATCAGGCTGCTAATTGCAAGGTCGGCATTTCAAATCCACTGTCGCTCTGCAGGAGAAAGATGAGGTTTTCTGTTACCACAAAGATGATTATGAATCAGAATCAACTTGATGGCAGTGGGTTTGGTTTCTAGGCCTTTGGACTTTGGAAGATACTATTTCCATCCCTCTTACCCTTGTCAGTTTTGGCATCCTTGAGAGACATTCAAATAATGTTACTTTCAAATACTCTTTCTGTTCTGGGGACAAAAAGAAGCCTGAAAAGGCAAGATCAAGGCTATAGGGTAAATATATCAAGGCTATAGGGTAAATATATCAAGGCTATAGGGTAAATATATCAAGGCTATAGGGTAAATAAATGGGGTAAGGGTTTCTAATAAAATTCTCATGGGGCCGCCTTTGCTACACAATTCCTTGGAGCAAATTCCTTGGTCTTTTTCTAACCAATGCAGTTTTCAATTTTCTTAAAAATTCTTCCCAGTCTTACTGTGTCTTTTGGAGAAAGTCTACCAAGCATATCTCTTTAAACAGACAGCAACGAAAACCCCACTGCTACCCAATTTCAACCCCTGAGCCTATTACCCCATATTTCAGCATCCCCCAAAAGCAGGCTCTTCCCAGATACCCTGGGAAGCCACGGCTTTGATTGGAACTTTTTTAAAGTTACTTTAACGAGACTAAGACAAGAGAGAACTTGTCCTCAGCCATCCACTGATCAAAGAGACATGCTCAAATATTTTTATTTGGAATAGACTCCTGCCTTTGGAAACAGAAACCCTAGTCATAATGCTTTTTTACTTACTCTCCTGTATTACTGTTGCCAAGAACTATGGGTAGCATTGAGAAGAGTGGGAATTCCAAAACACTTCATTGTGCTCATGTGAAATCTGTATGTGGCTCAAAAGGGAGTCGTTTGAAAACAAGGGGGTAGACAGTTCCTGGTGTAAAATCAGGAGAGGTGTGTGGCAGACTTGTATCGCTTCACCATATTTATTCAATCTTATGCTGAGGAAATAACCCAAGACTCTAGGGTACATGAACATGTCATCAGGATTGGAGGAAGACTCATTAACAACTTTTGACGTGTCAATGGTATTACCTTGCTTTCCGAAAAAGAGAAGGTCTTGAAGCACTTGCTGATGAAGGTCACAGGCAGTGGCCCACATTATACATTACATGTTTACATACAGAAAAAATAATCATATAATGAGTAAAGGAGAAAACACTAAAGTTGTTAAATATTACATTTTGCATGGATCCACAGTCAATGCCCAGGAAAGCAGCTGTCAAGAAATCAAATGACACAGAGCATTAGACGAACCTGTTGTCAAAGACTCCTGTCAAGTGTTTTAAAGCCAAGATGTCACTTTGAGCACTAAGAGTCAACGAGCAAGGATATTTTCAATCGTCTTACAGCCACGGGAATTCTGGACTGTGACTAAGGAAGATAGAAGACCAACTGATGCACTTGAATATGTGTTGGTGAAGAATAGCAAAACTTCCGTGGACTGGCAGAGCAACAAACAAATCTGTCTTGGAAGAAATACGGCCCAAAATACAGCCCCTTAGGTGTGAGACTGGAAGACGTTGTCACACTTACCTGGGACTTGTTCCTAGGAGCGCAGAGCCTGGAGAATGATGATATCCTGCTTGGTGAAGCAGAGGGTCGGGGAAAAGGAAACTCTTCAAGGACGCGAATTAACATTGTGGCTGCAAAGAGGGGTTTAAACCTAACAGTGGTGAGTGTGGTGGAGGAGCAGGCAGCGTTTTGTTCCTCTGCTCTAGGTTCACTTTGAGTAGGCACTGACTCAATGACATCTCACAAGGGCAGCCGGAAAAAAAAAGTTAGTGCCTTTAGAGCAGTGGTGCTCAACCTTCCTCATGCCACGACCCTTGAATAGTTCCTCGTGACCCCCAACCACAAAATGATTTTCCTTGCTACTTCATCACTCATTTTGCTACTGTTCTGAATCAGGCGACCCCCACAGGGGTTTCGACCCACAGGTTGAGAACCGCTGCTTTAAAGGGTCAACGTTCAAGTTTGTGAAAAATTCTTTGTTTAAACAAAGAGAACATAGTTTCACTTCTCTTTTTATTTTTCCCCTTCAAACGTTTTTGCATTCAACAACTTGAACATATCAAACCTCCTATTGGCTTGCCTTGTTCCCCTGCCCTGTTCCGCTCATCTTTCCAAAAGTATAATATCCTCCCCTTCATGCTAGCAACTGTCTTCCCTCTTGCCCAATCCTTTCCCTCTCTTCCCTCCCCTCCCTGGAACCATCAGTCTTTTTCTTTTTTTGGCATGAAAACCCTTTCTTGTCTCCTTTTCTTTCATAACTTTGGCCTCACAAAATATTTGTCCTCTTGTGTTTCGCTAATGTCACTCAGCATGTTGGTAGGTGCCATATACTGGGTTCTGACTCACAGTGAAGAAACCTGCAGGGGGCGGAGGGAGGGGAAATGAGGAGCTGATACCCAGGGCTCAAGTAGAAAGCAAATATTTTGAGAATGATGATGGCAACAAATGTGCTTGACACAATGGATGGATTGTGGTAAAGTTGTATGAGCCCCCAATAAAATTGAAAAAAAAAAAGAAAGAAACCTGTTCAGAAGCAACAAAGCCCACACGGAAGAAGCACACCAGCCTATGCAACCACGAGGTGTCGAAGGGATCAGGTATAAGGCATCA
>NW_022103922.1:16069209-16073442 GCF_000313985.2 Echinops telfairi | reverse complement strand
AAAAGCAAAAAAAAAAAAAAAAGAGGCAGATGCTGGGGCTATTGTGGGGTCAGTTCCAGATCACCTCAATAAAGGGACTATCACAGTGAAAAAAAACAACAAAAAACCTGCATGTATAGTTGCTTTTTGTGCTGAAAAAAGATATTTGCTCTGAAGAAGTCGTTGGTCTCCCCAAATTCTCTCTTGCGGTCTCGTCTCTATCACCAAGACCACATTTTCTAACTACCTTTCCTTCCTCTTGTTTACAACTTTCGCATTACAATGGCCCATATTTACCAATGATCTTGACTGCCTGTGTGACCAATTTCGGACTGAAGAAGCTGGTAGGATTCTTCAGTTGGGATGGGCTCAGCCTTCTCTTTTCCCTCCTGCCCAGTCTCTCTTGAGTGCCCTCCTCCAATTCCAAACTGCTGCTTCCAGGGAGGGTGCCTGGGCTCTTTTGTTCTGTGGGGCTTAAACTACCACCTGTTTTGCTCTGACTTCTGGGCTGAAAAGGATCACCTGGCTCAGCAGAAAAAAAAAAGTCTAGAAAATAATGATGTGCATCTGTACAAATGTGCTTGATGCAACTGATGTATGGATTGTTAGAAGAGCGATAAAAGTCCTCAATAAAATGTAAAAAAAGGTCACCCATGCCAATCATTGCAAGTTAAAACTACCAACAGTTAAAACACAGCGAGAGTGAGGTTCACATTTAAAAACAAACAAAAAAACTAAAACCAAGCCATCAAATGTGTTTCCCTTTCCCCTCTTATTTCTAATCTCTTTTCTGAAGAGCCCACTGCCCACAGTAACTACACCCTCTTTACCGGTTGGTTCTGTTATTTAGCACCAATTCAGAGTGAAGCTTTTATTACATTCATGTATTCGTGACCGTTTATTTATCATAGGCTCTGTCTTCTACCCTTGTCTCCAAGTTCTTAAAGATGAAAGAAACCTAGGTAGTAGAGTTTCTCCAACTTTGAATGTGCAGGAGAATCAACAGGGGAGCTGGTTAAAATGTGGATTCTGAGGCTTTAGGTTTGGGGACTGAGCTTCTTGGAAAAAGGCTTCAGGTGATGCTGCTGCTGGGTCCTCCGCAGTGCTCTGGGTTTAGTTGCCATGGCTGGCAGGACTTAACTTAGCACAAAGGAGGTGAACAAGAAACGGATGCTGCGTCAGCCTGGGCTCTGTCTCCCACTCAGTATCTTGGACTTTGCTTTAATACATCTTCTGGGTTTTCCTTATTTATTTCCTGTTCATGACTTGTGACCATGAGCTGGCAAGTATTCCTTTGCGGAATTCCTTGGCTCTGCCCTCCCTTCCCTTCTTCATCCTCCGCGTCCTTCCAAAGTACTCTGGACATGTTGCTAGGAATGCTCAGTGCCTGGGAAAGGGCATCGTGCTTGGTAAAGGGAAAAAGAGGAAGGCCCACAACCAGATGGATTGATACAGAGCCTCAACAGTGGGCTCAAACCTAACAATCGTGGGGATGGCACAGGACTGGCATGTTGTTTTCTGTTGTACAGTCTCGAGACTTGTTTGGAGGTTTGGAGGTTCTGGCAGGGGAGCGCAGGACTGTGGGGAAGGTTAGCCTCTTCAACCAAGCGTGCAGCTTCAGGAGGGATGCACATGGAGCGGTGAGGGAGGAAGGGGACACCCACCTAGCCAGCCAGATCAGCCAAATCAACCCTGTCGATCGATGGGGTGACAGAAGTCGCAGCCAGATCACCCTCACATCCTGTAGTGAGTCTCAAGGAGTCAGAACTACCAACAGTTACCTCCAGCTGCTTTCCACTTTAGTCCACCGGCATTTACCTTGAAGCAGAAAGGACAACTTTCTCAAGAATAAGCGTGCCGCTTTCTTGCCCAGCCCCTTCATGTCAGTCCCACAAACAAACCCCAAATCTACGGCCATTGAGTAGATTCTGATTCAGAGACCTGACTCATAGGGTTTCTGAGACACTGCCCCCCATTTACGGGAACAGACAGCTTCTTCTTTCTCCTGTGGAGTAGCTGGTGGGTTTTAACCGTTGATCTTTCAGTTAGCAGCTCAACACCTAACCCTCTAAGTGTACAGTATATTAAATTCAAATTTCAGAGGAGAAACTTCAAAACATTCTACCAACCATTCCCTCTTCCTTGCTAGTCAATTTCCCTTTACACTCCACTTGGCATCCTCTGCATATTGCCTAAAGCAAACTCACTGTAGTCTAGTTCAATCTGACTAGTGAGGACCAGATATGGCAGGGTAGAGCTGTAAATTTTTTTTTTTTTTGAGCTGTAAATTTTTAAGGAAGCCCATGGCCACATTTTTTTCCTGGCAGAGTGGCTGGTGGGTTTGAACCATTGACCTTTTTAAACTTTTCTACACCCAGGATGCCTGCATATTACCTCAAATTCCATACTCTAAACCCACTGCCATCGACCTGACAGCTGACGCTAACCCTGGTGGCATTGTGGTGAGGGGTTGGGCTTCTAATCACAAGGATGGCAGTTGGAGACCACCCAGCTGATTCGTGGGAGAGAATGGAAGCTCTCTACTCCTCTAAAGAGGTAACAACCTTGTTACCTACAGGGTAAAAACCTACAGGGGCAGTTCTACTCTGTCCTATGCAGTCACTAAGAGGGGGCATATTAGATAGATATGATTACATTTCTTCAAACTCTTTGTAGGGTTTTAGGCCTGGGACTAGAGATACTGGGTGATACTAACAGTTCGGTGCTAGACAAGTACTAGCCAAAAGATTGGCAGCTTGAACATGCCCAGAGGCTCTTTCCAAGCCAGACCTGGTGATCTGCTTCCCAAAAGTCACAGCCTTAAAAACCCTACCGTGCACATATTGGGAATGCCTTCTTTCATCCTTTTTAAAGGCATGCATCTCTTTCAAAAGTCTCCCTTGGATCTTTCACTAACATCTAAAATTTAACTAAAATCACCCGATTGATTGCCAGTTGTGAGTCTTTTACCTGAGCCCTGGTGGTGGAGTGGGCTACATATCCGGCTGCTAAGTGCAAGATCAGCAGTTTGAAACCACCAGCCACACGGAGTGGGGAAAAAAGGTAGGGCTTTCTCTTCCCATAAAGAGACTAATAGGCTCAGAAACCCATTGTTTTATAAGGTTGCTCTGAGTTGTAATTAACTTGATGACAGTGAGTTTGAGTTTGTTTTCTAATTTTTGAGGGCACTCGTTTTGTTTTTGCTGCTGCTGAATGTAGAGCAAACAAAACTTGAGATGAATCTTCGTTAATTTTCAAAACATCTTACAGCCTATTTCTTGGAAGTCTGGGTGTATGGTACCGGGGGCATAAACAATTTTTGTAAGATAGTTCTAGTGCTATCAAAGTAACAATTCACTTCAAAAGGTTGCGCATCATTATCCCGTTAAGAAAATGGGATTAAAAAGAAAGTAACCATCTTCGAGTATAGAGACAAGAGCATGCATGGTTACGAGATACCTCCGTGGAGTACCACCAATCAACCAACAGACTCTACAGGGGAAGGACATTTACTAGGCAGCTCAAATTCAGCAGAGGCCCAAACCTAAATTCTATCTAAAAGGGTTTACACTTTGCTGCAATTATTTTCTAAGCTGCACATTTTGCATCTGTGAGGAATGCCTTTTTCTTAAGAATTCTGGTTGTTTTAAATTAAAAAGACCATGGAATGGGGCTCTTTCATATGGCAATTTCGAGGAGAGGGCGGCAGCTTGGCCCATTCAGCGAGGTGCCCGAGGCCTGCAGACTGCACGCCCCGCCACCACCTCAAGCTCGGATTTCATCGATGGGGTTTTGTACTGCTCCCCATTTTTTTTGGCGGTTGCGAATCGCGCAAACGCACTACGAAGGCCTCCAGCCCTGGCAAACGTTGCAAGCACAAGCCGCCCAGGCGGTCAGGTTCTCCCTCACACACAGCCTGGGGCTGGAGGCCTGGCTACCCGCCCCCCAGCCCGGTCCACAACAATCGTTTCCTCCCTCCCGCCTTTTACATACAGTACACATACAAATACACACACGCAGCGCAGTCAGCAGGGGCGGGCCGGGCGCGACCATTCTGCAAGCCACAGGGGGAGCCGCGGCGGCCCGAGGTAAATTCGCCCACTCCTTTGTTCCGCCACCACCCTCTCTCGGTCCACCTGGTGGCACCTGTTGGGCAAAAGCGAGCGTGCGGCTCTCGGGTCATCCCAAGCTCCGTCCCGGGGGCGCCCACCCGGGGCCGCTGATTCTTCGCCCCCTCCCTCGGCGGGCAGTTGG
>NW_022103922.1:15990999-16068464 GCF_000313985.2 Echinops telfairi | reverse complement strand
CGCCCCCCCAAACATGACGCGCGATTTCAAACCCGGAGACCTCATCTTCGCCAAGATGAAAGGGTATCCTCATTGGCCGGCTCGAGTGAGTGATTTGTCGCCGTCGCGTTTCGCGGGGCCACCTTCCTGCCCACGGGCCTGCTTTCAACCCTTTCTCTCCTTTTTTTCCCCCTCTTTTCTTCGCCCTCCCTCCGCCTCGTTTGTAACGTAGCTTTTGCCATCTCCATTTCACCCACTTCATCTGACATGTAACTGTGACTGTCCAGGTGATGCATGTACATTAATCTGTGCCCTGCTTTTCACAGGTTTTCTTTCATACAAAGTGTTCAGAAAGGATGCCAATGGGTGTTTGGTTGTAGGTGAAAAACGAGCGAGCGCCCGACTGTTAGTTCCAACCCTAGTGAAATGTTAGGCTTTTCTGGATTTTGAATAAAATGCAAAATGTTGTGGCGTCTGCAAATTACACACGAACTTTAGTATATTAAAAGGAAAATAGATGTGGCTCAGTTGAATTGAGCCTTTAGGGGGAGTTTTTTTTTTTAAACATTTTATTGGGGGCTCTTACAGCTCTTATAACAATCCATCCATCAGTTTTATCAAGCATATTTGGACATATGTTTCCATCATTTCTAAACATTTACATCCTATTTGGGGATTTTTTTTTTCTCAACTAAATGTGTGGAACTCTTCGAGCCTTCTACATGTGTTGGTCAATACAGGGGTTTGGACCGAGTTATTCTTGAGAATTGGACAATAAATTGCCACCAAGGTAGGCCCAGAAAAATATCACTTTTACTGGTGAAATTTGCCTTATGGCCTTGAAGAAGTTGTTTTCCCTTTGGTGGTTTCATGTGAGTACATGGAAGGGTGGGATTGGATTCTTGGGGTGTACATCCCAAAGCTAGTAACGCCACAGGATTGTAAGAAAAATGTAGAGACTGTCTAAATACTGCTGTGTCCTTCTCTGGAAACATGCCGTATTTGTTAGTTTATGGTAGGACCCAGATTCCAAGAAACAGATTTATAGGCTCCAAAGGTGAAGATTTCATGGGGTTTAAGGAAACTTGACATTTTAAAAAATTAAAAGTAAGGGGGAAGTGTACTATTTTGTAGTTAGTGGGTGTTTTCCCGGACTGTTTTCTTTTTCTTCTTTGTAAAGGTCTTTTTCTTCAGGATAATTAAACATGGTTGTTTAGTGACTCAGCCGTGGCGTGGAACGGAGGGAAGAGACCCAGGTTAGACAGGAGAGCCAGGCAGAGGGGCTCTGTTTGAGACAGATGTGCCTTGATTTTCCTCAGCTCTTCCCAGATTCAGGGGTACAGGTTTCCTTATCCAATCAGAAAAGCTTTTTTCCCCACCATCTTGTCAAATTGATTTTAATAATCCTTGTCTATAAATCTGATGACCTATATATCTGTTTTGCTTTGTTTCCTTTGTGATAACTTTGTTGTGACTTTTTTATTTAGGTTTGAATTCCAAATGGGTTGTAAGCTTCTTGAATCCAGTAGCTATAAACTGAAGTTCTCTCTGCCTTTTGAGCACAGTCAGTGCACTTCTGAAACACTGTAGTAGTCCGTGCTTAAATCCTCGGCAAACTGGGTAGATCTAAGTGCCTTCCCGAATACTCTTCCAGTTTCCTCTTAGTATACATTCAGATGTTAGAATAGTCATTCTAAGACATTTCCCAGATAGAACAGGTAACCAAAAGTTAGTGCTGTCAAAAGT
Source organism: Echinops telfairi (assembly GCF_000313985.2). NCBI lineage: Eukaryota > Metazoa > Chordata > Mammalia > Afrosoricida > Tenrecidae > Echinops > Echinops telfairi. The sequence continues at coordinate 16,066,739 of NW_022103922.1, read as the reverse complement.
AAAAGTAGCTTGTGTGTGTGTGGGGGGGTGGGGTGGGGTGGTCTGGTGGGGAAGGATGAGGACCAGGATATTCTAGATATAACTAAAATGGGAAATTTTTTGTCTTGCTTCTTTTCCCCCCTTTTTCCCTAAAAGCAGTTGAGCTGGAGTTATTTCCTGTGTGCAAGCATTGTATCTCTTTTCTTACCTTTGGTCTTAATGAATTAAAAATACTGGCTGTAGAATAAGAGTGAAGTGGAGCTCATTGCTCCCATTTGATTTTAACATTTTATTTGTATGTATGTTCCAAAGCTCATCAATGTTAGTCATGTAGTCCTGTACCAGTCATACCATTCCTTTTATTTATTTATTTTTAAATCACTTTATTGGGGGCTCCTACAATTCTTATCACAATCCCCATACCATTCCTTTTAAATGTGGAACATTGGAACTTTAAATTCCAAAACTGCATGCTTTTTAATGTCAGTATGCAAGAGAAGGCAGATGGCTGGGCTGGGACAGGTCAGTGATCTCTGCCTGAGGATTAGCTGTCAGGACAAACTTGCCTGAGAGCCAAAGAAAGTTTTAGAAGACATAACCAGGTTAGGGCAGACCTGCTACAACCATTCTTAAAATCAACTTTAAAAAATGTACCTAACATTTATTAAGCTCTGTAGGTACACAAACCATTAAAGCTGTTTGCTGACAGAAACCCTGGAGTCTAGTTGGTAAAATAGCCCTTATTTTAATAAGAGCTCTAAGCATTTTGAGGATTCTTGGATGGTCCCCACAAAGTTGAAGTGCTAGAGATAATCTCCACCGTACAGGCAGGGACATTAGACTCCCTAAGAAAGGTTGGATATTAGGCTGTTGATGTGCCTAGTTTTCTTTAAGACTGCTACAAAGCTGTAAGTGGTAGGCTTTCTTAAATAAATCAACTTTTTTTTTTAGTCAAAGGTCCTCTTCAAGATTATGAAAATGATAAAAAATGTTAATTAAATTTCATGTACACCTCTAGATGGTAGTTTAATGGCTTTATCTCTGATCTGCTTTTTCTTTTGTGCAGAATGGGAAATAACAAGTATTGTATATCTATTAGATAGGGTAGGATTTGAAGCCTTGGTCTTTACTTGAACTAGAAGTTTTGGAAGAGATATAAAAGGGTACCCTTATGCTTCTCAACCATGTGAGTATAGTCTTTCTGGAATTTGCTTCAACAATTAGTCCAATGGGTTAATGTTCCATGCAGCTGCCAGTTTTCCAAGACCCTGAGACAGAAAACTAGAGTGCCTAGCTACTGTTCTAAAAGAGGGTTACAGTGGAAGGGCCTGGGAAGAGAGAGAAAAGTATGGAACAGAACTCAAGAAAAACAAAAGTCAGGATTACTAGTCTGAGAGAAACTGGTGGTCCCTGGATAGACTGTGACCCTCAGACACCCTTCAGGTCTGGAACTGAGCTCAGTTTTCTGCAAACAATATTTGTGCCTCTAATGGAAAGGACTAGAAAGGACTCCCCACACCTTAGACCAGTGGTTCTCAACCTTCTTAATGCCACAACCCTTTAATACAGTTCATGTTGTAGTGACCCCTGACCATAAAATTATTTTCATTGCTACTTCTTCATAACTGTCATTTTGCTACTGTTAAGAATTGGGCGACCCCTGTGAAAAGGGTTGTTCGACCCCCAAAGGGGTCACGGGCCACAGGTTGAGAACCGCTGCCTTTAACCAACCACTTCAGAACAAAAAGGCAGCACTTACCCAAAAGACCATTCAGAAGTGTTAGGAAAGGAGGAGGCATGGAAACTGGGAGGAAAAGAGATGTGTGGTGTTAACATAGTGGGAATTGCAATCAAGGACATGAAATATGTATGAATTATCGAATAGAAAACATCTGTTATATCTTTCACCCAATTCATAATAAGGTTTTGTTTTGTTTTTTAGTATTTTTCAGACTTTGGGAAATACTGTTTTAAACATTAGTTACTGCTAATTTTATATTACTTTGCTATTTGCATACTGTCTGCAAAAATATCCTTTAGGCTTGCTGAACAGATGCAGATTCTCTTTTCTGAAATAGTTATGGTCAAGATATATTTCTGATTTCAGAAGGTTAGAAGACTGATTTGTGATAAGGTCTGGGGTGGGTAGCACGTCAACACCAGTTTTTCTTAGAGATGTAGAAGCATTTACACTGGATAGGTGGGGTGAAAGAAATTTAAGAGTCGACAGGCTTTGTCAGCAAATGAGTTTGAAGAACATCTTGGTTTTACGGCATCGTGCATGTTCTGGTGTAGGTATGTTGAGGGATGTGTGACTTAAATGACCTTAATTTTTCTGATTGTTCTTTTAGGTAGATGAAGTTCCTGATGGAGCTGTCAAGCCACCCACAAACAAACTACCCATTTTCTTTTTTGGAACTCATGAGACGTAAGTCCTTTGAGTTGTAAAGGCAAATCAGTGTTAATTTAGTGGAATCATTGGGCTTAAAAGTACAGGTTGATTCAACAAAGAAATGATACAGTAATAAACTTTAAATAATCTTTGAATTCATGGAGAAGGCCTTAGAGTGTCTCCCTTTGTATTTCATTTTTTACGGTAGACATTGACACCTGGTTCAACTTGGTATTTTCTGAATTGGAATAGCTGCTTTCTGCACTGTAAAAAGTATGTAGGGACCTCCTGAGATCAGAACAGTGACTGATAGGATGCAAGTATGTATAGAAGGTTTTCAAAAAGACATTCAGCGCTCATAGTTAATAAAAATCAGTGCCTTTTATAGCACCCAATTTTAGACTTTGCGAAATTAGCTATGTAGACTGTATATTGCCAGAAAGGTGAGAAGGGCAATTTGGCCATTTCCCTGTGTATGTCTTTGCGTGTTTCCAGAGGCACCGGGACTGCTCTGCTGCCCCTGGTGGCTGTGTGGTCAGAGAACCTATACGTGAAACACTTTATTTTCAAAAATTGAAACTGAATGTTGAAAATTGTTATTTCTAGGTGAATGAGGTGACTCCAGGGCCTATGCTGATTTGTGAAAATGTACCTATAATTTAATAGCCTGGACAAGTGCTGTATAATCTCACTGATCTGGGGTGTGAAGTTTGAATTTGCAATACTTTTTAATAGATTTAAGTATGTTTATCTGAGGTAAGGAGAAATGTTAATAGTCTAGATATGGAAATGTAAAGAGCATGTGTGTACACGTGTGTGCAGGTGGTCATAAAACATGTCAGAATATACATTTATTACGTTGATAGTCTAATTGGATTCATTCTTTAAGAGTGACAAATTTGGTAACATTTAGTTACTGTTTGAACTTTGATAGAACAGTTTCCCAGTTACTGAGCTGTAATAGAGATGTTTATCTGTTTTACAAACCACTGAAAAATCCCATTATCTTTTCATTCCATTTTCCAGCCAGCTTTTTAAGCCTCTCCCTCATATTTGCAGAGTTGTGTGACCATTCGCCAAAACGTGAACTTACGCCCTTTTCAGCAGCGCAGAAAGGAGCCCTACACCCATTAGTTGTCCCTCTCTGTTCTTCTGTCAGCCCTGGAAAACCACTAACTGCTGTGCTTCTGTTCTCTAGATTTGCCAGTTTGGGAGATTTCTTATAGGTGGTGTACAATGTCACATAATTAATTTCTTTAAAATACAGTGTTTGAGTCCAGACTTGGGTTAACCTTCATCATACTTGGTTTGAATTGAGTTCAGGTATGTATATTCCATACTTTCAGAAAATACTCAACAGATATCTGACCCATCAAGGAATCCACTGTTAAAAAGAACTTCAGTGAACTTATAGTAAGGAAAGCACATCTTCTCATGAGAAATTGTGTACTTTTTGGGGGGGCAGGGTCCAGCAGGACTGGCTTCACTCGAGAACTGTAGTTAAAACTGGGAATTCTTGGGACTCCACTCCAGACTTATTGAATCAAGAAGAATGATTATATCCTAGATTTTATTTTTGTTATAAGATCATTTTATTGGGGGCTCTTACACAACTCTTATAACAATCCATACATGAACTTTTTCAAGCATATTTGTACATACGTTGCCATCATTTTCTAGACATTTACTTTCTATTGAGCCCTTTGGTATCAGTTCCTGTTTTTTCCCTCCCCGTCTCCCTCCCTCCCATAAGCCCTTGATAAATTACAAATTATTATTTTCATATCTTACACCAACTACTGTCTCTCTTTCCCTATGGTTTCTGTTGTTCGTTCCCCTGGAGAGGTGTGTGTGTCATTATGTGTTGATCATTGTAATCGGTTCCCCCTTTCTCTCTTTCCACTTTCCCCCTACCCTTCTGGTATTGCTATTCTCATTCCTGCTCCTGAATTCTTTGTGTTGTGAGCTCTTATCTCTAATTTGTACCTGTGTGCATGCTCCGGTCTAGTCTGAACCTAGATTTTGTTTTAAAGTGAGAATTTTTACTTTTACAGGTCCACATCTTTAAATTTTAAATTGGTGTACAAATTAAGCTTTCCTTAACCATTGTTAGTTAATGAGTGTTTTAACTGAGTGGTTAATGAAGTTGCTGGCTTTTGAGAATTCAAGTGTTTAGAATGAAAAATTTTATTTCAGAATGCACTTGTAATATTCTGTGCCTGTGTTCTCATAAGGCACCGTATATTTTAGGTGTTTTGACGGTGAGATGCGCCTTTCTACTTCTGCAGCGTCACAGCCGTAACTTGGAGATGCGCGGGGCGGTTAGTTCTGCCCCATCCTTACAGGGGGGTTGTGAGTCCGACTTGATGGTATGACTGGCTGCTGCGGCTGCTGCTGTTTTGTTGTTTGGTCTGGCGATTTGTAAAACAGTCTTTAATAATGATTTGGCCTTTGCCTCATCAAAAATTGGAGAGTGGTAGTTACTTGACCTTTACAATATGTATTTTGGCAGTGATCCTAATAGCCAATAAGTAGACCAGGAAATGTAAGATTGGGAAACGGCTAATACAGTATAATTTTGTAAACAGAATCCTTTAGTAGCTCTGTTCTTTTTCTGGCCTGTAAGCATCTGATTTTTCTTAGCATTCTTTGGTATATTCATATTAAATTCATTCAGCAATGAAGCTTTGAGCATTGTCAATGAGCCCTTATGCGTTCCATCTACATCTGTTGGGTATCATGAACCTGATACCCAACTTAAAAGAACTTAAAAGAACTCTGGATTTCGAATCCCTAACTTTGTACTCTAGTTTATCCTTTGGGGCAGAGGATTAATAGTGGGTTAATTCATTGATTGCTGTGGGCTAAAATGTTGTGTCATCTTGATTACTTACTGTAGTCATCCCTCTGCTGCATCTAATCAGCAAGTCTTGCTCTTTTCTCCGCCTCATCTCTGTGACCACTCGAGTCCACACCACAGTTTTACTGGCATAGAGCCCGGCCCAGCCCTCGTGGGAACCTCGGAGCAGAGGCGGGAGTGCTCAATGGGAACCCCAAGGCTGGCCCTTTGGACCAACCCTGAGGCACCTGGAAAGAAAGGCCTGTTGGTCCCTCTGACAGGGGTCCTTGGAGACCTAGCAAGCGCAGTTCTCTTGTTGCCACGCATGGGGTTGCTTGGTTTTTAACCCTTTTCTTTTTCTTGGTGATTGGTTTCCATACTTCATGTGGAGCCAGTGATGTTTACTTTGACTGCGTATGAAAGATCATGCCATTTCCTTGTCCAAACCTTCAGTGGCCCTTTATTAAAGTTTTCCCACCAAACCCAAACAGTATGATTTTTTTGTAAGACTACAATACAAACTAGCTGTTATTAAGTGTCCTAACCTTCGTTCTCGTTGCGGTGAAGCGTCTGAAAAGACCGTGCAGAGACCTGCGTATCTTGCTCCTCATCATTTACTGTGGTGCCTGGCACGTAGCACCTGTTAGATAAATATTTGGTGATTTGCATGAAAGCACTATGTACTGGATAAAATAATTTGTTGATTGTGAAGTAGCTAATTTGTCCTTTCGCCAACATTTATATAGTGTATAAGACAGTCTTTGAATCCTTGGCTGCCTTCGTTTGCTCTAAGACCTTGCATAGGTTACTTAACCTTTGTGTCCCTTTCTTTATTTGTACGATGAGAAGAATAAAATATTTCACCTCAGAATTTAGGGGGAACCACCACGACTTTACATGAAAGATTCGTAGCACACTGTTTGGTATGTGCTAGATGCTGACCACCAGTTCGCCCTTCGCCCTGACTTGAGGTGGGCCTGCCCGGGGAGAGCATGGCAGTGTCTGCCGGGGTCAGGGGTCAGGAGAACTGGTTGCCGGACCTTGGCGCTGAGGGAGCGGGATGGTTTCAGACCCTCTTAGTAGCTGTGAGCTTGCGGAACTGTCTCCGCCACTTGTACCACCCAGAGGCTTCTAGACAGTTGAATAAATATCAGCGACTGACACACAGGATAAGATTCTGACTGCTTTATTTCCTTTCAGGAACAAGATGCATTTATAAATTAGAGGTTCTGCTGTATGTTATTTTCCCTGGACTTTTTCACTTGTGTTTATTGTTTTGAATTATACTCGGTTTTTTTTTTTTTTTTTTGGTTTTTTTTTGCTACCTAGTTATCTTTGCTAGTGGAGGAATGTTCTCACCAGTGTCTTTCTTAATTTATACTGTAAATTCTTGAAAATTAAAGATTGGATTTTACTGCTTTTTTTCTCTCCACTTAACTCCACTTATATGAACTGTCCTAATCCAAAAAGGTGAATGTTCAGTTTTCGGACCTTAATAATGTGGGTCTTGGTGGCTTGCCGTTTCAGGGGCAGAGTGACTTAGGGGAAGATCTAGTGGCCAGTCTTCGGTGCCCCGCTCACGAGAAAGGAGTCTTCCCAAGGCCTAGAGGGAGGTGGTGCCTTTTAGAGACAACCTGCTCCGTTTGTGGTAGTTGTGGGGGATGTATTGGCTATTTGAAACCTTTACGCCAAATGCTGAGAGAAACGAACTTACCAGCAGGTTTGTGGCACATAGTAGGTGTGCATGAGAGGACTTCAAAAAAGTGTGGGAAAATGGAATTAAAAGGGTGGTGGAATTTTTTTAATAAATTGGACTTTTTCCTATAATAATTGCATACTGTTAGAATAGTTGTAGATCTATTTGTGAAATGTTTCATGTTTTGTAATTTAGTAATAATAGAAACTTAAGAGTCACAGTGTTTAAGGAAAAAGGGCTTCCTGTGTAGTTTTAGTATTGGTGGCAGTTAAATGAGATTTGAGTTTTGATCTTGTCAGTTCTGATAGTCTTTTTGCCATTTTGTCTGGAGTGCTCCAGCTTTGGTGTGAGAAGAGTGCTGAGCCTGCAGTCCGTAGGGGTTCGGCTGCTCACTGGGAGGTCAATAGTTGGAACCCACCAGGTCGAGGGAGACAGATGTGGCCACCTGCTGCCACAGTGATTGACAGCCTTGGAAACTGTGGGCCACTTCTCTGTTCCTGAGGGCCAGTGAGAGTTGGAAATGACTTACCCACAGTGGAGTGTTGGAGGGGTGTACACGCGTTACCAAAGGGGGATTTAGAGAAGTTAACGGCTTTTCTTTTGACTGTTTTTATGACAAATGGGATACACTAAAGGCCTTTCAGAGTGTCCTGTCACAATCATGCTTGGGTAATTTAGATAGACTTCAGAAATGAAAAATTAGTACCTTTTTCATTTAATGAGTTGCCATTCTCTTTGAATGTTTTACATTAGCTTGGATCTTTATGGCGGACACTGGTGTTTGAAGAGTGGGTTCACAGCCAGAAGCAACCAGGAGCACTAGTTTAATAGCAGATGTTGCAGAAACCCTGGAAAAGGAGCCCCGAAGCCATCGTAAGACGGTGGAGGCTGCCCTGTTTCTTAGCTAGATTCACCTTGCTTGAGTTGGTTAATTTTCTGACCTTTAATTTTCTAATCTTTAAAATCAGAATTTTGTTGAACTTTCCTTTGATCACTGGATTTGGTCCATAATATGCCTTGAATTAGTGTATGCGGGGCCTTCAAGAAGTTCGGAAAAATGGGCTGTAAAGATAAAGGCATTTTTCTAGGAATATTTTGGAGCTCGCATGTGTATCTTTTCATTATTAAGACATTCTTAAAAGCATAAGAAAATTCTTTACAGAGAAACATTATGTTTTTCACTCCTATACATCCCTAAACCTGTTAAATATTTGGGTGTGTTTTCTTTCAGACAAGTCTGTGCATTGGGGCTTTGTCTCTGAAGCCCTTGACTGTATATGCCAGCATGGACAAGGGGGCTGCAAAAAGTTTGTGGAAAATTTAAAAGACAGTTTTTCCCCCACAACTTCTTTTAAGCTTCCTTCAATATTAGCATCCTCTTTTGTTTTAAAGCATTTTAGATGTGTTATTTTAACAAAGACAAACTCAGAGCCACCGTTAACATTTTGGCATGTTTTCTCTTAGATTTTAATTTTTTAAATATGTGCTATCGATGCAATTATGTCCTTTTATTTTAAGTCTTACTCCATTTTTGTACATTATTTTAAAATGAGATGCCTTGAATGAGTAAGAACCACCACATATGGTTGTGCTCTGAGGGTCTTGGGCTGGAAGTTCGAGAACTAAACTGGGCTCTCTTCCCCGAGGCTGTGGGAATTGCTTCCCAAAGGGGTTCCTTGTTCACCCCCTATCTTGTCAGTGTGTGTTTGGTTCTAAGCAATGCCTTGGTCCGTAGCGTATCATTTGACCCAACACTTTACTTTAAATTCATTTTGAAGATAGTTGCAAAGATGGAGCAATAAATATAGATAGCTGCATTATTTCATAACAGAAAATGAACAATAGACTAATTTTGGGATAGTCATTCCAGTGAAACTAATGTTAGAACAATTTTTGACAGAGAAAGCTGTTCATTTTAACTTTTGGGGAGGAAATCAAGTTATAAATGAGTATCATACACATTGAAATCATATTTATGTATAGCTACAAATAAAACCAATATATGTATTTGGTGAAATTAGAGATGTTTTAAATTTCTGAAGTTTTTTAACCCCCATATTTCTCCCACAATTTACCCAGTTGAAGTGCACAGGTTAACAGATTGTACCTTGGCCAGAAATTGCGCAATTATCTGCAAATCAATAATTGAATATTTTTATCACTCCAAAAAAGAGAGCCTCCCTTTCTCACAGTCACTTGCTCTTCTTGCAAACCCTTTCCTCCCAGCTAACCATGCATCTTTCCGTTTCTGTAGGTTTGCCTCTTCTGGACAGGTCACATGGATTTAATATGTGTTGTTTTAGCAAGGTTTATACATATGGTAGCTTGTATTCCTTGTACAGATGGACACTGTTCCATCGAATGGCTGTCAAACCAAACTCGGGAAGCCCAGGTAGAGCTTCCAAAGCCGTCACTCGTGGGGGTATAGCGTCTCATCTTTCCTCCTTGAAAGGGTGAGTGGGTTTGCACAGCTGTGCTGAGACCACCTGGTTAGCACCCACTGTTGCCCCCACAGTGCCACCAGCACTCCCTATGGGTGTGCTCCATTTCATTCTTCAGCTGATGGATGCTGGAGTTGGCCTAATTTTTGGTTCTTAAGAATAGTGTGGTTATGAATATCTGTGTGCAGGTGGTAATTTCTCTACAGTAGAACTGGTGGGGTCTGATGGTTAGTCTCAAGCTGAATCTTTTGCGGAATTAACTAGTCTGTTTTCAAGAGGCCGTACAAGTTTATATTCCTATTAATTTGTGATGGCTCCTATCTTTCTGCAGCCTCACAGAAATCAACTACATTTTTCAAGTTTTATTTTAACCATTAGAGTATGGAAGTGGTATCTCTTTATAGTTTGGTCGGCATTTCCCTGAAAGCTAATGATGTTGAGTACTCTTTTATTTGTCAGTTTTTATCCTTTATGCTTTCTGTGGAGTATTTAGATTCCTAAAGATCTCTGAGTTGGGAAGGTGTGATTATTGTTAATTTTGGTATATTGATATATGAATTTACATATGAGGGGTACCCACCCCAAAATGGAATTTTTTTCAAAGCTATGACTTTAAATTTTTTGTTTGTTTGTTTGTTATTGTTGTTTTTTACTTTAAAATTTTTACAAAACAACCATGTCACTTTCAGAGTACTCTCCATTACACGTAATACGTTTTGTCAAATCTGCAATTCCATTCTTGGAAATTTTTCACTCATCTATTTGGATGGCTGACATACTCTCCCTTGATTCTTCACCTCTTCTGCATCCTCAAATTGATGTCCTTTGATGCCTCTCTGCATTCGAGGACACAGAAGTCACACAGAGTGAGGTCACCAAGAGAGGCATGCAGGTTTTTGCCCAAAACTGGCACACTGAGATGGCTGCGTGAGCAGGTGCATTGTCATGGTGGCAAAACCAGTCCCTTCGCTGCCACAAATCAGGCCTTTTTGTTGCACACCGTTACACAATCTTTTCAGAACCTCCAAATAGAAAGCTTGATTAACAGTCTGACCTGGTGGAACGAACTCCAAATATACTATCCTCCTCACATCAGTAAAACAAATGAGCATCCTCTTGAGTTTTGATTTCACTTGATGAGTTTTTTTTGGGGCGGAGGTGGGGGTGGGGTGGGGTGATGATGGTGTTTTCGATTGGCTTGCTTGATGTTTGCTTTCGAGTTTGTAAGATCAGCACCATGTCTCCTCGCCAGCCCGTAATGACCGTGGATTAAAAAGTCTGGGTCAAAACTTTGCAGTTTTTGGCATGCTTCCAGTCGGGCTCTCTGCTGGCCAGTCAGAACCCGAAGCACAGATTTCGCAGCAATCCTTCTCATTCCCAATCTTCTGTTCGAATTTGCTGAACTGAGCTCCAAGATAGTCCAGATACCTTCCCCATCTCTTCAATGGTCCGTTGGTCCTTGAGGACAAGTGCACAAGTTTTGTCACTATTTCGTCCATTTGGGAAGTTGACGAACCTCCAGAATGAGGTTTGTCATCAATCAACATTTCACCTTTTTTTGAAACAAGAAAACCATTTGTACACTTGAGTTTTCCCCATAGCGCTGTCCTTGTAAGCTGTGTTCAACATCACAGTTTCTGTGCTATTTTTCCCGAGCAGGAGACCAAATGTCACAGCCGCACACTCTTCTCTTAAATCAGCCATCTCAAAAAATAAGGTTCGAGTGAAACTGCTTTCACAAGAAAATTCATTGTGACGAGAGAGAACCTTCCCTGGCGGCACCACTGGATGCCCTAACTCAGAGCAAGTTGCTTTATGTTCATCTAGTGGGGGAAATGAGAGCTCCTTTCTGCTCTGCGCAATTGCAGGTTTTTTGGGGGTACCCTCGTATGACTCAACACATGAGCTTACCTTGTATATGTCAAATTGACTGTGACTCATAGCAGTCCTATAGAATAGCATGAATGCCTCATTGCAGTTCTAAGACAATCTTATGGAAGCAGACGGCCACATTTTAATCCATAGAAGTAGCTGGTGGTTCAAAATTCTGACATTTTGGTTAGACAAGTGCTTAACTAATGTGCTACCAAGGTTCTAAAATACAAATTTAGTGAGTCGTGGAATAGCAGAAGAGTGTTTAAGTCTGGATAGTGAGTAAGAATGGAAAATTAAACTGTATATTCAGGACATAACTAAGTACTGTAAAAGTTACCTGTATACTCAAAAGACTTGAAAGTGGGGACTGGTGTACTGGTACACAGTGTTCATTCTCACTGCATTAAAATAACTGAGAAGTAGAAACAAGTATATATTAATAGATGAGAATCTTAAATCTCTTGTGTGCCAGGTTATTTTGAGGTTAAATTTGGGTGCAATGAAATGTGTGGTCTTTGCCTTTTTTTACTTTCTCAGTAGGACCATGGGTCTAGTAGCCATGCTTGAATTTTAGAAAATATATTTTAAATTATGCACAGCTTGTCTATTCTGTATTGTATAAGATTTATGCATTTTAGATTAAGAATATTAAAAAAGAATATTTGATCATTTTATCACAGGGCAGTGATACAGTTTCAGTTATATATGTAATCGAAGTTTTTCCACCCCTTCTTCTTTTATAGTGCGTTTTTAGGCCCAAAAGATATATTTCCTTACTCGGAAAATAAGGAAAAATATGGCAAGCCAAATAAGCGAAAAGGTTTTAATGAAGGTTTATGGGAAATAGATAACAACCCAAAAGTGAAATTTTCAAGTCAGCAGGTGAGTTAATATTACTTAGAATGTTATTTAGCATGATTATTCAAATTTGTGAAACAATTACTATCCCATCATTTTTATGTGACATAATTTTCATGGAATATTTAATGTGACATAACAAAAATCACTATGATGCTCTTTTTCCTCAGCCTTGGTGTTGATAGTATTTACAAACTCTTCTGCCCAGTGTACTCCTGAATGATGTTTGGCGTTCTGTGTGGATGTCCCCTAACTCTTGCAGTTAAAGTAAAGAAACTAGCCAGGCTTTATAACAGAACCTATTTTCTCGTAGGAGCCTGGTAGCACACGTAGTGTTACGAGCTTGGCTGCTAACGGAAAGATAGGTAGTTTGACTTGAACTCACTGTCCTCTCAAAAGAAGGAAGATTTGGGGGCAGTCAGCTTCCCTAAAGCCTTGGAAACCCGATGGGGCAGTTCTGCCCTGATAGGAGTCTAAATCAACTCCAGGGCAACGGCAGCTATGTTGTAGTACCACAGAACAGTAAGAGGAGTTCTGCATGGGAATGTAATGGGGAGTTTTCTCTCTATTCAGTAAAAATCCTTTATTAGACTTTCAGCAAAGCCTGGGAAGAGCAAGCATAAATCTAAAGGCGCAGCGTAGGAATAAACCATGTTTACATTGTTCAGAGGGGTCATTCTTGTCATCTTTGAAAACTTGCCCGCTGCTGGTCAATCCAGGGCCCTTACCTCCTTGGGGCCCTTGACTGTGGTGGGTGGGCCAGGTGCCTTCATTACTTGTTTGTTGTGATACTGTGATACCACACTGATTGCTTCTCTACTTGTAACTGCCACATACTGTGAGCTCCTTAAGACAAAGCCCTCCTACCTACCTGCCAGGCTTTGCTATTTCCATGGGAAGAATTAAGTATTCACGAAACACCATTGAATGAAGAGAAGAATGGACAAAAGGTTTCCTGTCAATCTGACCTTGATTATAATGGTGACTGCTTTATATCCCAAAGCTTAACATTTTTTTTTCCACTTTTGTTATTGGCTTCATGATCTTTAAAAAAAAATTACCTTGCTAACTATTTCATCTCCAGGTAGTTTTCATTCTCTAACATTGTATTTTCCAGTAGATGGTGAAATTTTTGCTAGGTTATATGGATAACACCCAACAACTTTGTCTTTTACAAAGTATGGATGACTTTTTTTTTTAAGTGGGCATTCATAGGAGCTGAACAAAACAGCAGTCCCCAAACACGTGGGGGCTTCGGAAAGTTTGTGGAAAATCCATCATTCCCTTTTGCCTGAAGTTTTTGGAGTGAGCCCCCTTGTTACACAATCTATTAAATCACTTATGTTCTAAAAATTTTATTTTTTCTAAAAATTTTTTTACATGGTACTATGGATAATTTCATACACATTTATGTTAAATTTTATAATTTTGTGATTTATCAGTGCAGCTTTTTTTTTCTTTTTACCAGAGGGACTTGGTTTAGAATGTACAAGTTCTGGCTAAGGAAACAGCTAGAATGAAGAGGGGAAACAATTAGGATTAGAATTCTGTTTGTTGCCCCTTTCCCTAGTATCTGTGTTTGGTGTTAACACTGTTTCTCTTGTCAATGGTATTAGAAAATTAGAGCCCCTAGATCAGCTAGTGTTGTGTCTTTAATTCAGTGATAATAACTGGGCTCCCGCCTCATCCATACCTGCTAAACTACAACTGCTCATTTGTGGGCCTGAGGACTCGGCATATAAAATAGACTTCGGTTTGAGACGTAGCCTTATGAGACTTCTCCTTCACCAAGGGATTCCTATGTAGGAGAGCTCACTTTGCTGACGCTCCAGGAAGATACACTTCTCAGGTTACTTGATTCCTGGCACACAGGGTGTAGCTGCTGTTGGAATGCCCTCCCATTGTGTTCCTCGGTATTGGTTGATTCGAGCAACAGTATGGTATTCTATAGAATCGGTAATTCACCTCATTTTTCTGCCAGTGCACTGAAGTACGAGAAAAATCCTTAAGGTTTTTGTAAAGATAGTAAAAACATTTTAAACATTTACGAAATTGTGTGTTAAAACTGTCCAAGAGAAAATGAGGGGCTCTTATGTAGACAGAATTAAGTTTTCCATGGGGAGAAAAACTAAGGGTCAACCTTATTTTGTGACATTCAAAGACTTGATTGCTCACAGGCCTCAACGAAGCAGTCTACCGCATCATCTGATGTTGAAACTGAAGAAAAGGAAACGAGTCTCGTTTCCAAGGAAGATACTGACCAGGAAGAAAAGGGCAGCAATGAGGTGTGTTGAATCTCTCTTGCATTTTAAATTCATTTTGTTGCAAGGAAGACATTGTAAAGTGTACTGAATACGCCGGCAAAGGGAGAAAAGGAATCTTTAATTTACTTGGGTAACGACTGAGGGGGTGCTGAAGGCATAGTTCCTATGTCAAATAGAATTATAATTTCTGCATCTTTCCATTGTGTGGTTGTTTTAATATGAAGTTATCTTCCTGTGACAAGCCCCAGGGTCCGAATGGTCAGGGTTAATGAGAAGTGTGTGGGACGGAAGGTGCTGGAAAGTGCAGCCTCAGACTGTACGAGCTGGGTCGGTCTCCAGTTCTACCTGATTATCTTGGGAAACCGAAGTTAAGCGATCTCCAAAGCCCCAGCCACCTCTTGCCCCACAGCCCTAATGTTGAGGATTCCACCTTGGAATAAAATCACTTGTACATGTAAATAGAATAGCGTCCAGGCATTCTAGTCCCTTGGTATTTTTTTGTTTTGTTTTTGATCTGTTGTTTGACATGCATGGTTTACTTCTTTATAAAATGTGACCAGGTCTTTTGAATACTAAGATTTTTAATGTTTGTATTTGCAAAGGTTAGAGAAGCAAAAAAGAATTTCCCAGATCTTAAAGTGAAATATGGTTGTGACTTTTAGGTTAGGAAAATGTCCTTCAATACTGACAATTTTTCAGCTTCATCTGTATTTTTTAGGACATGACTAAAGAAATTGATGTAACTACTCCGAAAGCTGCCAGAAGAGGGAGAAAGAGAAAGGTACTGGCAACTGGGGGTCTTAAAATACTCTTTATTTAAATTGGATAGGGGACAAATACAAAAACATTTTTGAATTTTTTTTTCTTTTTTCTTAAAGGGAAGGTTGTATTGTTTACTTGCCCAAACTCTCTCTTGTTAGTGGTAGAGCTAGTTACCTGTAAGAGAAGTTGAATCGTAACTGGGGTAACATGCACAAGTTTTGATTCATTTTAATGAATGACTTAGATGTCTTTTTCTCTATACACTGGTTAACAGCATATAGTCCTGGGGTGGAGAGGATGAAATGAGTGAGCACATGCAAAACCTCAGAAGTGTCGATAGAGATGCTCCTGGGCTCTGTGGGCTCTGTGACAGCACGGATACCTGGTTCTCGGAATCAGAGCTCTGGGATCAGATTGGGGCCAGGCGCATGTGTGGTCTATAAATGGTCGGCATTTTACGGGAGTCTACTTTGAGCTGATGTTCAGGGAAAGTTTTGTAATGTTCTTTGAGAACAATTGAAGAGTTTTCTTAGATGAGGTTAGTGATCTTTAATTCTTTGCATATGCATTATTATGTCCCCATATAAAAGCAGTAGTGCTTTTTTAAAGTACCGAAAATGGATAAATTATTAGACCCAAAATTGCCATTTGATGTATGGTTTATTATTGTAGATATTCTTTCAGAAAGGTGGTGCCTACCAGTTCAAATTACTCAGCAGTCCTCGGGTATAAATGATTCTCCACGTCTTTACTCCACACTGAACCTTGTCCTTTAGTTGTTTGTGAATTAGTTGGTTTATTGTTATGTGCCCTCAAATCTTTACCTTGAAGGGTAGCAGAGTTAGCTGCCCCATTGGGGCTCCTAGTCGGAAATCTTTAAGAGAGCCACTGCTGGGTGGCTGTTGGTTTAACTGGAGACCTACTGGTTAGCAGACCAGTGCTTTAGTCAATGTGCTACCAGGGCTCCTTGAGATGACTTCCATTTTGTCAGTCAGGCTCCACCGGGCATATTTTTTGGGTGTTTTTAGTGCCTTTCACTTTATGAATACAAGTAACACTGATTGAACAGTGAGGTGGGGTGGGAAACAGCTGATTAAGGGTCCACCCATTCTTTATTCTAACATTTCTTGCCTCTTTTTGCTGTTGTTATGATTATTATCAACTGCCTCCATTTCTCTTCTAATTGACTCTTAACCTTTAATCTGTTTTAATACTTAGATCAATAATATTGATTCTCCCCCAGGGCCATTGTTGTTTCCGCAAAGTCCCACTAGAATTTCCAGGGGCTCTTTCCTCTCCATCAACAGGAAAGCCTCTTTAAGGAAAGTGGAACAACTCCAAGGACAGACAAGATTGGAGTCTCGATTCAAAAATAAAACTTGTGAAAACTGTGTGATCGAATTAGATATATCAGAGTGTCATCTATTGCCTAATCTAAAATGCGAATATTATCAGTAGGCCACGTGTTAGATTTTCAGGCATTCAATGAAAAAACATTTCCAAACGTGATAAGAGTTGGGGTGACTGTTGTCTGCCCTGTATTGCTTCGAGAACAGAGCCTTACTTTTCACAAATGGCCATTGCAGGTTAGAGTGGTAAGCCCAAGTTTGAGGAGGATGTTTGTGTTACACTACAACTCATTTATCCTAGAGTAGTTGTATTTCTTGCCATTGAGTAAGTTGGCAGGCCTCCTCGGTGCTAAGTGAGTGAAGGTTCTCTTTGTGGTCCAGGCAGAAAAGCAAGGAGAAACTGAGGAAAGTGCAGCAGTGACCCCAGCAGTAGCATCCGTTCATCTGAAAGCAAGTCCAAAACGAGGACGGCCTGCAGGTAGGTTTACGATGGGAAACCAGCGCATTTCCAAAGACTGGAGTGAAATGTGCAGGTAATCGAGTGTAACATTATGGTTGCTCCTCTGGATAACAAGATAATTTTATACATTTGAAGTAATTGTTTGGTCCTGTTTCATTTTCTGTCTTAGCCCTACTGGCTTTTCTTTCCATTAGAGGCAAAAGAGGCTGTGATTCCCTTGAATGAGTTCATTTGACCTTTTCACCTCTGAAGCTTAAAACAAAAACCAAACCCGCCAGAGGTTTCTCTGACCCATAGGGTTTTGAAGGCTTTGATTTTTTTTTTTTTAATATGAATAATCTGCCATCTTTGTCCTGTGGAGCAACTGGTGGGTTAGAACTGTGGATCCATACTTTACCCATTTCATCAGCAGAATCCCTAATGAGGCATCACCGAGTTAAAAGCAAAGCCACTGCCACTGACTTGCTTCTAACTCACAGTGATCCTATAGGACATAGTAGAGTGGTCCCAGAGGGTCTCTGTGCCGTATAAATCTCTATGAGAACAAAAAGCTTCACTTTTCCCACAGAGCAGTGGGTGGGTTCGGTTGCTGTCCATTTCGGTAGCATCTTAATGTGAAAGCCAATCCGCCACCAGGGTTCCTTTACCAGGTGTGTGCTTTCTGAGTGGCATCAATGCCCGAGAAATGGCATTTGACTTAATAAAGCTGTAAATAGTGAAAATGGTTGAATTTTTTTATATATAATAAACAGATAATTTTCTTCATTTCCTATTTAAGGTGTTTTCATAATTTAGCAATTGGAAATAGTTTAAAAGCGACTTTATGCATTACTCTCTAAAATATGCAAATGTCTATGTAGTACACTATAAGTCTTTTTTTTCCATAATAGTCTTAATATTGTTGATAGAGAATTTTGAATCTGTGAGATTTTCAGCTTAAAAGAAAGTTGGCATTTAACAGATTTTTTCCCCATGTGAACATTAGCTACAGAAGTCAAGATTCCAAAACCACGAGGCAGACCCAAAATGGTAAAACCGCCTTGCCCTTCAGAGAGTGACATGTGAGTTTATTCTTCATGTACATTTAGTAATGCATTAAATGAAACCTTTGATATTAGCATATTTTCTCTGCAATTTTATAGGAAACTTGTGGTTTTTACTTACTATATTTCTAATAGTTAAAGTATGTTGGGAAATAAAATAACAGGTAAGGGATTGAAAAGTCTCCTGATGCTAATTGCATTAATATTAAGATAGTTCTTCATTTATCCAGATGTAATAATTACATGAGAAATAGAAACAATTGCGTAAATAGCATATTCAGACATAATGTATTTGAGATAATTACCTTAAATCTTTTTCAGTTCCTCCACAATCACTTTTAAAGATAATTTTCAAAGTTTTGTGTTAAAATTTTTTAAAAATTTTATTGGGGCTCAATACAACTCTTATCACAATCCATACATACATCAATTGTGAAAAGCACTTAAACATTTGTTGCCCTCATATTAAAATTCGCTTTCCGCTTGGGTTCGTGGAATTCGTTTCCTTTTTCCCCTCCCCCTCCCTCCCTTCTCCCCCCTCCCTCATGAATGCTTAATAATTTATAAATTATTATTTTATCTTATCTTACACTGCCCGGCATCTCCCTTCACCCACCTTTCTGTTGCCCATCCCCCAGAGAGAGGAGGTTATATGTAGATTCTCCGTCTACTCCCCTTTCCCTCCCGGTATTGCCACTCTCACTGCTGGTCCTGAGGCGTTCATCTGTCCTAGATTCTCAGTGTTCCCAGTTCCCATCTGTACCGCTGTGCATACTCTGGTCTAACCAGGTTTGCAAGGCAGAATTGGGGTCATGGTAGTTGGGGGGAGGAAGCGTTTAAGAACTAGAGGAAGGTTGTGAGTTTCATTATTGCTACACTGAACCCTAAGTGACTCATCTCCTCCCCACTACCCCTCTGCAAGGTATGTCCAGTTGTCTACAGATGGGCATTGGGTCCCCATCACGTGCTACCCTCATTCACGATGAACACCCCCCCTTTTGGTGCTTGAAACCTGGTCCCTTCGGCCCTTCATGATCACACATGTTGGTGTGCTGCTTCCATGTGGGCTTTGTTGCTTCTGGGCTAGATGGCTGCTTGTTTACTTTCAAGCCTTTAAGTACCCAGGTGCTATAGGTCTCGATAGCCGGGCACCATTAGTCTTCTTCACGACACTTACTTATGCACACATTAGTCTTCAGCGTTTATGTGGGGAAGATTGTGTTAAAATTTTAAAATATGGAGAGGGGAGCGGGGAGTGAGGAGGGGAAAAATAAAAATGAGCTGACTCCAGGAACCCAAGCGGAAAGCGAATTTTGAGAAAGATGAAGGCAACAAATGTATAAGTGTGCTTTACACAATTGCTGTATGTATGGATTGTGATAAGAGTTGTATGAGCCCCAATAAAATGATTTAAAAATTTTTTTAAATATATTTTGCAGCAAAAACTATTTAATACCTTAAAAAGTAGAAAGTTCATGTCCCACCTGCCCCAAGTCCTTCTCCTTCTTTTATGGATCCTGTTTGATGTTTGTGGTATAAAGTTCACCAGGAAGGGAGTATATTTAAGCAAATATAACCAATCTCTACATAGTTAATGTGTTTATTTACATTTGGATTTTGAACGAAATGATTGTTTTTTTATGGGAAACTTTCAATTGGTTATAGAACACTATTGGAGATTTGGTACTGTTCAACCAAAACATATCTAAGGAGCCCCCCCCCCCCCCTTTTTTTTTTGAGCTTTATTTTTTTTTATGCCAAGGTGTAACTGTTGAATGTACACTAAAGAACAAAGTGACACTTAGCATGGTTTAACCATTGAGATGAAATTTAAGAAATTAGGGACTGTGCAAGTGAGTTGTTTCTGTTTTATAACATACCAAATGAATCTCATCCTTTTTAAAGATACAGGGAATCATGGATCATTGGCTAGAAGTATAGAATTTAAAAAGTCCTGAATGCCTTGATCATAATACTTTGAACTGAAACACAAAATACCATTAGTTCTTCCCCTTACTTTTACATGTACACATACATGCACGGATCTGAAATAGGGAACCCCATAGTAAGGACTCCCATGTGTAAACGAGATAAAAAGTACATAGTTGTTAGCAGAGACACAAAATCATCTCTGAAAAACTGTTCTCTATAAGGAATGTTTTCTTACTGGCCCCAGGAGCCCATGTGGTATAGTGACTTAAAGCCCTCACCCTCAACTCTTAACCCAAAGGTCTGTGGTCCAAGCCCACTTACCTTGTAGGTACAGGAAAGATGAGGCAGTCTACTTGAAGATTTATAACTGGCAACTCAAGACCAGTACTACTGTGGCCTTATAGGGTCACCATGACTCAGAATTGACCTGGCAGTGGATTTTAGGTTTTCTCCCAAGAAATAGCTTTCCAGTCCATTTCTGTTCTTGGACTTAATTATTAAGAGCTAACAAATTTATTTTTACATTTGAAAGGTTAATATTTTTCTGTCAATTTTAAAACATGTAATGGAATGTTAAAATTTTATTTGTGCCTTTTCTATCAATTTTAAAATGTCAGTGTAACGTAAAAATGATAACACATATACAATATGCATAACAATTTCCAGATAAAAAACATAGTTTCAACTAAAACTCAGTGTTGGTGGAACACTTGTCGGTGGTCACTGGATTTGGAATTGAGATATCAGACTTGATTTTACTTGATGCACCATTGTTTTCTCAGGTGTCAGATGGAAGGTATTGATCTGAAGGTCTTTCCTGGCTTTAAACTCAATGAGTAAATTATATAAGCTATGTAAACCTCTGAAATTCCTTGTTCAGTCAGAAAGGTGGTATTTTAAACAACTTTGTCCATTCTTCAGGTGGTTGTTTTACTTGACCTGAAGTAATATTTCTATTTGAAAAGTTCCCTGTGGTCAGGATGGGGCTAAGAGACAAAAGACAGAACCATGAGGCGCATCTCCGCTGTGTAGGTGCCCCAGGGTCATGGAGCACGTTTACTACCTGGCTTGTGTTAGTGCGGTCTGTGAACACCCAGTTGTGATGGGAACTCTCCGCGAGCTCTGTACTGTGCTTATTAATTAGAAGTACATGTTATCATTATGGAAATTTTAGTGACTACTAGCATACAAATCGCTCTAAAATTACCATATTCAGTTACATTTCTATAATTGTATGTTTTTCCAGCATGTACTTTTAAAATGAAAACATCACTTGTTTATAAAAATCATTTAAGAGTCAGGAGTCTTGCCCCTATTACTTAATGATATATCTCTGAAGTTACAGTGCTTTGGCTAGACCGGACCATAAGATGATGGATGGATGGATGGATGACGTTTCAATAAACTTGGAAATTAAGATAATCACTTTGTTTCTATAATGCTACTTCAGTTTGTTTGTTCTTTTCCCTTTCAAGTTTATACAAAATTCAGACGAATTTGTTTTACAGATGGGTAGAAAAGACAAAATTTGCCTTTACACAAAAACTGAATAACTTACTGCTACTCAAAATATGTAGGTGGAATGAAAGGAATTATATGCTTGAATGGCAAATAGTGATAATACAGAAAAGCTCATTTTCTATTATTACACTCTAAAATTAGGGGAACCGAAGAAGAGAAAAGTAAGAAAAAGGGGCACGAGGAGAAACAACCTAAAAAGCAGCTGAAAAAGGAAGAAGAGGGCCAAAAGGAAGAAGATAAACCAAGAAAAGAGCCAGACAAGAAAGAAGGGAAGAAAGAAGTAGAATCAAAGCGGAAAAATGTACCCAAAGCAGGGGTTGCATCCACTTCTGATTCTGAAGAAGAAGGAGATGATCAAGAAGGGGAAAAGGTAGAAAGCTTACGTGCTAAATAAAGTATTCCCTTTGTAAATCTCTGATGCATTTCTTCATCTATTGTATGCTTAGTCACTTTCACACTCTGGTAAAGTCTAACTATCCATGAAGATCGATCATGTGTCCTGTTTTCCAAAGGGCCTTTGCATGGGTTTGAATCATCCACTTTTGGATTGGTCTTCAAATGCATAAACTATTTCCACCACTCACGAGCTTCAAGTAACTTTGGATGTTAACCTGAATTAATTCAACAGCATAGTTGAGATGTATTATATTATACTTTCTAAATGTCTTTTTGAAATATTGATATGGATGTGTTTTATATTACATGTTTTAAAGTCAAAATAGAGATTATGCCCACTAGGTGGTGACCACTAAAGACAAAGATACATGCTGTGGTTTTATGCCAAAACCAGTGTTAGCACCCCTCAGGAAATTTGTTTCCTGTTTACTTTTAAATGCATGAGTGCAGTGCTTGTGGGAAATGCAATATGCAGGTTCATAGCCCAAAGAAACACTTCCCACTCTTGAAGCCTTCTTGCTGTCTGATCAGCAGTACTTATTGAGTACAACAGATGAGAATCTCATTAGCAACTATACATATCCTTTTCTTTCTGTAAGTAACTATGTTTTGTTCATTTGTATCTGATGTTGTAATATCTTAGAAGCAAAGAACTTTTAAATGGGCAGCTTGAGGGAGGGAGGCTTGCGCCTACCAGTAATGAAGACTCAAGGCAGAATGATGCTGTGGAAATAATTATGCTGACATATTTAATTTTGATCAGGGGGCTTTTAAAATAGGACAGAAATAGAGATGTGGGTAATTGAATGTTTGTTTTTTTTCAGTATTTTGTTTCTGTATAAAACTTTAGTTGCTTTTTTTTCTCCCTTGATTGTATTTGTGTACACGCGAATCCCTCACGCCATCCTAACTCTCAAATGAACAGAAGAGAAAAGGTGGTCGGAGCTTTCAGACTGCTCCCAGGAGGAACGTGCTCAAAGGGCAGCATGAGAAGGAAGCGACAGAGCGGAAACGCAAGCAGGAGGAGCCAGTGGAGACTGAGCAGTAAGTAGTTCTTTGCTTTACTTCTTGACTTCTTTATAAAGCTAGCGTAAAAATTTTCAACACTAGAAGGCTCACTATTTAGACTTTGATATTTGAAGCCTTTTAAACAGAAATGACTTTATCCCACGTTAGTGGGATTCTCAGTATATGATGCTATTCCTGTTTCATTCTTTTCTGCGAGGATGAGAACCCCTGAGGTAATTACCATAGGAATGATTTCTTAATTTAAATGAACACCCGAATGGAAGTTATAAGTGGCTCTGCAGAAACTACTCATGCTCTCCTGACAGTATACTAATACAGAACGATGATGATACATTGGTGGAGAAAAAATGCAAGCATAAGCTTCCTCAGGGTACCACCAGTTTCCTCAGTGGGAAACCCAGGACGTCAGTAAAAGTCCATCCGAAGGCGGAGTGGGTTCTCATTGGAAGAGGACCCCCAAGTGTGGTGTTGAGAGAACCAAGAGCATCTGCTCACCATAGGGAGTTTCGTTCCCTTTTCTGTTGATTCTGAACGTTTTATTAGAAGAAGGAAATCTTCTAATTACCAGTGGTAATGATTAGACTTCATGATTCTAGTTAGTTTCCTTAGCTCATCTTTAAACTGCCACTTCTGAGTTCTTTTCTCTGAAAAGCTTTTTCTTTGTGAAGTCCTTCTCTGCTGACTGAACTTGTGCTGTTTTAGTAAGGATGTGCCTCAAAATATGCTCCAGGTCACTAAGACAACTATTAAGTAACTGTACTATCTTTTTATAATACATCCTTACACCTGAAGTCTTGCTCAAGTCTAGAATTTGGTTATCTGCTCTCTTGCTTGGAGGAGGATATATAAGCAGTTTCATCTGCTTGAAGGGAGTAAATTAAATATCGAAAGGCCAAAATGTTACTCCCTTTAATCTGTCAGTCAGTAGCCACTTAATGTGAATTTTGCTATATTTTTGGTGACCTCCCTTCTAGCTATCATTTTACTGAAAACATGTTGGACTCGTTGCTTTAAGCGTACTGTGCCCCAAAATTAATGATATAAAATTCGATGTTACTAAGTAAATCTAGCCCAAATCTCCTTCATTATCATTATTTTTATGTATTTCAGTTTCTTTTTGAATGTCCTCCGAATGTAACTTTCTCAAATTCTAATATTTGTGTTTTCTCTCCTTCTCCTGTTATTACAAAACTTTGTACTTGGACAGTTTTGCTCTGTAAAGCATTTCAAATGCAGCTTGTATGAAATGCATTATGCAAAATAAAGTTTATTGTATTGTATTCCCAGCCAAACAACATGTAATCTACAGTAATAAAAAATATATCTCATTTTGGGCTCAAAGCATTAATCCAGTTACTGAAAAGAGAATACAAGTGGAGCAAACAAGAGATGAAGATCTTGAGACAGACTGATTGGACTGAATTTCCCCCTCCCCTTGATGGAAGAATGTTCCAGACTCTAAATTGAGGACTTCATTATTATTTGCATTATTACTGTGTTATGATTGTTTTAAAAAAATTACTGTAAGGTACACACTACGTACTAAGGTCAGCCATCATTCCTGTTACAGTTATTAGCAAGCTTAAAAACGAAGCTTTGTGTATTTTGAGTTATAACCAGCTCAGCTGAAGGTGGTGGTTGTGCATATAATTTCATTTATAAAATATAAACCTACATTTTGTTTTGAAGCTAGGTATTAAACTTGGAGTAGCTATACACCCCTGAGAAATGGGCACTGTGCCCTCACCCTGACCTTCCTTTGTTGTTAATTCCTTAAAATCTTGTTTTTTCTTCTTAATCCTGAGAGATTAAACAGTAGACTTGTTAAGAAACAAAAAAATGAAACTGTAACCAAAATTTTAAAATAAAGTTTTTTTTTAACAAAAAAACTTGATTAGATATTTTTTGTTCTTGTCTATTTTAATTGGTTCATATATGGCCCCACTCCAAACCGAGGTTCAAGAAATTGTAAATTTTTAAGAGGTTATTTTTATGGTTTATAGAAAGTTGGTGCCGTTGCATCTATGAAATAGTATATACATGTTGAGTTAAATTAGCAAACTATTTTAATGATAGTTATCTTGAAACTTAACGTGAAACTCCTTAAATGATCTACTCTTTGGAGATTGTTTGGATTATCCTTTTTTATCATTTCTGCTCAGACTCCCTGGCATTACGTAACGCTGGCATTCTCTTCCCCCATTCCCGTGTGTCCACTGAACTGATATTTCTAACACACTATACTCTTCATGTTGGAAATAAAATCTGACCACGAGCAATTCAAAATGACTGTGATGTTAAGCTGCAATTTTACCACGTTCTTTTACTTGAGTTTTTCTCCATTTTTATTAATGATGTGTACTACAGTGTTCCCATTAGTCAATTCTTTTGTGTTCTAGAGTATTAAGAAAAAAATTTTTAATATACATAGTAATTGTGCATTTGGTGAACAGTCGGCAAAGTCCAGTGTTTTGAAATATTTGTGTTAACATTTGATAGGCAGAATAAAGATGAAGGAAAGAAGCCAGAAGTTAAGAAAGTGGAGAAGAAGCGAGGTTAGTTACTTTACTTTGTAAGATGTGTAAAGCTAGAATAGTTACACCACCACTGATACTTTATGATTTTGGAATCTTTTACATCCTGAACACTTGTTTTTCTTCGTCAAATCCCTGTGGCGGTACAACTGAATTCAAGAACCATAATCAGGTGAACTTGATAGGTAGTTTTCATTAAAGTCTGGATATTTTCTGCTCATACATCTCACACATCTGATTTCTTAAAGAGAGATTCTAATTTTAGTTAAATACTTTTTCCTGAACAAATGAAGGGGCGAAGAACTCACTTTATTTTAAAAACAAATATAGCAGGGGATTTTATGATTATAATGATGCATACGTTATAAATATCAAGCATGAACACTAACTCGGCCTCCTTTAGTGATGGAAGCTATCGTTCCACGAACATTTCTTAGAAAAGATTGCTGAGACTTTTTAAACAGACATCTAGTTCTGTTCAGCATACTTTTCTTATAGTGTGCTGATTATGTAAGAATGTGCTCTATATTCCAGATTGCAGAATATATACTACCGTATATAGTCGTGTATCAGCCGCATTTTCCAGCCCATTTTTATGTGGTTTTTGTGGTAAAATTAGGTGCCTTGGCTGATAATTTGGGTCAGCTCATACTTTATATATGGTACATTCATATTAGATTATAGAAGAATACCTGTATTGGAAAACTATTCATTGTCTTCCACATATTTTAATTTATAGAAACATCAATGGATTCTCGGCTTCAAAGGATACATGCTGAAATTAAAAATTCACTCAAAATTGATAATCTCGTAAGTGATGCCTCATTCAAAAATACGGTGCTGCTTTCATAGCTTATTCTCTCCTCCAATGATTTTATACTTAAGTGTGTATAAAGATGAACAGGGAGAGTTACTAGTTATTTTGTAACACCTTTTAATATTCAAGATTTATCTTCAATAACATATCACAATAATTAACCTGTGAATTGTTTTAACCTGAAGGACGTGGACAGATGTATTGAGGCCTTGGATGAACTTGCTTCACTTCAGGTCACGATGCAACAAGCTCAGAAACACACAGAGATGATTACAACACTGAAAAAAGTAAGTGAGCTCAAGTGTTGTTTAAAAAGCTTCCTCTTAAATTCATGACAGTCCTTTGGAAATGGATAGTGATGAATGTAATGTCACTGAAGTGTTTGGGTAGAAACGGTTGAGGAGGAAATATTTTGTCATACACATTAGCACAATATTTTAAAATTGGCACAATTAAAGAAATCATGCCCATTAAATTTACCTTGGTTTTTCTGCCCCAGGATGATTACTTACCTTGGATCCTTATCTGACAAGTTGTTGGTGCTTTTATGGAGCTTTCGCCTGACCTGTAGCTAAACTTGACCCACTGGACTATCATAGCCATGTTTGGTCTAGCACTGAGTTCTAAAGATGAAAGGGTTCACAGGGGATCTGAAACCCCCCTTGATACTGCAACTGCTAGTTTTTAAAAGGAAAATTGGAAATAATTACAAGTATTTTTTTCCTCCTCAGATACGGCGATTCAAAGTTAGTCAGGTTATCATGGAAAAGTCTACAATGTTGTACAACAAGTTTAAGAATATGTTTTTGGTGGGTGAAGGAGACTCTGTGATCACACAAGTGCTGAATAAATCTCTTGCTGAACAAAAACAGCATGAGGAAGCAAATAAAACCAAAGATCAAGGAAAGAAAGGGCCAAACAAAAAGATAGAAAAGGAGCACACAGGTAAGTGGTGGTCATGTGAGGCCTGGTTTCTGGGCCTGCCTTGAAAGAGGGTGGCCCTCAACGAGCACAAGCCTGCTTTCCTAACAACCCTTATCACTGTTACGTTTCCTTATGCAACCCCACTCCCAACACCAGTGAAGTAACAGTCGTTCTGAATTTCTAACCAGATAAGCCCATTGCCATTGGATAGATTCTGACCTGGAGTGCTTTCAACACTCAGTCTTTAGGTTAGTCAAGCACAGCTTATTTATAACTCCTTCAGAGACAACTAACCCTCATGGCCAGAGGAAAAACTTCTGTTGCACTAATGTTTTCCCTTAGTGGAAGGTGTGCTACATGACTGAAGAGAGTGTGTTTGTGTGTCCTTGCCCTTCTGAGAGTAGGGCTGGTGGTCTATGTTCTGGGACTGAAACAAGGGATAACTCAAGGCAATTTCCTGGGAAAAGAGACAAAATAACCATTTGCGTCTCATTCCTGTTTCTGCTTTATTCTGTGGTATAATACTGTTCTGTAGTGTTAAAGGGGACATTAGCTTCCCAATAACCTTGAGCCACACCCTGGCCCATAGCAGGACATACCATATATACTCGTGTATGAGCAGCGTTTTTTAGCACATTTGTAATGGTAAAATTAGGTGCCTCGGCTGACATTCAGGTTTGCTTATACTCGAGTATATACGCTACATGTCCATCCCACGGGGTCTCACGGTTATAGTACCTTTGTATCAGTCCAGGCCCCGTTTTATATTAATTAAATTTATTTAGTAGCTACTTAATCCAGAAACTAACACCGAAAGGCAATTAAAATTTTTACTCCAATTAGGGCAGGAACAATCAGTTGACAGAGTAAGCCTTATAGGAAAACCCTCATCGTGGGGCACAAGATTGTGCCAAATAGGAGAAACTCTACTTTTAACACTTTCTCAGTGCTAACACAGAAAAGATTACCATTGAGTTGTTTGAAATCTAGCTTACATATGTGATTGAAAGTTTTCCCACCCCTGCAGTCTTGCTGACAGTAGTAATTAACACTAGAGATTGAAGTCTTGATCTGACTTGTTGCTCACGGGGCTACATCAAGAATTTGGGTGGTGTCTAGATTTTACAAGACAGCTTTTTAAGAGTATTTTTATTTTTGAAGTACCAGAGCCTTAAATCCTGAAATCATGACTGAATTACTGTAGCCTCAAATAAAGTCCATGTGAAGTATTCGTAACCTGAAGGCCATGCTCTTTCACTGTGGATCTTTAGAAGACCTCTGGCAGTGTGCGCTCTAACTGTGTCTCCTTGTCATCCTTTGGAAGGTTCCAAGACAGTAAATGGAGGCTCGGATGCACAGGACAGTGGGCAGCCCCAGCACAATGGTGATAGCAGTGAAGAAAGCAAAGACCAGCACGAAGCCAGCGCTAAGAAAAAGTAAAGACATGTTTTGTTTTCTTGTGGTTTCCTTAGATTTTCTCTAAGGTTATTTGTGTTTTTACTTGATTCCTTACTTCAATTACAAGTCAGAAAGGCTCAAAAAGTTCAAATTTTGACTTGCTAATTTGCTCACTGTATTCAAGGAAATGAAGCTGCAAGAGAAAACAAATGGTTCTACCCTGTGCCTTCTTTAATGAGGATGGTGGGTTTTCAGCAGCGAGAACGCTAGGAGCTTGTTCTCATTGTGCACCTGGCCCACGGTGAACCGCTTTACCAGCGTAGCTTCCCCTAGTGTTGACCCCTAAGCACCCTGAAGAGCTAGGGCTCTTTCCGAGCCTCCTCTTCTATAAGTTAGTGCTTTTAGATGTGACATTGTCATGTTCTGAGAATCCACTTTAAAGCTAGAAATCTTTTTTCATCTATTTTTATAGTGATTGAGTGGACACAGTGCCTGCCGTTCCTTTCCCTTGAGAAAATAAAACCCCTAACCCTCCTCGCCACACCCTTCTCTGTCCTCCAGGACGTCTCGCGAAGAGAGAGAGGAGAGCTATCTGTGAGCGTCCACACTGGGAGCTAGGCGGGAGCACGTGGACCACAGGAACTTGAGACGTTTGTAATGGTTTTCATGGGGAATTATTTAGACTGCTGAGAAATGAAAGTTTTAAATTTTTATACGCATAGGTTTTGGTGTGAAAAACTTGTTTTGGGAGGACAAAATCCCATTATCTTTGTTTGAAATTAAAACATTATTGCTAATTATACTATTTGTGCAGTATTAACAGCTATAATAAAGAGAAAGTGTGGGTGGTAGAGGGGAATCCATTTAGAAACCATGAAGCTGCTTTTCCAGACAGGAAGGTTGTAGCATATTTTCACTTAGTGTGTAAGTTAATGTGTAATTGATAGTAAAGTTACATTTTTAAAAGCGATACTTGTATACCTCCCCCCCACCGCCCTATACTGTAGGTTTTTGTGCAGTTTTTTACATGTCAGATTTCCCAGATTTTCTCCTCACTGTTCCTGGGTTCTGTAGAACTTGAGCATTTTTATGGTAGCTGAAGTGTTACTTCTCTGTAAGTACTCACTCCCTCCTTTTATCAAAAGGTCATTTTAATCTTAGTCTGCATTGTGCTACACTATACTGCTTCTTTGTCACAATGTGTGTGATCTGTATACCTTTTTGTATTTTGTAAGGTACACAACTCATGTTAATTTTTGAATATAACTTAGTTTTGTGGCTGGGAATTCAGTGAGCTCTCGTGACTCGTCCAGCAAAGAGCAGAGTGGGCATGTACTGGAATGAATAACTATTAACCATTTTCCTTGTAATCAACCACGTCAGATCCTTTATACATACTAGTAGCTAAAATTGAAAACTAAATGATAAAAGTTTATTTTTGAGGACTGTCTCAAGCTTATTTTTTAAGGTCACTCATTGAGGAATTCACTGAAAAAGTTGTTTTTTTTAATTGGAAATCAATGTCTAATGCTTATGCAATAAAAATACTATATAAAAATCTAACCTATTTGGAAACATGACTTTAGAAGATAGTTTTTATGTTCATTTTTATCATGTATGACAGGGGTTACAAAGAGTGCACACCACACACACACAGGGCACAGATTGCTTGAGGCAGTTGACGGTGACTTGGTACTTATACTCATTGAGCTAAGTCAGGTCCAGCTAACGTTAACATTCAGTTTAAAGCGGCATTTAACTAGAGGCTGTTAGCGTTCTATTTTGACTATTTCAGTTAGAGGGTTGTTTCAACAGCTTAAAAGGCACTTCACACATTTTCTAAGAGTATCGTGGGGAAATGGGGTTAAGAGTTAGAATGGTAACTCTGGTTTATAAGTGGTTGGTAAGCACTGTATATTTTAAACTCATGGATAATTGTTTTGTCTATGGATGAAAAGTTTGAATCTTCAATCATTGGGATTTTACATTCAAATAGTCTTATAATGAAAAGAGGGCCTGTTTGATGGAGCTCTGCTATATTAGATATATTTGGATTTGGACAGATTTGTTCTAGTTAAGCCATAAGTGTCAATGTGTAAACTTGTTTTGATTAAAAATGTTTTTATTAAACTTCTAGTAAATGTTTGTTTGCTACTTCTAAAAGAAAGAGATGGATTGTGGATGTGCTCCTGAGAAAATACATGAGGGGGACTTCAAAATCTTGACAGGAAAACCCAGCTCTCTTTAATTTCTAGTGAACTGTCATGTTAGCCATCCAGGCATGGTGGAGACAGGGTAACTAAAAACTAAGTTCAAAATAAAAAGATATCTCATTTGTCCACCCTCCCTCCTTTTTCTTGTGACTCAGCAAATTGGCAGTTTTCCTAAGGAGCTACAGAATATTCAATCCAGAACTGAGAATTAATAATCATATTTGTGTCCGTTAGGTTCCCAAACTTACTTGGCCTATGGTCCCCTTTTCAGGAGTGTGTTGGGGTGGGTGAGGGAAGGGAAATTCACCCAGTAACACAACCCATTCCTGCTCCCAAGCCCCCCTGGCAAGGCAATTAAGACTTTTTGTACGATAGCCCCCACAGTCCAGGGTATAGTGCTGTTATTTGCTTTTGCCACCAACCACACCCCTATGTATATTATAAAACAGTGGTTTGGCTACCACTAGCTTACATAATTCAGTTAATTTTCGTGAAGACCCAGCAGAGTTGCTGAAGATTATTCTCACCTGTTTGTAATCACATCTGAACCAGAGAACCTAATTGGGACGTTCATAGATACAGTAACTTAAACATCCTAACAACTGCTCTATAGTTTTAGATAGTATAGATTCTACCCAGTTTGGGCTGATGATGGTTAAGTGGTGTACTACTCAATGTGGGAATATCCACATGCACTCACTTACCTGGGACAAGTGTAGGCCAAGATGAGATCTGCCATCTTAGACTTGTGACGAAAGCAAAGGCTTTATAGGGACTCTATAAAAGATTGGGCAGAGAAAAAATGATCTATTGGAAATAGCAAATCCAGATTGAGCCCTCAAGAAATGAAACGGATAAAGGCAGAAATGTGCTTAACTTTATGCTGTGTGATCAACTGCTTCTTCTAATCACTAGATGAAGCCATGTCTAGTTTCCTTTTCGAAAGTGGAATTGCTCTTACCATATCATAAAGAAGCATGAAAATAAAGCATCTTTTCAGGAAAGATGTTGGAGGGAGGGCCCTTAAAACCCATTTCCTCTCTCCATGTCTCAAGGAAGCATGACTGATGAACAACTACAGCGATCAGCCAGCAGGGTAGTAGTGTTCTCAACTGAATGAAACAAAAATAGATGGAAACTTAAATCTATGGTTCTTTCAGTGTGCTCAGTGATCACGTTCGGATATACAGGAGAATAAAACTTTATACACAGCACAAGCCAGCTTGTTGGTGTACTTGATTGCATCCCTGAATGAGACCCCACGTAACAGACCAGAAACAGGTGCGTCCCTCTCCAAACAGTGGATGTGTGGTGTGGAGTCCATCAAGCCTGTGTCACTGTCAAGTCTGCACCACTGGGTCTGTGAGTATGTGAACCTCATGGGTTTTCAAATTTATGTTAAAAGTCTTACTCATCCAGGGGAATGGGCAATTTGGTTGAATTTAACTACAACCTAAAAGAGAAAAGATGAGAGAAAAACATGACACATTTAAATTGAATTTATGCCACTTTACAATTTTAATAAATTCTCCACCCTCAAACAGTAAAGATTTCCAGAAGATATTTTAAATAGGGTTAGCTATAATTTTCTGATACTGAATTCAAATTCGGGTGTGTGTGTGTGTGTCATTTTTTGGATCAGACTGACTTACTACTAGGATTATTGGTTAAAGGGATTATAAAATGATTTAAGAAATCAGAGCCCCCAAAAAACCGATTTGGGGGCTGGCAGAATTGGGTGCTTCGGTTTGAGAAGCCTGAGCTAGCTCACCCACAAGTCTTGATTACTCTGGTCCCACTCATCCTGCATAAATTACAGGATTGTTTAATTTTTTAATCATCATAACTAAATTGTCATACACTTAAAGCTGGTGTGATTAAATTATTTCTTACAAAGAAATGAAGTTCCAATTTACACATTACTTCTTTGAGGGCATCTGATCTGTCAAGATCATATACTTGTTTTGCTTAGGAACTCTGAAGTGTGTTAAATGTCACCAACACCTGTTTTTCATCCAAACACCCCTTAATATTAAGAGCAGTCCACTCTATGATTAATTTACAGCACGGTTCTTGCTTGTTTAAAATTTACTCGGTGTTTAACTTCTCAGTTCATTGTATGTATTTGAAGGATCTGTACCTTGGAAGCTTCTTGGTAGGCAGCTCTCACATTCTTCAAAGACTCAAAACACTTCAACTACTTGGTGAGTCCTATCATTAGCAAAATGCAGTCCAGACAGAATTAGAATGAACAGGCAGGCCAGGCTGGGCGAGAAGAATCAGTACATACGTCTGACAGAGACTTGTACTCCAGAATACAGAAGACACATTTCTGCCTTGTTAATGACACATACAGCCCACTTAAAAATGGGCAAAAAGCATTCTGAGTTTAAAGTGCACTTTAATAAATACTATATCCTTTTTCTAAGCATGAAATACAATCAAAGTTATGTCATTTAGAAAACCAGTAGCAGGACTTTATAGTTTTTGTAATGAAAGCAGTTGGTTCAGGAGGTAGATCCTTTTCTTCAGTGGCATTTCTTGGAAATAATTGTCCAAGAGGACGTTTTTATTCTATCAATTAAAAGTTCCTGGGTCAACATAAGGATAAGCCAGGAATTCTCCCAGCTTGTTGCCTTCTGAATCATAGTGGAGCATTCGGAAGCAAACATCACAAAAGAAACATGGGTCCTCTGGTGCAAAACTGTCATTGTTTGTCACCCACCTAGTTTTAAAAAAAAGATAGACATCAGTACAGTCAAGTGTTTCATGATGTTAGCACCCTCTATTGGTCTGTAGCTCCAACTTCCCCACAGTTTCCTTGGTCTACCTTCATGCTACCCAGAGGCAAGGCAAAATCGTTCCCGTTCAATACTGCCGAGGGTGGTTTCTCTAAAAGACTTAAGAGCAACTACAGGAAGATCTGTACTTCAAAGCAAAGTCCCCGTGTTGCCTGCTTCTCACAGGCCATCTTGAAAAAGCGTAACAAGCCCCTGGTGTTCTTTGCTGAGCTTTCTCACTGGCAGATCAGTGCTGCTTAAACTGAAAATGCCAGCTGTTGAACGTGGAAATGTTCCAAATGGAAGGGCGGCCACAGGATTCCGTCGACAAGTTGTGGACTCTGGATGCCGGGACTGGTCACAGTAAGAAGAAACCACTACTTCTCAGTCTGACTTCTGCCTCTCGAGGAACCTGACCAGCTGACTCTAAAACGGCCTGATTTCCATGACCTGATTAGCCAGGCTTTTCTGTGAATCAATTAGAAAAGCACTTCAAGGTGCAGAAGTCACAACAAACCAATGACAAGAAATTCAACCCTACTTCTCTGACCCTGCTCCCCCGTAAGAAAGACTTTTTTAAAAAAATGTACTTGATTCTGCAGTATAAAGAATTCTCAAGAAGAGATGTTTTTTTAATGTGGGAACTTAGGATTTGAAAAGGATAACCAAATGTGTAAAATGCTAGAAGGCCCCAAATGTTTTACAGTTGATTGTGATGATGGGTGTACAACTGTATGAACATGCGGGGAGGTGGTAGGGGGTGGGGGGTAATGAATTGTACACCATAAATGGGTAAACAGTATGTCTGGCACGTGAATCATCTTAAAGTGGTTTAAAACAAAACTTTAAGAAACTAAATGTGATCTGGTTACATGTACAGTACTGTATGTTGTCACTGAGAGGATGATGTGCAGTGAAGATGGTTTTGTAAACACCGAAGAGGCAGCAAGGGCCGGGCTCCAGTGGCACCAGTAAGCTGGTGACAGCCCTAAAGCAGCCATCCGGGGACCTTGTGCTGTATGTGCAATAACCATGTAGACGGATTCTGCTGTAGCTCCGTTAACTAGTTACACTGCAGACTACAAACTCTCAGACCCCCCCAAGTAGGAAGAAACTCAAATGCTAAACATGCAACGGACCTCACTGTTGAAAAACAGGGCCTCTGGAATTAGGAAAGTCTCCATTACCTGGCAGTGTACATCTTACAAACAAAACATTTCCGAGTCCACAGCCAGTGCTTCTTGGTAAGAAGGGGGTAGAGTGTCCTATCCAAGCAGTCGTCATGATGCACAAGTCTTTCGCACAGGAGGAAAGAAATGAAGACAGTACATGCCATTTGAGTGATTTGTAAACAAGAACCGCGGCATCAACATTGGGAGTACCACTGTGTGTTTCTTCAAGGTTGTGTTTCACAGACATTTTAGTAAGCCCATCTGTTGCTTTGGGAATAAGCATACCTACAAAATGTTTTCTCGAAAAAGAAAAAAAAGCATTTGGGGCTCAAGTCTCCTTTGAGGCTTTCCCAGACCCCTTTCTGGCAATGTGAGCTGTGATTCTAGGAGTATATGTTAAATTTAGAATTTCTTGAACAGAGGTGTGCAAACCCAAATATCACACTGAAGAAGTGACTATCTACCCAGTCTCCATCTAAGTAAGCCTATGCACTTCTCTCTAATCCTACTCTGCCGAGGGCTGGACTCTCGGTTTGCACGGCAGAACAGCAGCTTGGGCAGGCACCCTTGAGGAAATTTGATTGTATTCCCTTTAAATGTTCTGTGAAGTCAGAAGGGGCAAGAGAAGGGCTGATGGGTAGATGGGTAAGGTTTCCCAAGGAAGTCCTTTGTAGGACAGCCCTGGCACCCACAGGGAACCCTGTCGTGATGTAAACACTTCGTTGGGACAACTTTCTTGGTGGCACCTTCCCCACCAATGCATCTTCCATGTCCTTCCTGGTTGAGTGTGAGCGAACTTCCTGTTTCCTTTGGGAAAATCTATCAAGATCACATCCATCCCCCACGGGATCCAAGACAGTCACCATAACCTGAGCTAAAATCTCTGCCCGGCAGATAACTTGCTTTCATTTATTTTAAGGCACTGTGATGAAATGAAGACAAAACTTGTTTGTCTCCAGCTGCCTTCTAATCAAGAGAGACATTTAAGCACATTTTGTTTGGAATAGACCAATAAGTGCATGGACTGCTAGCCCAGTAGCAATACTTTTTGACTCAGTAATCATGCACTTGGGATTTTGCCCAACACTCAGTACCTTGTAATGCAACTTGGTTTTAGAAAGTTGCTTGGTACCAGTTTACCTAGAGTAGTAGTATTTGGTACAGTATGATTTTTAAAAAATTGTTATTGTCATAAATCTGGTTCCTAGTAGAGAGGATAAATGTGTAGGACTTTTAAACCTTAGCTATGAGAATCGTGAAGTATTAAGAAAGTGGAAAATGATTTTAAAAAAAAAGTGGAAATGGAATCAAGTTTTCACTCTGCTCTAATGAGCTGCATGGCTTGTGGTTATTTTGTAAACCCTTCAACAGCCTGGACCTTTGTGCCTCACTTTGAAAACTGAAGACACTGCACATAGGATTTCCCTGGAGGGTCATAAAATATGGTGGTTAATTTTGTTTTTAATAAGAAAAAGGTAGCATCACCCTCACCATAAGAAAATGGTTCAAGGACTAAACTTTGGGCAGTTAGTGCATGGAGTGGCTCATTCCATCTGCCCACAGGACAATGATCTGTAGTCTACCTGATACCGAACTTTTTAACAGATGGTAAATGGTTTCTATTTCAGCAGTGGAAGAGATCATGGTTTCTTTGGCTTAATGTTTGCCTTGGGTTTCAATGCCACTTTTGGCTTTTTGGTCTCAGATTGACACTGAGCACAAGAAAGAAGGAAACCAAGATGGCCAGAAAACAGTGGGCTGCCTCCCACTGCATGCTGGTTCTCGGTGACAGCTCCCCTCCCTCATCTGAATGGAAGAGCAGGCAAAACTGCCCACCTAAAGTTACACAGTAAATGTGCAGTACAGTTCAAAAAGTCCTCACAGCTCTCCTGACTCCCCCATCCCTGTCTGCTCACCATCTCTCTAGTAGATATTTAATGTTTCAATGGTGACCAGAAAGAACCTGTCCAACCTCTCCGGTGACATTTCACATTTATTTAAATTACTTCTCTGTGCCTATGTTAGTGCTAAAGTTGTCTTTTTGCTGAGCATATATAATTGAATTCAAATTAAGTTAAATGTGAAAAACATGACACGATGATAAACACAAGTCTGTTCAAGTTCTCTATTTCAGGGATCAGGACACATTTAGTACTGTTATAACAACAGACTCAAAGCACAATGGTCCCAAGGTTCCCTAAATCAACCTCAAACAGCTGAGATCTGTAACTCTTAAGTACACTTCTGCTGACAAACACGAAAATCTCTAATGGTTTTCCTCTCTTGGAGGAAAAATACTGCTACTACACATTCAGAATAATTTCTCTATTGTAATACCAGGAGCTTTCAGAAAGCTCATGGATTGGTGGGGGAGAGGGAGAATAAAAAAACAGTAGCTGATACCAAGGGCTCAATAGAAAGTAAATGTCTAGAAAAGAATGATGGCAAGATATGTACAAATATGCCTGATACAACTGATGTACATAGATTTTAATAAGAGTTGTAAGAGCCCCCAATAAAATGATCTTTTAATAAAAATAAATGGAAAATTTCCAGGAATTTTTGAACCCCTTGTATTCTCATTTAAAAAATATAGTTCCTAGTATGTTTTAGTTCTAAGCAATAAAATGAACTACATATTATTTTTAGGTGTTCTACAAGAAGGAATTAAACAAAACACTCAAGTATTCCATCTGGCTAGAATTTTGTTACAAACTTTTTTTCCCTAACCTTGGCCTTTTCAAGCTTTACTTTGATATTCTAACAGTCTAATTTGTTGGATGCGCAAACGGGGAATGTAAAGGGTAGTACCCAACCCCAACCGTCTGATTTAAATGGGAGATTGCACCCACTTTCAAATTTTATTACAGCAAGCCAGGTCTTCAGACAAAAAAAGAAGGGCTGCTTCAGCAGGGGGTGGGGGTGTGTGTGGATGCAGGGGTTGTTGCTATTGGGTGCCCCCAAGTGGACAACTCACAAGAAACCCTATATGACGGAGAACTGCTCAGGACATGACAAGACCTAGCCAGCTGCATTATTTCTCAGTTAACTCAGGGTAAGAATCAAACAGTCAATTTAAACAGACTTTGGACCACACCCAACCTTGCTTGACCCAGAATCCCCAGGAGAACTTGATTAGCAACCGGCCCGCCCCCTGGTGATTTGTATCAGAGGTGAGTTTGGAAAAAGGGGCTTGGTGGCGGGGTCTTGTTAGGTAGCGACCCTGGGTACAACAGAACAAATGCTCCCCGGTCCTGCATCATCCTCACAACAGTAGCTATGTTTGAACCCACAGGTTCCACAACCCATCTCCTGAAGGGTTTCCCTAAGGACAGGGCCAAACCACCTCACTGACAGGAAAGGGTGGGAGACAGGCAGACACAGCTGCGTGTGGAAGAACTAAGGAGAAGTAAAAGCAGGAGCATACAGTGGTGCATCACTGCTCCACATAAAGCTGAACAAGGTCTTTCAGAGGGGCTCAAATCAGGGATACAGCAGTTTGCATGCTAGTCCTTTGCAAAGTGAGATTCCTACACTCATTTCCTCAATGAAGGGAAAGGAGGTATTTCTAGATCACTTAATAAGGTTTACATAGCATCTATGCACTAGGAGTTCTGGGGGCAGCTCTCGGGTATGCACTGAACTGCAATGTTGGTGATGCAGGGGCAGTGAATTATTTAATGTGGCTCAATTAGCCAAAGTCTCACCAAAGGACCTTTACCAGAATAAGTCTTAAGAAAGTGAAGGAAGATACAGATAGGATTTACCTGTGAGTAATTACAAACAGGATTCCCTGGAGTACCATCCTGCTGTGTTTAAAATTAGCCTTCTGAGAAGCAGGAGGCAGGGGAATCTAAGCGGCAAGAGCCAAGAGTGGGGTGTGTCTCTGGACCTGAGATGTCAGCTTTGCCATCAGAGCAGCAGCAGCAGAACCAGGAGCCAGAGCATGGAACAGTGTGATGGACTTCCCAATCAAGGAGCAGGTAAAGGTGAGTTTTGTGCAGAAGGCTGGCTTGCAGAGTAGGGTGCCTCTGGGCACTTCATTGGGAAGTTGCACTTGCTGACCCACAGAAGTGAAGCTGAGTGCCTCTGGGCTATGGCTTACTGGAGTGGGGCACTCGCAGGCACTTATTATGCCCGGCTGGGTTTTGGAGCTTGAGCTGAATGCCTTCAAGTAGAGGCTTATGGTGGAGTTGTGTGCAGACCAGAAACTTTTTAATAGGTCCTGGTAAACAACTACCCTGAACATTGCTCACTGGCATTGCAACTTGTGAACTTCCTTAATGACTTCTCCAATGATGAATTTTGTGAGTTCCTGTGTAGCTATTGCAATGGTTATTAGAAACTAGACAGATAAAATACACTAATTTAGACAACACAGCCAGTTCAAACCCACCAGCTACTGTGAGGGAGAAAGCGGAGAATTTTTGCTCCTGGTAAGATTTATAGCTTCATAAATCCAAAGAGGCAGTTCTACGCTGTCATATGGTGTGGCTCTGAGCTGGAATTGACCCAATAGCAGAGGGTTTTTGGAGTCTCATTCTAAAGCAATTTAATACTGTACAGTTGGCATCTATTGCTCATGAAGACAACTATACAAAATGTATTAATTGATCACTAAATCTCATTGTAGAAGGTTTTCGCTCCTTACCAATTTAAACCTTTCACCACAGGCTTCCAAACTTACCTTGGCTTATCACCCGCTTTTCAGAAAAAAAATTACTCTGCCTCCTCTAACAATTAAAAATTTGTGCATTACAGCCATTTAGGATAATGTGTAGGTATCTGTGTGTACAGCCCCCTGGATCACTGCAGCAGCCCCAGGGGAGGCATTGCCCACTTTAGGAAACACTGCTTTACATAATCTTAAGGTTTCACACCCTCAAATGTTAGAATTTGTCTCTGTTCCCCAGTTCCCTTTTCTTTCCTAAACATTTTGACAGCAGAGGCAAGAAACAGTAATATAGTTAAGAACAACAACAACAAAATGGGGTGGGGGTGGGGGTGGGGGCGTCTACCACCTGATAACCACTGCTTAATCTGCCAAAGAAGACGGGCTTCTGCAAGTGTTTACAGATTTGTAAGCTGGGACCCAGCAAAGTAACTCTTCCAGAAAAGCACCACCGATGCAAACCCAGAAATGCTGAGGGCAGGCCGCTCTCCAGCTGAGTTACAGTAATGCTAACTGCTATGCCTCTGCTCCAAGTACCTGGACTTCCATCTCGTGACCATGTGCTGCCACCTACCGTATGTCAGTAATGACCACCACGTGTTCACAGTCTCCCTGGTGACAATATAAATAAGGAAAGCCCAGTTTGATATGCAGGTCATTGAAGGTGAAATCTTCCATGTTCGCCGCCTGAAACTTCCCATAACCTCTGTCGTGGGCTTCAGACCACTCAATGATAGTCCTGGGGGTGGGATGGGAGAGCACAGATGTATCACTGCTTCATGGAAACTTTTAAAGGGTCAAGAAGGGGTCTGAGCAGCATTTTCTATACCGGTTCCACCTTGAGAGGAAAAGCCCGGGGCCCATGCGAGAGGGACCTAGGACTGGACTATCCTCTGTCACAGCAGCGCGTCCCTGGGTGGTGCAAGCAGTAAAGGGCTCAAGGGTCAAAAACTTAAATTTAACTTTGCCACCCAAGTTGGTTTATTGAGATATAATTATTTCAAGGACGAGAAACTGGAACGACCTTGAAGAGATTTTTGGAAATGGTACCTGCTCAGATCTCGGCATTCGGGATATCTTTTATCATTGTAAAATGTTCCTTCGAAGTAAAAGAAGGCCGATTTGTATAGATCCTACAAAAATTAAAAAAAAAAAAAGATGCGTTGAGTCCAGTACCAATAATAATTGGGAAGTTTCAATGATTCAAAATGTTTAAATTACTATTACTCATATCAATGCACTAATAGATGTGTTACAGTAGCCGTATGAACTGTTACCCATAAACTTCACTCCTGAATGTGTGACATTTAATGGGAACATTTAATGTGACAAGTATGCCACCAGGATTTTATCCTGTTGCTGTTTGTACCCCAGGGTTGGATATAAATTGACAGATTCTCCTGTGAGTCATGAAAGGAATTCAAATGGCAATGAAATACACACGTCAAGGTTACTTTATTGTACACAATGGCACTGGCAATTTGGGGTTCTAGAACTAAACCAGTGGACAATCTATGTTAAAAAACAAACAGAGGACCGTAGGGCTGGCCCCGCCATGGGTCACGGCGTCCCTCACTGAACCATGACGCTGTGGGGGACAGCACTGGAGACACAGTATGGGAATAGTGCACAGTCTGGCCCCATTACACTGGGGCGAGGCACTGGGCATGCAGAAGAGCAACAGGGGGAGCAGAGGAATGAAACCCCTGGTGAATACCAAAAATAGACTTGAGAGACAGAGTGTGGCACCCCATCAGACTCCACTGGAAAACACTCGTTTTTGCACTTATTAATGTATCTGCATGTCTACCTAGATAAGATAGGCAGGATAAATAATTTGGAGATGAAAAGTATGGGACCAATAGTTCCAGGGGGACTGGGAGAAGGGGAGGTGGGAGAAAGGACAGGGGGGGTGGGGGGACGACTACACACCAATCCAGGGACAAGGGAACAACAACTGAACTAAAATCATTGGAAGGAAGGTCGTAGGATGCCTAGTGGGGCTCAATCAAGGGCAGTGTAGCAGCGAGGAATTATTAAACCCGAATGAAGGGGAGGGAGGGGCGCTATGGAGTGGAGACCCAATGCCCATCTGTAGACAATTGGACATCCCCTCACAGAGGGGTCACAGGGAAGAGATGAGCCAGTCAGGGTGCAGTAGAGCACCAATGAAACACACAACTTTCCTCTAGTTCTTTGGTGCTTCCTTCCCCCCACTACCAGGACCTCAATTCTACCTTACAAATCGGATCAGACCAGAGCACGCACACTGCTACAGATAAGAGCCTGCAACAGAGAATCCAGGATAGATAAACCCCTCAGGACCAACAAGGAGAGTAGAGATACCAGGAGGATTAGGGGAGGGTGGGTGGAGAAATGGGGAATCGATCACAAAGATCAACCTAGAACCTCCTTCCAGGGAGATGAATAATGGAAAAATGGGTGAGGGGTGATGGAGGTTGATGTAAGATATGAAAAAATAATCTATAACTTATCAAGGGTTTGTGAGGGTGGGCAGGGGAGGGAGGGGGAAGGAATGGGGAGCTGATATCGGACACTCAAGTGGGAAGAGAATGCTTTGAAAATGATGATGGTGGCATATGTGCAAATGTACTGGACACATTGGAGGAATGTATGGGTTGTGATGAGAAGGAAGAGCCCCCAGTAAAAGTATTTAAAAATAAACAGACTGAACAGGGCCTCCTGGAGATAGGTCCAACTCCTCGGGCTGACATGGTCTGCTCTGAGCAATGACAGCACGGCCAGAATAAGCAGTGGGAATTTGGATTATTCTTACAGCTGACTAGCTGCTCCGTGGGAGAAAAACAGGGCTCCAGTAAAGACTGACTGTCTCAGAAATCCAAGGGGGCAGTTCTACCCTGTCCTACAGGGGCGCTGTGATTTGCTATCAACTCAGCAGTATTGAGTCTGGTTTTGGTGAGTTGATCGTGTTACTTTACAATCTTGTGTTTTTGTTGGGTTAAACTCTGCCGAGCAAATCATATGTTTTCCTCCTCCAGAGAAAAGCTCCCCTGTTGCCTGCTCAGCGTGTAGCCTTGGAATTCCACGTGTTCCTCTTGATTCTCCAACGATGGCATATCCTCTACCTTGTTTATCTCAAGAAGCCGGGGAAAACGAAAACCCTTAAAAGTATTTCCAACATGACTCAAAAACCATTTCAGTGTTACTTACCTGTGCTGTACAATGAAGCTAATCACTCCACCTACCTCCTCTTTTGCCTCCTCTAAAGAGGGACACGCTCAGCCTCAGAACCAGGCAGGTAGACACCTGGCACGATCGGTGATAGTGCACTGGGACAGAGGAAAAGGTGCTTCGGTGGCAAAGAGTGGTGAGGCAGGAGAAATGTTATGTAAGAACATGTTATATAATAGGCGAATCTCGAACTGGGTTGGAGATACACGTATAAACTCCATAGGAGAGAAGGGAAGTTCTCTTTCTGGTGTTCACATGCCGGAGGCATGAAAAGCGTGATGGGCTGAGGTAGGGATGAGTAGCACAGTTAGGTTGGAATCGTCCCTTAAAAGGCTTCTGAGGCCCACCTGTGGATGCTGGACTCCAGGTGCTATAGTTGTGGCTTTCTAGCTGAGAATGATGGCAAAGACATGGAAGAATAAACCATTTGCTTACAAATTTATGAAACGGCCAGAGAATTGCTGAGTATCTGGGATTATTACTATTCCTGTTTGATTTGGTGTGGTGGAGGGGAGGTTGGCGGCGGGGAGATAGGAGTGAGGAGTGTTAGAATCAGCTTACTTTGCTGATGTGCTCAGGGGCTTGGTCTGGAGCATTGCTGAACTCCCCTCCGATCTGGAGGTCACTGACGCAGCAGATGGAATCTCTCAGCTCGGTGAGCTTCTGACTGCCCAGCACCAGCACCGTCTGGTACGGCTTGTGCTCTTTGTGCTAAAAGGCAAATGGTGAGGAGTCAGTTTCCACTCGTGCAGAGGGCAATTCAAATACCTATTCTGTCAGAGCCAGGTCTACAAGTTATTAGTTTTCAGAGTTTTGGTGTAAAATGATCATAAAACTGCCACAAACTGACATCAGTAATAGGAATCTTAGGGCCACAATCGCATCTAGTAGTGCAGTCTTCTACAACTTTCTGGAAGCTCCCTCCCTCAAGCCAAGGATGTGTTTTTGGTTTTGTACTGGGCTCGGTGATCTGAGAGTGGAAAGCAATTTCCCTACAGAAACAGGGTAATTATTACTCCCAGGTACAACATTTTTCATAAGTCTATCTATTGCAAGAACATTATTTATATACTGTAGGAACATTTCAATTAAACCTTTTACTCATGACACACCTAGTTTGGAAATCCAGAAGACGAATGTATTCTCTGGGCTGGGTTGGAATTCTTTTTTTTTTTTTTAATAA
The DNA here is from genome assembly GCF_000313985.2 of Echinops telfairi. Taxonomy (NCBI): domain Eukaryota; kingdom Metazoa; phylum Chordata; class Mammalia; order Afrosoricida; family Tenrecidae; genus Echinops; species Echinops telfairi. The sequence goes on along the minus strand of NW_022103922.1, from coordinate 16,022,997 downwards.
TTTTATTGGGGGCTCGTACAATTCTCATCACAATCCATACATGGGTTAGAATTCTTTTTATTACAGATTCCTTAGAAATTCCTCAGTACCTCAACTTGTTAATGCTCTGCATTTTTGTTCAGCATGACTTCTGTTTAGTTCATGCAATAATGTCCCAAGTACAGTGACTGGTAAGCAAACATCACCCAACTTCTTGACCAGCCACCCATTCTGAACAACAACAACAACAACAAACCCCCAATCAAACAAAACTAGGATTTTCAGAATAAGAGTTACTCTGGATTTGTAAAATTTGCTGTTTCTAGTACAAAAATCAGATCTACACTCGACTCCTATAATTATTATCCAATTAACGAGTTATTACATTTGATATTTATTTTACAATAAACCAAACCACACCCACCACAGTGAGCTCATTGTGACTCATCGAGCTCATTTAGGCAGCAGAGCAGTGCTGCCCGCAGGGTTTCCAAGGCTATAAAACGTCATGGAAGCAGATGGCTTCCATCTTTTTCCCAGGGAGCAGCTGGTGAGTTTGAACCACCAACCTTTTGGCTGGCTGGAGTGCTTTAACCTCTGCACCACAGGGGCTGGCTTTCTTTTTAATATTGCATATTAAAACAAGGACTCCAAAACTGAGTTGGTAAGAGCTTCCAATAAAATGATTAAAAATAATAAAATTAACCTGAATTTAGAAAATAATTGCACTGACATCTCATTTTAAGATTTTGGTATGTGCATTAAGAATTTTGTAAAAATTGTTCATAATGTTTCTGTACTGATCTCAAAACAACCAACAAAACCAGTTACAAGAGGGGGAAAAAAAAAAGGAACATAGATGGTCACCTCAGGACATCACATCAGCAGCAGGGACCTGCATCTTCTAAGACTCTTAAGGAACAGGACTCAAAAACAAACAAAAAAGAAAACCCTGACTCTTTGACCAACGTTGCTCATATTGTCGGTCAGCACTGACCTTATGAAAGATGACAGGGTACAAGATATTCAGCGATAGGATCAGCTCCCCCGGTTCCACCAGGTCAGCTGGATTCTCCGGCCGTTTCCCGATGGCACGGGACTCCTACAGGAGGGACATTGAGTCAGGGGCTGTGACTCAGAGAGGTGGGTGGTGTGGTAAGCAAAGGCCTGACCCTGACTCCTAATCTCATCCCAGGCTAACTGGGAAGTCCCTCTAAGCTTCAGTTTCAGCTCCTGTTATAAGGAAAGAAACCAGGATATACTTATTTTACAAAACTATGGTTGGACCCATGCACCAGAAGTATCTACGAAGAAGTCTGGCATCAGTAGCTGAAGAAGTGACGGGGCATTCTCTAATGCTAGAAAGCTGTGGTGGTTACGGGGCCCCAAGCCACTGGGGACTCACAGCATGCCCCTGTGACGGTGTGGCATTGCCCCACATGGTGTTTCTTGGCTGTGATCTGCTGAAGGCTGACCTCCAGCTCCTCCTGAGGAGTCACTGGGAGGGTTGGAACCTCTGACCTTTTGCTGGACAACTGAACACTTAACCATGTGGAACACTGGCACTTTACAGTCACAGCCACTGTCGTGTTATGACGAAGCTCTACAAGAGGAGGCTCAGGTTTGCCCTCGGGCCCACCAAGACAGAGCCTGTTTGCTCTAACAGCCGAGCTGCTTTACAAACACGATCACTTTCAGCATACCACACTCTTATACGTGTTCAACAAATACGACAGAGAAGGGGCAAAGACAAAAAGGGGCAACAAAACGATGCCTTGCTGTACTACCGAGGGTCCAGCACGCGGACGCTACACAGTCGGTGGGCAATACAGTTGCCCGAAGGAATCCCTCATGTCCACTAACTCTACTAAGGGTTTTACAGAGAGACCACAGCTTAGGATGAAGAATACCTGGACACCGATATCAGGAGCAGAGGAAACGCCAAAAGGGCCAGGGTGGTGAAAACGCAGGAATTCAGCCTACAACTGCAAACAAGATCAAGGCAAGGGAAAAGGCTGGAGCAGGGAAAGGTTTGACCCCAAATAGTCAAACACACCAAACAAAGCCATCAGTGCTGAGCGGCTTCTGAGTCAGAGCCAGCCACCCCACGGGGCAGAGCAGACTCTTCCCAGGGGCAGCCGTCAGCCTTCTCCCGTGGCGCAGCTGGCCTTTTGGGAAAACGGCCGAATGCTAACCACTGCTCCATCAGGGCCCCTTGTCAAATAGGTGATCCCTTGACCTTTGTGGACTGTTTTCTCTCTCATGAGAGCCCGTGGAGTATTTCTAGCTTGTTTTCAGCGAAGCACGTGTGACATAAAGTGAACATTCAGCTAGGGGCGGGGAGATTACTGGTACAGGCGGGGAATGACGCTTACCATCTCGTAAGCAAATGTTTCCTGTCTGCACACCCGGTCTATCGTTATGGTTTCTTCCCGGTGTTCCATGAGCTTCTTCCTAACTCTGTTGTAGATACAAGCAAAACAAAACAAAAAAATCACCACACTTCAGCATTCCTTACTAGGCCTTTGAAAACAACCCTAGTAATTTAAAAAACAAACAAACCTAAAACAACAAAAGCCCTTTTTATATTTGAACTTTAGATCATCAGAAAAGCTCCAACAAATGTAAAGAATTCACTTATAGGGCTCACACTCTCCCTGCTATCAAGGCCATTGAACGCACAGCGAGCGACTCCTACAGGGCGGTGTAGAACTGGCTCTGTGGGTTTCCAAGATGGCAACTCTTTTACTGAAGTAAAGAGCCTCATCTTTCTCCCTCGGAGCAGCTGGTGGTTTTGAACTGCCGACCTTAAGAGAAGCGTAACCACCATGCCACCAGGGCTTCTGTTACCAGATTACATAAGCAGTAATTAGCAAGAGCAGGAAATTAACAATGGGGGAACATGGTTAACTCCAGAGCTGAACTGGATTCATAATTTTATCATTTAGTGCCCACTTGAATCCCACAGGGCCTTTGTTATTTCTCGTGAGCGCTCAGTCTTGTCTTTCACGATCTGCATGCTTTTGGAGAGGTCCAACCAGTTACTTGCATAAGGCCCCTCAATTTGGGTCTGTCTGCTATTCCCTTATTATCTACTGCACCGTTGTGCATTTTGAAGAGAACACCACAAGAAAGGAATGCAGCACACCCACTATTAACAGGGAGCGCTCTCCATTCACCCCACAGCGGAGAGCCAGGTGCTGTTGGAGAGGGCACAGCCCAGGCTTGCACTGCACGGTTGAACTTGCTGTAAATCCACTCACAAGAATATCAGGGAAAGCTAGTCAAAAGAGGTGCTGAAAGGAGGTGGGTGCTGGATAGAGTTGCTCGCTGCTGCTCAACTCAATGCACTGCAGGAGCTGGGGACCGCAGAGGGCGAGCACTCTGTAGAAGCCTGCCCAGCAAGCTCACTGCAATGTCTTCCCACCCTTTCACTGAGAAGGTTTATTCTTGTATCAAATGGCTATTTTAGAGAGAAAAGATGCAGTGAAATTGCTTATATAAGACTCTCCAATCCATTTCTCTGTACATCCCTCCTAATGATTGGGTGGGACTTTGCAAATAAGGTATGGAGAATTCTAACGAGGATTGACCAGTTTTGCCAGGCCTCTGGGTATAAGAACGTCACTTCGAAGCAGAGCAGAGAGAATTCCAGGATGACCGAGAAAAATAAAGTCATCCACAGAATACATGGCAGAAGCCAGGCCCCAGAGGCCCTGAAACAGAGCAGTGGGTGGGCTTCCTAGCCCATAAGGCAAAGTCCAAGGGACTACGTGGCTGAGAGGCCAAGAACGAGAGCAACATGCCTGTCAGCAAGGCTGAGAAGAGGCACTGTGGACAAAAGGACTGCCTCCTGGCATGCTGTAATCTGCTAGAAGGATGAGGCTTCCACTCCACTAGAAAGAAACCCACCAGAGAGGCATTCCTGACCTATAGGGCCGCTACGGGTTGGAATTTACTCGATCGCAGTGAGGTTTTTGGTTAACTTCCCTTAAAAGCCCAGCTTCTTGAGTCTTGCCTGTGAGTTCTTAGCGGCCACTGCAACCGTTCACTGAACCACTACAGAAGGAGAAAGGAAATTGGAAGGTAGAGGCATTTCTGACGTCTGTTGTGTGGCATTCAGTACTGGGCTACTGTGGAGCTGGATTCTCCTCCTCCCTTGACCCCCATGCCATCTTCTCAGAAGGAAAAAGGTTTTGTAGATGAGATAACCGACGCGCACATCTTCCTTCTCATGTAACTGCTTTCCTCGCTAACAGTATGTCCCAGCAACCACCCTGAGTTCAGTCTTCCTCACCCAGGATCATGGCTGCACAGTAACCCACCATAGTAACTGAGGTCTGTCTGTCTGACGTTCTATGGCTGGGCATATTTGGGGTACTTCAAATTCAAGGGGGCTTTTAAAAGTTCATGAGGAAATTCCATGATCATCATCTTCCCTTTTGCATGAACTTTTTGAAGCCTCCTTGTATCTTGCAATTGCACAGTTGCAAGGGGAAACCTTGCGGTCAGCATTTTGGTACTGGTGGTGGTGGTGCACCTACAGTGCAGTCTGTGAGAACTTTGGGAACGCGAGGCCAAAAGGTAAGTGCATCTGAGCGCATTCCCATCAGCAGTATTTCTCCCATTGCCTCACCAAAAGGATGTGCTGGTCTAATTTTTAGGTTAGGTTTCTGGTCTTTGTTATGTCTCAATTAATAGGAGCTCTTAAGTGGTGGGGGGGATTAGGTCTTTGTGGTAATGCCTATTTCTTTTGAGTTGTCATAGCCATCCTGTTACTTTGTTCATGGGTTTGGTTTATTGGGGGGTTTTTTTGCTATAAAAAAAAATCTTCATATCATCAATTTTACCCTCTTTCTTTTATTCTGGACTTGAGGCTCACTTTATAAGGTATATGCAAGACCTTAATGGTTTTTCAATCCCATATCCCATTGTAGTTAATTCTTCTGGATGGTATCATGCTAAATCTCCATATATTCATCTAACTCTGGACTTATATATACTCCACTGCCCTGGTTATGGGCCACTACTTGATGTTTCAATTATAAAGACTCTGCACTGTATTTTAATATCTGGTAAAGCCAGTACTCTTGTCTATTCCTGCCAAGCCCTCACCCCCAGCCCCAGTGTTTTCCAGCCATTTTAACATGTTTTGGTTTTCCACGTGAACTTCAGTACCAGCTTGTCTAAATCTCTCTCTCACACACACACGTTGGTATTTTCATCAGGATTGCATTGAATTTATAAATGACACAGGATGAACTATCTTCATAATTCACATATTCCTATCCAACAAGGGGGATGTCTTTCCATTTGTTCGTCTTCCTCAGTGCCCTTCAAGAACGTTTTACAATTCTCATATAGGTTACAGTTGTTTACAAGGATTAACAAGGGTCCTGTTATAGTTCTCTATTGTTCTTGGTGGCTGTGCTAATGGAATTTCCCCCCTTCCATTATGCCCTCTATTGTTTTGTATATGTAGATAATTTTTATGGCTTAGTTTTGTACCCTACATCACTCAAGTATGTTACGGTTTGTGTTAGCTTTAGCATGAATTTCTCTGGGCTTTCCTAGGAAAAGAACACAGGATTAACACCAGTGATGCAGAAAAGGCATTTAACTCAATCCAACACTCTCTGATGATAAAAACACTCAACTAAGAAAGAAGGGAAATTCTGAGACAATAAAGGGCATGCATGATAAACCCACAGTTAACTCATAATCAGTAATGAAAGACTAAAAGCTTCCCCCCTGAAATCAGGAACCAGGCAAGGTGGTCCACGCTTATCGCTGATGAACAGCACTGTGCTGGAGTCCTAGGACAACTGGGCAACAGAAAGGAACAAGACATCCAAGCTGGAAAGAGGTGAAGGTGCCATGATCCCGTATGGAAAAACCACACCAAGAATCCTTACGGAAGTTATTAGAGCCCATACCTGGGCTCAGCAATGTGGTTTTAGATCAACATTTACAACAGCATGTAACAGAATAAAATACCCACGACTCCACTTAGCCAGGGAGTGAAAGACTTGCACACTGAAAACAACAAACATTCCTGAAAGAAATGAGGCCTCAGTAAATGGAAAGGCACCCAGTGCTCATGGCTGAAGACTTAAAAATCAGTAAAATACCAGTATCACCTCAAATAAGCATCAGACTCAATCTAATCCCTATCAAAATTCCAACAGCCTTTGGGACACAAATGTTGATCTTTAGTTATGTGCAATTGCAAGGGCCTTCAATAGCTAAAACTATATTGGATTTCTACAATGGAGAATGAAGTTTAAACTCATATAACTTATCTTATACCAACCCCCCCCACACACACACACAGTTCACAAATGGATCATTGACTCAAATATAAGAATGTATCCACTACCAAAAAAACAAGGCCCTGAAAAACTTTACCCTGGTTTTCTTCTAAGCATTTAATGATTTTAGTTTTCATTCCCCTGAAATAATTGTTGGATGCAGAATTATCCACATGTTCCCCTCCCTCTACAATCCTGACAGTAGTTCACACTCTGTTACAAAAAGAAACATACTGCCCCAAAGTTGCCTTGCTTTGTAATTTTGCAAAGTCTGATACTCATCCTTTTCCCTTCATACATGATGTGTTCTTCATCCCTGGAAAGGCCCTGTGTGGCCCAGTGGATTCCAAGTTGGGCTGCTAGCCACAAGGTCAGCAGTTTAAAGCCACCAGCCATCGTTGGGAGAAACAGAGGCTTTCTACTTCCATACCGATTTACATTCTTGGAAATCCGGAGAGAGTTCTATTTTATCCTGTCTGGTCATTAGGAGTCAGAACTCACCCAATAGCAGTGAGTCTGGTTGAGTTTGGGTCTTGCCTGTCTGGTCATTAGGAGTCAGAACTCACCCAATAGCAGTGAGTCTGGTTGAGTTTGGGTCTTGCCTAAAAGCCTTCATGATTCAGCTTTTATTTATCTCTGAAATCTAATCATTTCACTTGGGTATGTCTGAGTTGATTGTTCTCGGCGAATTTCTCCAGGTACCCAGAGAGGGCTTTCAACGTGCTTTTGTTCTTCAATATGGAAATTTTGCTTAGATATTTTAAAATATTAATTCTGTTCTATGCATTGTTTTGCTTTTCCAGAGATTGTGATACTATGAACATTATACCTTTGCCTGTCTTCCATGTCTACCATGTTCTCTTTTTTCACCCCCCTTACGTAATTTTCGTTCTCTTGGATATTTACAGGCCTTTCGTCAAAGTTCTGTATTTCCACTGGAGTCTATTTTCCGATCAAAAACAAACACTGACACGGAGCCCATGAACAACCCTACAGACAGGGTGGACTGCTCCTGTGAGTTTCCTAATACTTGTACAGGAACAGAAAGCCCCATCTTCTAACGCTATTGAACTGCTGACCTTGCAGTTAGCAGCCCAACTCTAGACTACTATACCACCAGGGCGCCAGGGTACCTTATAATTTATTCTGATGAGATAATTTTGCCTTTTCCATTTTTCCGATTTCCCTCAATTAATTGTTTCATTTCCATTTCAAAATTATTTCATTTTCAAAACCTCTCATTCAAGGTAGTTTTTAATATCCTCAAATGCTTGAGTATACCTAATTCCATTTGAAGTCTAGCCAGAGTGTATTCTTATTTCCTGGTTGTCTTCCGGGGCTGGGAAGCAATCTGAATTGTTCTGTGCCAGCAGCTGTGTCTTTCCTACAATAAGGTCCCTTGGGATTTTATTTCCTCTTACTCAATTTTTTATCACTTCAAGGGTTAGGTTACCAGATCTCTAATTCAATAATGCTCTTTTCTGTTGGTCAAGTAAAGTCTAATATATTAGAGCTTTAAGTGTTTTTATTTGTTCTAGTGGTAGAGCTAGGATTCCTCCAATCTTGTGGATTTTTTTTTTCCGCCTCATGCCTTACTCTAAAGTTTACCCATTTTCCCCTTAAAAAAAAAAAATCAAACCAAACACTGCCATTGAGTGGAAGCCAACTCGTCGGGACCCTATAGGACAGGGCAGAACTGCTCCTGTGAGTTTCCAGGACAGCAAATCTTGAAGAGTAGAAACCCTCACCTTTCTCTGCTGGTGGTTTTGAACTGCTGACCCTTAAATGGTGAAGCACTGATTCAGTACTTTCTGGCCACACAAATGAGAGGTGTGGGCAGAACAATCTAATGTAAATGGCAGTCTGGTTCCATAAAAATTCACAGCCTCGGAAATCTCATGGGGTTTCCTCGGGGGGAAGTTCTCTCAAGCCCTACAAGGTTGCTAGGAGTCAGAATCAAGTCCATGGCTAAAGTCTGGAAGACAGTTACTGACCGTTCAGATCTGGCTAGGAAAACAGAGAATGAAGCGCACAGATCATTCATGCCCTACCTGACGTGCTCTCCTCCCTGAGTGGGAGCTGACGAAAGGACAACCGCCCCGCCCCCAGTAGAGCCCGATGGGCACTGCCACAGAGCAGCTGGTGCCAATGAGTCCCTTGACTCCTGGTGGCCAACCTGACCTGTGCGGAGTAGAACTGCCCTACAGAGATTGTAAGGCTGTGACACGCAGAACAACAACGTAAGACTTGCCTTCCTGAGGGGCTGGCCCCAATCCCAACTACTACGTGGACACCTGCCCCTCCCTCCAGAAGAATTTATTTCAAAGGAAGGCACTGAATCTGCAGCTCCGGGAGAGGGACATATCTGATCGGAGCACACGGGAGCAGATGAAGGGGGAGGAGAGAGTGGAGCACCAGGCCTTGAGGACGATGTTCCTGATTAGAGCAGCCAATCCACAGAGAGGACCACATGGAAGAAGCATACCAGCCTGTGTGATCATGAGGTGTCGAAGGAATCAGGTATCAGGCATCATCAGAACAAAAAATCATATCATAGTGAATGAGGGGGGTAGTGTGGCGTGGAGACCCAAAGCCCATCTGTAGGCCGCTGGACATTCCCTTGCAGAAGGGTTTCAGGGAGGAGACAAGCCAGTCAGGGTGCGATGTAGCAACCATGAAACATACAACTTTCCTCTAGTTCCTAATGCTTCCTCCTCCCCCACTATCATGATCCCAATACTACCTTATAAGTCTGGCTAGACCAGAGGATGTACACTGATACAGATAGGAAATGGAAACACAGGGAATCCAGGGCGGATGATCCCTTCAGGACCAGTGGTGTGAGTGGTGATATTGGGAGGGTGGAGGGAGGGTGGGGTGGAAAGGGGGAACTGATTACTAGGCAGAGGCGGAGCCACTGGCCATTTCTGAGCCGGCACTCAGTGGGCAGGTGATAGTGCAAATGACCCTGGGGAGGACAAGAGGGGCTCAGCAAACATGGAAGCCTTTCTGTGCTCCCGCTGTGGCTAATGTAATTGTTAGCAAGGGAGTGGGGCAGTCAAGGGGAACAAATTAGGTAGTTATTACAAGAGAGATCACCCGAGAGAAAGTGACTGCCTGGGTATTGGAGCTGGACCACTGAGGCAGGAGCATTTAGCAGAGTGGTCTGGATAACGGCTACAATCTGGAAACAGTAAATCTCTCAGTCAGAGACTAGTCCAGACGCACAGAGCTAAAGCAAACTGGGCCAAGTGATACGAACTGCTGAAGGAGGGGTGTGGATGTGTATTTGGATGATTCTAATAGTATTCTTTTCAACTTTTCACAAAATGTTGACAACCCTGTCTAACACGCCCACCACTACCCTCCCGCCTGTAAACGCCACATTACAGAAGCCAAGCCCTCCATACCCCAAAGTCACCAGGTCCACGTCCTCAGGGATAATTTCCGGGTCCTCGCCTTCTTCCAGGCACTTCAGCTTATCCAGGCTGGGAAAAACACAAAGAATGACTTTAAAGGACGGCCGGCCGGTATCCTCAGCTGCCAGGGTTGGGTTCTAAGCACATCCATGCATAATTCAGAAGTCAGATAAAATCTTGCAGGCGGCTCAGCGGAGGGGTCGGCGTTTTTTGTGCCCACTTTCTAGTAAGTTAAATGGGTAATATGGCTGATTGAAGGTCAATACTCTCAAACGGCGAGGGATCATTACCAGTGCTTTCTACTTTTGCACCCGGAATGCGGCACTTCTAGCAGGGAGGTCCTCAACAGTTCATGAGCGTTTCCGTGCTCCTCGGAGGAAGTCCCCTGCTGCAGCCTCACCATTACTCAGGTCCCTCCATTGTCAACGTTGTCTGTCAACAGCAGGACCATCTCGTCGCGCCCTGATGGCTTTTCGCTATTAACCAGCACTTACAAATGAGCGAAGAGACATATTCATCTCCCATTCACCCAAGTCCCTGAAAGTGTGCACTGCGCCCCGGGGCTTCTTCGGACGTGGCCAGCCAGGGAACGCTCTGGCGGGGGTGGGGGACCCCGGCAGGCCCTGCTCGGCTCTCCGATCTCGGGGTCTGCACCACAGGCCCTCCCGACCAGGTCCCAGGGAGCGCGGCGGCAGGGGCGCGTCCCACTCGGCCCCGCACTCACCCGCACACCGCCCTCAGCTCGGCAGCCGCCTCCAGGCTGCAGCCCAGATCCCGGGCCACCGCGGCGTCCTCCCGCGCCCAGTCGGCGCCCCCTCGGCCCCCGGGCGGCCGAGGCTCCTCCAGGGACAAGTCGTCGGCCCCGCGCAGTCGGCCCCGCCACAGCTCCCCGAAGGAGCCCACGTGGAAGGCGCGAGTGCTCAGCTCCGGAAGCTCATACTCTGGGAAGTTGCAGCCGCCGCTGCTGGGCACAGGCTCCTGCCGATCTGCCACCCCGCTGCACGCAGGGCCGCCCGGGCTGCCTTCAGCCATGTTCACTCCGCTGCCTTCCCTGCAAATGCCCAGCGCTGGGGCCTCGCGCAGCGTGATGGGACTTGTAGTTGCGCAGTGCCCTCGGGCGGCGAGGGCGGGGCGGCGCGAGCCGAGCGCGAGAGACTACATTTCCCGGCAACCCCCGGATCGGGACGGCCCCCCGGTCGCGGCGTCACGCGGCTCGGCGTGCCGGGAGGAACGCATTGTTCTCCGTGCTGTGCTGGGCGGGCCGGGGCGTGGCTCGCTGGTCTGGCTCCTGGCCATTTGGCTCTCCTGCCTCTGTGTGTCCACTCCTTTCAGCCAGCTAGTTGCTCTCCTTGTATATGGGACGTTCTCTCTACTTCACGGACTACCTTCCTGCTTGTGGCCCAGAGACTGAGAGACAAGGACAGTGGCTGCTGGTCAGGGACATGACCAGCCCTTCAGTCCAGTTCCTAACGAACCTATTCCAAAGCCCCATGCTTGTGTGCATGTGCCCCATGCTTGTGTGTATGTGCATACATACACGTGCAGTTAGTAGGCCTCATTTATCGTGTTACTGTGATACCAAATACGTTTCAGCAGGAACTAGTTTCCGGACTAGGAAGAAAGGACTAGCTATCTACGACAGCTATGCAGCCAATGAAAACCCTGTGAATCGCAAAGGTCTGATCTACAAGATTCTGACTTCCGCAACCCATCTTGGGGAAAGCACGGGTCAGGGCTGCGCTTCATTTTTTGAGCATGGGCGGCAACAAACAATATACTTTAAAAAATTATTAGAATGTTGCCAAGTAGGGATGACGATTAGCCATCGGCAGAAGAAAGCGGGTTGTTGTTAGGTATTGTCTTGGCGGCTCTGACTCTACCGCCCTGTGAACAACAAAATGAAACACTGGCTGGTTCTATGGCGAGGTTTGGGTCCACTGTGAGCCTCTGTGCCAATACGTATCTTCCTGGGGTTTTTGATGTTGTTTTCTTTGTTTTGATGACCCTCTGCTGTAACAACCGTGCATCTCTATCCAGGGACTGGTTCTTCCTAATAACATTTCCAGAGTGGGTGAGGTGTGACCCTCCTGGCTTCTAAGATGCATTCTGGGTGATGGATTACTTCTAGACATGCTTGCTTGTTCTGGCCAAAAAAAACCCAAAAACCACCAAGCTCACTGCCATCGAATTGAAGTCATCTCACAGTGACCCTATAGGACAGGGTAGAACTGCCCTTGTGAATTAATAGTGGAATTGCTGGGCCATACAGTAATGTGCGTTATTCATATGTGTAGCCCAGCTTCTCTGGATTAGTTTTATACAGATTGGATAAGTATTCATGTTGGGTTAGGCTGGGTTATCTGGAGGAATAAACCAATGATATTCATCTATGTACAAGAAAGCACTTTCTATCAAGAAATAATCTTACATCAAGAAGGCCAGTCCAACTCCAGTCTGGAAGTCCAATGCTAGTGAGGGCCCTCTGCAGACTCACCTAGCTGCAGGCCAGTGACGCAGAAAGGTGAAGCGGGATGCAGGAAGGTCACAAGCCAGTGGGTGCAGAGTCACGTGGACCTGTGGAAACATGGCAGGGCACCAAGAGCTCACATGGGGCTGCCCCTGAAGGCAGACAGAGTTCCAGCAAGCAAGAAGGCAAAGGGGCAGAGAGAGAGAATTCCAATGTTTCTCACTCATACAAAAAAGGTTTAGGACACCAAGGGTGGGCCCTTCCCCTACCCTTCCCCAGAAGTGCCTAGTTGACAGAGTCCCTAGTCATCACAGACTCCATGATAGAAACTGATTTCACACCAGTAATTCTTTGACAAACTGTTTTTCAAAGTAACTGCACCATTTACATTCTGATCAGCAATATAGGAGGTTTTAATGTTCCGACATCCTCATCAACACTTGTCATTATTTGACTTTTTTCTAACTGTAGTCATTTCAGTGGGTGTAAAGGAGCCCTGGTAGTGTAGTGGTTCTGCGTTGGGCTGTGATCTGCATCGTCAGCTGTTCAAAACTACCAGCAGCTCCTCAGGAGAAAGACTGGGCTTTCTACTTTCGTAAACAGTTACTATCTCTGAAACCCACAGGGGGTCGATAGGAGTCAGCAATGACTTGATGACAGCGAGGTGTGTTTTTTTTAAGTGGGTGTCAAGTGTGTTAAAATAAAATTCACACGCACGCACAAAATCACATCAAGTCTATGATGTATATTAATTGACATTTATTGGATAATGATTTGAAAACTGAGGTAATATTTCTATTATTGTTGTTAGGTATCATTGAGTTATTTACAACTTATAGTGACCCATGAGTAACAGAACAAATTACTGCATGGCTGTGGTAGTTACATTATCTGGTGCCAACCTGAGACTATTAAGAGTGAAGGGGTGAAGCTTAGCCTGTCAATCAGGTCGCTGTTTGATGACCTCATTTGGAGACTCTATGGAGATAAATAGCTCGCTGGAGGCAGGACACATGCACGCTCTGCTTGGTATTCCTGATGACAAGATACGTGGAGCTATGCTAGTGCCCTGGAGCTGGAGGGGCCATTTGGAGGCTCACACCAGTGCTGAGATGCTTACACTGCCATTGGATCCACAAGACTTTCCATCCACTGGCTGTGATCCTCCTGCATTTGGTGTCCTTGCATGTGTTTCCTGAGTCTGAAGAGGAATTTATAGATTGGTATCAGACATATGGACTATTATTAGACTTATGGACTTGAACTGGACTGGCCTGGGATGTTCTCTCGATATTCAATTGCTCTTTATATAAAGCTTTCTTATACACATATGAGTGTCTATGAAATTGTTTCTCTAGTTGACCCAGACTAACACAATGGCCCTCAAACATACTCACAGCTGTTGCTGTTTGAGCACACTGTTGCAGCTACTGTGTCAGCCATCTCCTGAGGCTCTTCCTCTCAGGTTCTGCCATCCTTATCTCTAAAGAGCATTCTAGCTGTGCTTTTTCCCAAGACAGATTTAATTAGTCTTCTGGAAGTTCACCAACACCACAATTCACAGTCATCAATTCTTCTTACGTTTTCTTTATCCATTGTCCAATTTCCATATGAAGGGATCGGCAGTACCGTTTGAGTAAGGTACACCTTAGTGCTCAAGGTGGCATCTTTCTTTTTGAACACTGCCAGGAGAGTCTTGCCAGCAGTCCATTTCACTTGTCCAGTGACATGCATCACTTGACTGCGGCTTCCACCAGCACTGATTGTGGACCCAAGCAAGACAACATTCTTGACAACTTCAATCTTTCCTCATTTATCAGGATGTTACCTATTAGTCCAGTTGTGAGGATTTTGGTCTTCCTTACATTTTGAAGGCCACAATCCTTGATCTTCATCAGCAAGTGCTCCAATTCCTCCTCATTTTCAGCAAGCAAGGTTATGTCATCTGCATACTGAAGGTTGTTAATAAGCCTTCTTCCAATTCCGATGCCATACTCTTCTTCATATAATCCACGTTCTTTGATTATTTGCTCAGCACATAGATTAAACACTTATGGTGAGAGGATACAACTCTGATGCACACCTTTCCTCATTTTAAACCATGCACCATTCTGGTCACACAACTGTCTCTTGATCCATATACAAGTTCTGAATGAGCACAAGAAAGTGTTCTGGAATTTCCATTCCTCAAAATGTTATCCACAGTTAATTATGGTTATCAAAGTCAAATGCCTTGACATAGTCAATGAAACATAAGCAAACATCTTTCTGGTATTCTCTGCTTTGAGCCAAGATCCATCTGACATCATCAATGATATCCCTTGTTCCACATCCTCTTCTAAATCCAGCCTGAATGTCTGGCAGCTCCCTATCAATGTACTGCTGCAACCATTGTTGGATGATACTAAGCAAAATTTACTTGTGTGTGATACCAATGACTTCGTTCTATAGTGGGAGCATTGTGCTGGGTCGCTTTTCTTTGGAATGGCACAAACATGGATTCCTTCCAGTCACTTGGCCAGGTAGATGTCTTCCAAATTTCCTGCCATAGACAAGTGTGTGCTGCCATGCTTCCTCAGTTTTATGAAGCTTTTCAACGGGGCCTCCATCAATTCCTGGAGCAAGCATTCGAATCCTTTTTTCTGGTGTTTAACTAGATTGTCTTTTTATAGGAGCCTCAGTAGGAGATATCTGCTAGTTTTGCCTGCCTGTGGGGGACCAGCCTCCACAACTGAATGAGTCCCAAGGGGCAGTTGTGTAATTGAGGGGTAAATTAAAGAGACACGAGATAAGGCATGTAAGGGCTCACCTATTTCATGTTGATTGGAACCAGAAGGAGCAAGTAATTGAAGGGAAGAAATTAAGAGGCAGACAAAAGTTTGGGGTGCTCACCTCCACCATGGCTTCAGGAACCAGGTCTGAGCAGAGAAAGAATGTAATGTAGTCTCATGAGTTTATATAATCTCAGGCACACAAGTCATGGTAAGCACATATGTAACATGAAGGGGTTGTAACTGAGGCATACACGTAACAGTAGGGGGGATGAACTAGGGGTATACACACAATAGGAAGAGGAGATACTAGAGGCATACATGTGACAGGAAGGTACATACCCCCAAAGATAGGCAGACTCTAGAGTCAAGATGGCAGCCTAACCTTGGTCGCCTCTAAACTGGCTTTGACCTTAGGTGTCTTTGAGCTCTTCTGCAAGGGAATCACTAGGATCCTTATCAGGAGTGGGCCATACTTAGGGTTATATGGTTGGACTGCTTTTGATGGCAGATAACTTTTAGGCAGACAGCCTTCAAGCAGTTGACCTTCAAGAGTATAGTGAGCCACCATGTGTTTATTAACAGCACCTTAAATTTGGCATTTAAGGGGACATGAAGGGGAGTGACTTTTACTTTGGAGAATGTGACTGGAACACCAATTTATGAACCTGTGAACATGAAGGACCCCCTCCGCAGCCTCCCAGACACCTTAGCCTATAGCACTGAGAGCTTGTCCACATACTCTTCCCGATTCTGTTCCCAAACCTTAATGAATAGTCCAGAGAAGGGCAAGTGACTCACCTAGAGCCAATCAGAATCCTCTTCTGGAATTTTTCCTTCTCTGGAATGCGCTGAGGCTCCTCCCCTTCTGATGAACTAAGGATGCGCCCCAGTCTCAGCGTGTGCCTGTAAGAGACTTAAGCCAGTAAGTAAAGGCCCAAGAAGGAGAACGAAGTCAATTGACTTGAAGCTGGTGGCTGAGCCGTCTTCTCCAGACTTCCCATTGTGTGAACCAGTAATGTTTGCCTTAAGCTAGTTGATGTTGCATTCTCGCGCCATCTTGAGCCTGGACGACTTGGTCCATAGCCCTCCCTCAACAGGGGGAGCTCTCACGCCAGAATATGAGATCGTCCTCCAGTTGGGAAAGCAGCTCTCTACTGTAAGGTGACCAGGCGTCCTGCTTTTGGCGGGACAGTCCTGATTTTTGGCGTTTTAAAAAAGTCCTGATTTTTGGAAAGAATGCAGGACAAGCTAGGGAACGGTCTATTTGGTCCCATAGACCAAATTTTTCAAGAACCGCCCCACCCCCCCGTCAACGGTGCCCTGCTTTAAATCTGGTCACCTTTTGGAGATAGAAAGTTTGGCTTCGGAGTCCACCAAGGTCTGTAAGGACCTGAGAGTAGGGACAGAATTGGAATGGGCACAGCAGGGGAGAGTGGTTCGTGTCATTGGGCGCAGCAGCTTGAAAGTGCGACCTGAGAGCTCAGTGAGAAAGGATTCGCATGAACCCCCTAGGCAACCACAGAAAGGTGGCACCGTTGGTTGGGGCTTGTCACCAGCAGCTTCTCCTTGGCTTGGGGCCATGGGACAGGCAGCTTTTTCCCTTATGGTAAACTTCGTGATGGGCCAAGTAGTAGAACCTAGCTCTAGAACTGTGAGACAACACATTGTGTCCTTTAAAGGCTCCCCCTTCCGAGTATTTGGTTAGGATAAATAAAAACAAAACAAACAAATCTCACTGCCATCAAGTGAGTTCCTACTCAGAGAATCCTTATAGGACAAAGTAGAAACGTCCTACCTTGTTGTGGCTTTCTGAGACTGTAACTCTTCAGGAGCAGAAAGCCTCATCTTTCTCCTGAGGAGTGGTGGGTGGTTTAGAACTGTAGACTCTGTGGTTAGCAGAGTATCAGAGAACCAGTATGCCACAGGGCTCCTATGGAGGTACTGGAAGTAGGGAAATAGTCATGTAGGGTCTCAGGTCAGAGAAAAGGGCTAATGAGAGCAATAGAAGAATATGAACAACACCGGGAGGTGGAGCATAGCTTTAAGGTTTCTAGGCTGGATCACTCTGCAGGTAGGAACAAGGAACAGAAGCAAATGTCAGGGGATGAATGGTTGCATCCAGAGTAACTTTTTAAAGGATAAACTCATTTTATTATTATTTTTTACAATTTTATCTATCTATCTATCTATCTATCTATCTATCTATCTATCTATCTATCTATCTATCTATCCATTTTCAGAGTAACCTTTAAGGTTTTTAGCCCAAGTTAAGAATCTGATTCTTAGATGGTCTTTGGGAACCTTTTTGCACAAAATACATAGGTGAGCATGCCCCCAGATCTTGGAGTCCAGCACTCCTTTGCAGTCCACTGGAGATGTCCAGTAGGGAATTAAGTTAGCGTTTTGACACAAACAGGGAGGGAACAATACAGCAGGAATAGACTTGTAGAGCCATTGGTGGGACAGTAGAGGAAACCACAGTCTGAAATTGTTAGGAGAGGAAAGACAGTGTTGGAAACAGCATGTGGCTGCAACACCCAGTGAGCCCTTCAGGAGAGCCCCGCCTGGGCTGCAGTCCTCACAGAGGAACGCAGAGCTAGAGAGGCGTTTTTGGAGTTGGTGGGGAGAAAGTGTGCCAGGATAATAAGGCTGCATGAGGATCCACACGCGCCAGGACAAGCAGTAGCATTTCCAAAATTCAGTGCACACGCGCGCGTGGCATGCTATTACAGCCATTAAAATACCTTTCAACTTGAAGTTTGGTCAGAATGGGCTCTTCACATTGAGAGACATCCTCATTCTTCTGCTCACCTCTCTTGACTCTGTCGGGTCCCATCTTTTTACAGTTACATTTCCAGTTGTGGAAGTTCCCTTGGAGACAGCACTGAATTGCAGTGTTGCCATCTTGTTTGGGGGAAAGTCTGGGTAATCAGAGAAAGATGGGGGGTGGAAGAGAGGTGCAGGCACACGTCCCTCCTTTTGGCCCTGTTCTTTCCATTACTTTCACTACACACACACACACACACACACACACACACACACACACACACACACACGCTTCCTTCGGTTGAGGATTGTTTGTTTCAATGTATGGACGAGTTTAATCTCAGAAATAAAAAATTACATCTCTAAATAAAAACCATACTCTTTTTTTTTTTTGCCATCCAGAAATCACCCCAACTGAGAATAAAATCACTATGGATGTATCCCCAAAAGTGACAGCACGGTGACAATATGCTAAGTCATTTTGAAAGTTGTTTCCTTTTGACCGGCCAAGAGCAGGCGAGCAAACCTCAATTCTAAGTTTGAGTGGCGACCACACTGTACTTGATCTTGCCTGCCAGCTCTGTACGGCAGTCATTCCCCACAGAGTTCTGAGCAAGGAACTGTGGAATGCCTGTTAAAACAGCTGCTATTTCTCAGCCCCCCCCCCTTCCACCCCCAGTCATCACGAAGCTTCAGGCAAACAAGAACTCTGCCAGCTCTACCCCACAGGCAGGTGCCGGCCGGCCGAGTGGACCTTGTAGAAGACACCCTTTGCTGGATTCCCTGACACCCTAAATGATTATTTAGGAGAAGCATTGCTTTCCTGCAGGCCCGGGACTAGATGGGCTTCCTTGTTGTGAAAGAAGGTGGGTAGAGGCGGGTAGGGTGGGGGAGACTGGTGTGAATGAGGCAAGACAGCAGCAGAGTTCATACTCATGGTGGCAGTCGGCAGAGTAACGATAACTAACCAGCTGAAGAATAGGTTTTATACCCACTCAGAGAGAGGCCTGACATTAATTATAAGGAATGCTAACTACGCAGGTGGAAAATGGAATCCATTGCCCTCTTCCACTCTGAGCAATACTCTTTCTCAAGGCTGAGTAATTGTTAATAGACACTTATTTGCCTAATGACTTCCTTTGTATTCTCTGAATTGCCCCAACTAATTACTCTAGGATACCTTGCCTGTTTCTTATTCTTTCCCTGACCCCGCCTCATCTCCACTGATACGTAAAAATTGAAATAATTAGCTTTTCCCAAGAAAAATGTCAAATTGATTGCAAGGTATTTTTTAACCGTGGGTCAGCAAACAGAGAAAGTCCATTGGTAGGAAAGAGAGAATTGGGGAAAACAGGAATATTTTCTGGCCCTATAAGACAGGGTAGGATAGTGATCCTATGAGACAGACTGGAACCACAGGACAGGGTAGAATTGCCCCTGTGAGTTTCTGAGACGAACTCTGTATGGGAGTAGAAAGGCCTTTCTCCTGCAGAGGGGCTGTTGGTTTTGAACTGCTGATCTTGCAGTTAGTAGACCATCTCGTAAACACTATTTTTTCAGTTATAGGGACTGTGGCTATGGAGGAGAGACTTAAGCAAGGAAGGAGGCTTGGACTGGGGCATTGTCTGACTTCCATGACAGGATGCTGGCCACATGTCCATAAATGATCTTAGGAGGATGCCAACCAAGCTTTAAAAACAAAATCTCTTTAATTTACCCTAGTACTTCTCTCACTGCCATCGACTCCATGTCAACTCATAGTGACCCCACCGGACAGAGGAGAACGACCCCTTGGGGGTCTCCAAGAAGGGAACTCTTTACAGGAGTAGCATGCTTCTCCTTCAAAGCAGCTGGTGGTTTTGAACTGCTGACCTTGTGGTTGGCAGCCCATCATGTAACCATTTCAACATCAGGGCTCCTCTAGTATTTCTAGTGAGACATACGCAGTGGAGCAGGGGTATTGGACCCTGGGCATGATATAGAATGGTGGAAGGTTTGGAATGAGTTAATCAGATATTCTGTGAAAGAAGATTCTGTTCCCATCTTGGAAATAAAACAGCTCTCAATCTTGTGAACATGAAGTTGAATACAATGAGTTGGAGAGATGTAGAAGGTTCTAGCAGTAAGAGGCTGGTTTGTGCTGCTTGGGTCACTGGTGTCCTGCTGAGGAGCCCTGGTGGCCCATGGTTAAGTTACATTGTCAGGAATGAACCCCCAGGAAAGGTACTTCACGGTGTGAAATCAGCCACATCGAGGAGCCAGAATAAAATATTTAAATGATATATTTAAAAAAATTTTTAATGTAATTTTCTCCTTTTCAAAACCATTTTATTAGGACATCATCTGGGTACCACATAGTTCAATAGTTCTGTTCTGTCAGTAAGTATTGTACAATTGCTACCACAATCAGTTTCAAAACGTTTTCTTCCTTCTTGTGCTCCTTGTTACTGGCTCCCCTTGACCCACTCCACCTCCCTTGCCGCACTCTGCAGGAGCTCTTAATCTAGTTAAGGTCTCCATAGATGCCTCCATTCTGGGTTTCCTACACTGAAAAATATAGGAAAATATAGAAGAGTCAAGAAGGTGACTGTTTGGACTAAACTGAAGCAGGTCAGGGCCCTGCATGTGCTTCCGTGCACATCCCTGAAGATCAGCAGCAGAGGGTGAAACCAGATGTTCCAGGTTTGAAGAAAGCAGCAAGGAGTCGACAAGCAATTCTTGGAGTTTCCAAACCTCATATGCTAATTGCCGTAATTGCCATGCATTCCTCACCACCCCTTTAAAAACCCACACTCCCCAACTGCTAGCACCACTTCCCTGACCTGTTGGCCTACATCATGGAACCTCGTCTGGGTGCTCCCCCTAATAAAGCTATTTCTGTTTCTGCTCTCCCTTGTCCTGCCAGTTATGTCTGTCTGTCTCCCTGTACCTCGTTTCACCTTTACAGTTGGTACCTGAAACCTGGGAGAGGTAGGGACATGTGCCATCTAGGCCTTGCTTCAGGTGGGACGTAGCCCACTCCTCCTCTCCTCTCAAACCTCTGGAACCTATCTGAATGAGCGACTTCTGGTCAGTATCTCTCTGTATATGTTCATTCTGTCTCATTTGTCTTGTTTGTCTTTCTGGACACTGAGGACCAGCAGATTCATATGCGAACTTGGGTCTCTGTTTTTTGGGTCGCTGCTGCAGGGGTTTATTCTGCTACCCTAGTACTAAGAGGAGCTGGAAATAACTGCCTTTCCCCAAAAGGGTGCTATGATAAGGTCAGTTTCTCGTGTTCATCTTTTCTCTGTGTCTATCTTCTCTCATGTGGCCTCCAACCTTTTGTCTCTGTGTTTACTTCCTGGGATTCCTGCTGATAATAGGACTCCTAGCACTAGGCCTAGCAGTCACTGCACCTTCTGATTGGACTAGAATGCATAGGGTGTGCCTGTGCTTCTTCTGCCTGTTCATGTGTTTGTGGCTCTGTGGTGCCTTCTCTAAAATCTTCTACTTTCCCTTCTTCCTCTCACCCTGAACAAAGGCCTCTGACCAACCTCTATTTTACTGGCCATAAAACCAGGCCCCCTTCCCATCCTCAGCTTCGATTGTGTCTCTCTCTGATCCAAGGTCCCTGTCTGCTGGAGGAAAGTTGCAGGCCTGTTCCAAGGAACCTTCCTGTTCCGGAGAGTCCAGGACTCTCCCCTGGGTCCCTAACTTTGATCAGGATGCCCTCAGGGTTACTAGACTGCTTTCTGACTGATGAGTGTGAATGGGGCCCAGGGGACACCCTTCTCCTCTATCTGTACCTTCTGAAGTTTGAGACACCATGGGAAGTCCTCTGTCTGAGTCCCCTAAGGACAGTCCTTTGGGGTGCCTACTGGCCAACCTTACTGAATTGAGTTTGACTCCTGATCTCTGCCAAAAGTGCCTGGTCTTTTTCTGTAACCAAGTTTGGCCTCAATACCAATTGGAAAATGAGTCACACTAGCCAGAAAATGGCACTTTCGATTTTAACATTCTCTGCTACCTCGACAATTTTTGTCGCCAAGCCCACAAGTGGTCAGAAGGCCTTTAGGTCAAGGTCTTTTTCTTTCTTTGCTCCTGTTCAGCCCCTCTCTATGTACTGCCTGTCACCCTGCTCTTAGCCAAACTCTCTCTTAACCAGGCCCCTGACAGTACTCCCCTTCATCTTTCCCTGAACCTCCTGACTCTTGTCTGTACTTCCAGTAAAGCCTCCTCCACATTGTGGGTTCCCCTCACCATCACCTCCCTCCGCTACCCCTGCAACTCCCAAAGGCTCAGGTGACTATGCCTTGGACACCCGTGCCCTCCCTGGAGCCAGACCCTTCAGACTCCCTGGAGTCTCTCTCTCTCCCCTTCCCGGTTCCCTCCCTGCTCAGCCTCTTCTGAGCCAACACCCACAGCCTCTGACAGACCTTTCCCAGATAGAGAAGCAGCTTGCAAATCCCTGGCTCTCCAGAAGCCCAATCCATGGTCGCCACCCTGAGATCAGCAGGAGGGAGGGGTCAGAAAACTCCAAGAAGTAACAACTTTAATCACCCGCTGCACTTTTAATTTCAATATCCTCCGAAATCTCGACAATTTCTGCCAGTGAGCTCACAAATAGTCTGAGGTTTCACATGTCCAGGCCTTCTTTTCTCTGCACTCCCAACTCTTTCTCTGTTTCCTGCTCCCCTTCCCCAGTACTCTTGACTAGAGAAAATTCCTCCTCTCCTCCTGCTTCTGCACCCCCCTCTAGTGTCTACCTTTTCAGACCTGCCTGAACACCTTGTCTCCCCTCCTACTCACCCCTTTCCCTATTCTGGCCACCCAGAGCCCCCTGAGTCCTCTTCTCTTTATCTATCTGCCTCACTGGAGGAACCTGAGTCTGTACTCACCCTGCCACTTGGCAAACACATGTGATTTCAGAACCCCCTTTCTCCTTTGTCTGTTCCGGAAAGCAGCCGGGACTGAGAGAATGGTCCGGTTCATGTTCCCTTCTGCCTCACTGATTTATCTCAGATTGAAAAGCATTTAAGCTATTTCTCTAATGATCCCACCACCTGTATTGAGTTTCGATATTTAACTCAAGCTTATGATTTGTACTGGCCTGATATTTTTGTCATCCTTTCCTATACCCTAACCACGGAGAAGGGGGAATGCATTTTTCTCGCTGCTCAGCAGCACTCACACCAGGTTCATTTAACAGACCTTGACCTATAGGTGGTTCCCAAACAAAAATCTGGTTAAGGTTATCAAATTGACAATCAAGCAGGTAGGGACGGACGTACCCGCCATGATGAAATGCTTCAGTGTGTCCTGTCTGGGTTTCAGGTCATTTCCCATATAAGGGCCAAGCCGCTTAACTGATACTTTACATTTAAAAACTTTAAAAAGCGGAAGAAAACCCTCAAATCCTGGTCTGAGATTTAGTGAATATGGCATTCAAGGTTTCAACGGCCATGAGGAGCAGGCACAGTCAGCCCATGAAGTCTGGTTCTGGCAGAAGATAAATTTTCAAACCCAAGCCTTAGTAGCAGCCCTGCGGCTGGCGATCCCCCAAGGCCTCAAAGGGCCAGCACGGGGCGGGGAGGGTGGAAACAATAACCACCACCTGGCACCTGCTTCAGGTGTGGAGAAGAGAGGCACTGGTCACAGGAGTGCCCCAGGCCTAGAGCTCCAACCAAACCCTGCCTGGCGTGCAGGCAAAGTGACACTGGAAGTCCGACTGTCCTTGGAAAAGCGACAGGCCCTTTGTGTCTCCACACGGGGGGACTGCCCTTCTAATTCCTGACCCACCGTTGGCCCTGCTGGGATTGGCTGAAGACTGAGGAGACTCTAACTGGACCCCCCATCACCCTCGCCAAGCCTAGGATATTGCTCAAGGTATTGGGTGAGTAAATTTCCTTTTCACACAGAGGCTACCTTTCCTGACCTGCCCTCTTTTTCAGGGCTAAGCAGTCCTTCCTCAATCTCAGTCATGAATATTTATGGCAAGCCTACCTGCCCCAGGTGTATTAGCCCTTTACTCTTTTCTTCCTTATATTCCCTTCATGCCTGATCGCTCTGTTAGGAAGAAAACATTTAAAATAAGTTAAGGGCCTCCGTACACCTTACTTCTAGTCTCACAGCACCTCTCTTCCTTCCCCTTCTTTCACCCAACCTAGAAGAACTGGCCCTACAAGCCTCGTTGTTACCAGAAAAGAAGCCAAATGGCACTTATCATGAAGTCCAGGACCTGCGCCTCATTAATGAAGCTGTTTTCGCCATACATCCAGTAATTCCCTACTCCTTAACTTCTCTCTCCCTCCAAGACACCATTATCTCATTCTGCTGTTATCTGTTCAGGCCTGGGCCTCACCCCCACCACCCAGGGTTTACTCTAGACAGACGCTGGGTCATAAAGGACCTCCGACCTCCAACGTCGGCTGAGCAAATCACTAAATGTGTAAATTTGTCCACAGAAGGACCTTGTCTTCCAGTTACTGTCTGTAGTTCCTCAGCTCATCCTATATAGTCAGTATGAATTAGCATGGTTACTCCCCACTCAAAGGTCGAGAAGAACAATATTCCTAATCCATCCCAGTCTCTCTAGCCTCCCTGAAGTGACAGATCAAGAATGCTGTTATCATGATAACAAATCGGGGATAGTAAGGCAAAGTCCTGGTAAACCTTGGTTTTGCCTCCGCCCTGGCAGCGGCAGAGATTTCTAGTAGAGTATTAGAGCACAGCATGCTCCAAACACAGAACTCTAACAGACAACTCCAGCTAGTCATGGACTCCACCCCGGAGCCTCTCACCTCCTTACAGTGACGGCTTACATCCCTGGCTCAGGTAACCCTTCAGAACCGTTGTGCATTGGATCTGTTAACAGCTGACAAGAGAGGTACGTGCATGTTTCTAGGGGAAAATGTTGCTTCTATATTAATGAGTTGAGAGTGGTTGAGCAAAATGTTGAAATGTTAAAAACCATGGCCGAAGAGATAAAGTCACTGCTGAGGCAACACAGCAACCACCCGCTGGTTCCAAAACCTCATTATGTCCTGGGTTATGCCCCTGGTAAGACCCCTGGTAATAATTTGCTTGCTGTTACTTTTAGCCCCTTGTCCTTTTAAGTTCCTTCAAGAACAAATGAAAGACAGATCCAATCTAACTGCTAATGAACTCTTGTTACATCCTTACCCCCTCCTACCTGCCAATGCTGGCCCAAACCATTCCAGCCATAAGCCTCCCCACCCTGCCATTGCCCCATATCAGCAGGGAGTAGTCAAATCCGTTTTCAACGCCCCGTTATCACTAAAAAGGCTGTAATGTTTGGACTAAGCTGAAGCAGGTCAGGGCCCTACATGTACTTCTCTGCACATCTCCAGATATCAGCATCAGATGGCATCAGATAAGATAAACCAGATGTTCCAGGTTTGAAGAAAGCAGCAAGGAGTTGACAAGCAATTCTGTTTCCAGACCCCATATGCTAATTGCCATACACACCTCACCACCCTTTAAAAAACCCTAGCCCTCGGCTGCTGAGCATGACTTCCCTAACCTGTTGGCCTAGGTCACGGAACTTTGTCCGGGAGCTCCCCCTAATAAAGCTATTTCTGTTTCTGCTCTCCCTTGTCCTGTCAGTTATGTCTGTCTGTCTTCCTGTACCTCAGTTTCACCTTTACAGTGATCAACAATAGCAAAATACAACAGAGATAAACTCCAGTTTGAAAGAAAACAGAAAATATTAAAAGCCAGATCAAATTCAAAATGTGTCAAAATGAAGATCAAGTGATCTCCCTTTTAGCCATTCAAGTCAGATTTATCATTTTAATCTATTATAATCATTTCTATAATACTTCCTGATAACTACAATATAGTCAGAGGGAAATTGCCAGAGGCTTAATGTATGTGTAGATCCTGGAACTATTTGGGGCTTCCACTGTTACCCAAAGCCTTCTGCAAACCAGAATTTTAAGTTCTGATCCCATTCCTTCCTTTGGATTTGGATTATATTATTTTCAGTCCTTGAGTCACACAGGCTGCTGTGCTTCTTTCATATGGTCTTGGCTGACATCTCATATAGATGGCTGCTTGTTTGAAAACAAGCCTTTAGGACCTCAGACACTATTTTTTTTCTGATAGTAGGGCACCATCTAGTTTCTTCACCACTTTGCTGTAGCACCCATATCTTCTGTGTTTCCTTTATGACAGCAAGTATTGACCAGGGCCATGTCATAAGAACTGATTGTTCTTAGATTAGAAATGTATTAAGCGTGAGCCCTAAATCCATTCCTATATCTATGTTTTATATATGCCTTTGATTCACCTTAGAGGCATTTTTGTTGTTTTATGTTAGAGAACATTATTGATTATGGGTCATCTCTGTAGAGCATAGGATCATTCTATTTATAATGTCACTGATTTAACCCATGGTAATGTATGTAAGATACAATTGAGAAAATGAGATTAAACAAGTGTAGGCTGGCTACAAATCACAATACCTGGATTATTGACTTGAGTAGATTAAATCCTTACATGACTATCCTATTTACACAAACCATGGGAATTGGTAGTCAGGCAAAACTTACAATAATACTCAATGCCAATGTCAGACCCAGGTCTTCTAGATTAACACATATCTTAATAAAGCAAGTAAGGTGTTGAAGTAGTGAGTAAATGGTAGTTCACCTACTGACAGTTCTGAACTCTTGGTATATCTGTCTTCTGCTTCTTCACACACCATGTAGTTTTGGCCTTAAGTCCTTGGACTACAGGTGTAAAAATATAATTATCATATCACATGGAGTGAGCCCATAGCAAAGAGCTACTAAGTTATGAGTGGGAAGCCAGTTTTTGCCAGGAGTATTTGAAGAACAGAGATTTATACAGTCAGTAGAGAAAGAAATGTTGAAATAACCCTGCCAAGGTACTTACAAAAATGATGATCTAACAGGGCAATAAGCCAGCCCCACAGAAATCATTTGCATCTTATCAATTTTATGTAAGTTAATATGTAGCACGCACAATGTTGTAGAGCTGGGGCCCTTGACAATGAGCAAGTCATGAGCAAGCCAAATAACACGGCTTCATTGAGAGCAGCATTGTCCTGTAGGACCTTCTGCGGTGAGAGATTGCTCGGTGTCTTCACAGCTCCCCACGGTCACTAGCCTTATATCCTCACAAACTTTTTGAAGCAAATTTTTTTGTACACTAATATGGACAAGAAACTACATTTTAAATTTTGTTTAATTTTAATTAACTAGCCACAAGTGGCTAATCCTTAAGAGAATTGCCTTATTTCCAAGTGTTATCAACTTAGGCCCTGCGGGCATGGCTGAGAGATAGAGAGACCGGATAAAAATGTTTTTAAAAAAGATGAAGACCGGATAAAAGTGAAAGAGGAAAGCTTTTCTTCGGTTGACCAAACAAAGAGCAAAACAAGACTAGAGTTGCCGAGCAAGCTTCCGAAAAAAGGGGGTTGATATTTTTATCCATGTGCACCAGGAAGGAATCTGAGGGGATCATGAGTATGGAACTGATTTCAGAGGAATGGGCATGAGGGAGGATTATAATTTTGACAGGATCAGGCATATGGACCTCTCATCTTCAAATATCTTCTGAATTGGTCTGGTGACATCTTTCTGGTGACTTTTGGTTCTTTGACCAAAGTACTTTCATTCTGGGGTGACCTGAAGGCTTTGATTGTTTTTTCTGTAGAGGTCCAGCTCAGAACCCTTCAGGGACTCCTCATCTCACATACAAAGCCCAAGTTCTTATAATACCGTACATACTCGTGTATAAGCTGAGTTTTCCAGAGCATTTTTAATGCAGTTTTTGTGGTTAAAATTAGGTGCCTTGACTGATATTTGGGTTGGATTATACTCGAGTATATTCAGTAATCTAAAAGACCCTATGTAAGCCCTACCTTCCCTGCCTCACTGAGGCCATCTCTTACTACTCTCCCACTGGCCCACTCAGTTCCAGCCAGCCCAGCGTACTACTGTTCCTTGTATATACCAGACACCACTCTACCAAACTTTGTTTGGGTGTAAGTTTACAGGGAGAATTAATTTTCCATTCAAAATATATACACATTTTAGTGTAACAATACTCTCCCTGGGTTACCCTTTTCCATTTGCCCATTTTTCCTGCCCCTTCATGCCTTCTGACCAAACTCACTGCCATTGAGCAGTTAGGCATTGCGCTGCTAACTTCAAAGTCAGCAGTCAAAAAACACCAGCTGCTCTGTGGAAGAAAGACGAGCTTTCTACTCCTGTGAAGAGTTACAGTCTTGGAAACTCAAAACGGCAGTGTCACTATAAGTCAGGATCAACTCGGTGACAGTGAGGGTTGGGGTTTTGGGCAACACTGTTCACTTTATGCTGTTGTTAGGAGTCACCTATTATATGTTCCTCTTAAAATGGTTGAATATCACTATTAATTTTTTTCAAAGTGACTCTGTGTATTCCTTGCATCTTCTTTTGATGCTTCCTAGATAGTACAATACTTTTGCTCATAGCATCCTTCAATATTTCAACTTGAGATTTGAAGTTTTTCTCCATTTCTTTCAACTGGAGAAATGTCATGTGTGTTCTTCCTGTGTGGCTTTCTAATTCCAGGCCTTCACACATTCAAGGTGCCCTTTACATTTTTCTGTCTAAGTCTTTCACTCTTTTACTTCATTTCTTACAGTCCTTTAAGCTACTCTACTCTCCATTCAAGAGCAAGTTCCAGTCACTCTGCCATTCACTGTGATCTTTTCTTTCTTTTAAATGACTGCGTTCTTCCTGGATGATGTTCTTTTGGAGGAAGTTTTCAAGGACTTTATTTTCACTTGGGTCTACAATTGGTGCTCATAAAAGCTGCAAGCTCATAAAATCCAAGAAATCAAAGGATTTAATACATTGGAGAAATCTGCAAAAAGTACTCTTTAAAGTGTCCCAGAGCAAAGATGTCCCTTGGAGACTTGTGTGCACATGCACAAGACATGATCTTTCCCTCCTTTCTTTAAACAATTAGTTTTTATGTGATGTTCTTGATGTCGTCTCACAATTCATCCGATCTTTGGTCATTAGTGTTCCATGCATCAAATTTGTCCTTGAGATGCTCTTTAAATTCAGGTGGGATTTTTGACTCTTCTGGACTCGTTTTAATTTTCTTCAGCTTCAACCTGAACAATTCACTATGAGCAATTGATGGATTATTCTGCAGTTGCCCTTGGCCTGGCTTTGGCTGAAGAAATTGAACTTCCCTATCATTTCTTTCCACAGAGGTAGTCACTTTGATCCCTGTGTATCTCATCTGGTGAGGTCCATGTATATAGCCATGGTTTGTGATATTGAATAAAAAGTTGTTGTAATGAAGAAGTCATTCATCAGCCCATTAAAATTTTTATACATTACTTTTATTTTCATATCTTTCACCATCCGCTGTCTCCCTTCACTCACATTTCTGTTGTCCCTCCCCCTGTTGGGGAGGGTGTTGTTACGTCGATTATTGCGATTGGTTCCCCTTCTTCCCCTACTCTCCCCACCTTCCCCCTACCCTCATGGTATTGCTACTCTTAGTATTGGTCCTGGGGGTTTATCTGTCCTGAGATCTGCTGCAATTTTTTTATCATCTGATTTCCAGCTTCGTTTTTATTACCAAGGTCATATTTTCTAACTACTATTCCTTAAACTTTGTTTCCAACTTTCCCATTGCAATTGCTAATAATTGTTCAATGTGTCTTGATTGCATGTTGGATCATTTTCAGACTAAAGAAGTTGGTAGAATTCTTCAATATCTTCATCACCAGTTAGAGTGGTTGGCATGTAACTTTGAGTAATAGTTGTATTAACTGGATCCCCTTGTATGTATATTGGCACTACCCTACCACAGATAGCATTATACTTTAAGATAGATCTTAAAATCCTCTTTTTGATAACGATTGACATCATTCCTCTTGACAACGTCATTCTTGGCATAGTAAATGATATGACTGCTCAATTAAAAATGGTTGCTACCCATCAATTCCAGCTCACCAATCCCTAGTACTCTGATCTTTATACACTTATTTAATTTTTGATGGCTTCCAATTTTTCCGGATTCATACTTTGCATATTCTACATTCTATTTATTAATGATGTTTGCAGGTGTTTCTTCTCCTTTGCGTTGTTCCTCGTCAGAAAATAAAGGTCTTGGCAGCTTTGCTCCATCCACATCATTGAGGTTAACTCTGCTTTGGGGAGGCGGCTCTTCCCGGGCATAGTCTGAGTGCCTTGCCATCTGAGAGACTTGTCTTCTGCCCCTATAGCAAACAATGTATTGCGGCTATTCATAGGATTTTTGGTGGCTAATCACTTAGAAGTGGATAGCTTATTCCTTCTTTCTGGTCTGCTCTGCTGAAATCTCTGTTCATAGTGAGTGAACCTGATAATCTTGGAACTGTCCATGGCATAACTAATCACGGCAACACACAAACCACCATCGTGTGACAAACTGCTGGACAAGTAGCGGGTTCATTTTATAGGTCTGTATTGTTTGGCTGAAAGTTGGTCCCTGGTGGTGGGTTGGTCCCTGGTAAGGCTTAAAGGCTATATGAGCACCCAAGACTGGAGACTCTTCAAATGGATTTTTGACTTTCACTGTCATTCATAGCCTTCTGAAAACTGGGTGCTCAGAAGTTAAGCTCTAACACAATGCTTTTCTCTGATCTTGGATTTGATTGTATGTAATTTTGTTGTAGGTAAATTGTGTCAATAAAATTATTTTTTTAGAGAGAATATATTAATACTTTATTAAATCAAATTCTGTAAGGCATTATATCAAGAAAGAGACATAGACAGGTTTATTATCAACTCGGTTTACCTACACATCACGATAGACTTGTACTTGTGATTTCAGTAGTGGATTGCTTATCGACACCAGGCAGCCCAAGTAAGCTGCCTTGCCCTGAGGCAATGTCTTGGCTAGATGAAGATATCAGGCGAGGGTTGCCAGGCTTCTGCATTCCACACTGGAATAGCCCCCCAGAGGGCCTACACACAGATCCAGTTCAGCCCTGAGCTCCTAAAGTGCAGATTGCATAGGCCCACATTCAGCTCTGCTCCAGGAAGAAAACAGCTTGCAGTGAAAACCAATCTTCTGGTAAAAGCCAATATGACCACTTCAGAACTTTCTAGAACAAAATAATGAAACCATATGTTGTTCACAACCCTTGGGAGATAGCCCTTTAGATCATGCCTTAAAACATGAAAGCATCCCCGCACCCAGGGGAGAGCCAGAGGCCAGTCGTTCCTTAAAAGGCTCCAAATGAAACATCCAAAGAGCTGAAAGCATGAGCCGGCAATTAAGGCGGACACTCGGGATTTGGTTCCTTTAAGCAGCTTGACGCAAAGTGATCCCCGGTGGAAATCTCAGCTCTCCAAGCCAAACTCAGTTGTTTTCAATGTCCAAGCTAAATATACTAATCCCAACCTCAAGAATGAGGCAGAGTGGTAAAAAGCAAAACAACTGATGATAAATCAGAAGGCATTCTTTCTCTCTTCCTCGAAGTATCTCGGTGTAGAAAGAGCTGTGCTCTGGGGAAGTCACTGAGCCACCTATCTTGGGTTAAGTGTGGTTTGTTTGTCATCTCTCTTCTGTCAGACTCTGTCTCTCCTACTCATTCTCTTTAATCGAAGATAATCATATCTGCCTTGAGGACCTGCTGCGAGGTTTTCAGATAAAGCATGCAAGGCATCCAGTATCAAGCCTAGCACCCAGGAGCTCAGTGAAGAGTAAGTACGATATGTAAGCGGATGTTAAATATCATACGTTGAATACCAAATAGGACATATTATTTGTAAGAATAGAAGTCTTTGGAATCTAGAGAAGGAGGTTGTTAACATTACACCATTTTCCCCCAGAGGGGTTAGGGAAGACATAAATAGATACACAGGCCTTCATCAGGAGATGTGGAAGGGAGAACTCTAGCAATGAAGGTACACTGGCTATTCAGTCAGTCCCCCTTCATCACTGGTTCTCAATCTTCCTAATGCCACAACCCTTTAATACAGTTCCTCAGGTTGTGGTGACCCCCAACCATAAAATTCTATTCTTTTTTTTTTTCATTTGTAACTTTTTTTTTAAACCATTTTATTAGGGGCTCATACAACTCTTATCACAATCCATACATACATTAATTGTGTAAAGCACATTTGTACATTCATTGTCCTCATCATTCTCAAAACATTTGTTTTCCACCCAAGCCCCTGGCATCAGCTCCTCATTTTTCCCCTCCCTCCCCACTCCCCCTCCCTCATGAACCCTTGATAATTTACAAATTATTATTT
>NW_022103922.1:15956148-15990171 GCF_000313985.2 Echinops telfairi | reverse complement strand
CTATAAATATATGCACATAGATCTATTTCCCCATCCTTATACATAAATATATTTACATATGTACATGCCTTTATTTAGACCTCTATAAATGCCCTTTGCCTCCTTGCTCTTTCCTTTATTTCTTTTGACTTTCCTCTTGTCCCACTATCATGCTCAGTCTTCATTTGGGTTTCAGTAATTCCTCTTGGTTACATTAACCTTGACCACGCCCTACCAGGCCTCTTACCATTCTCACCACTGATTTGGATCACTTGTTGTTCCCTTGTCCCTGGGCTTGTTAACACCCCTACCTTTCCCCCTACTTCCCCTTCTCCCATGTCCCCCTGGAACTGTCGGTCCCGTTGTTTTCTCCTCCAGATTGTTCATCCAGCCTATCTTATTTAGATAGGCCTGTGGAGATAATAACATGCACAAAAGAAAGACAGCAAAACCAAGCAACAATATACAACAAAACAACAACAAACTAATGACAACAAACAAAACACAAGAAAGAAAAGCTTGTAGTTAGTTCAAGAACTGTTTGTTGGCCATAAAATTATTTTCATTGCTACTTCATAACTGTCATTTTGCTACTGATATGAATCAGGTGACTCTGTGAAAGGGTCGTTTGACCCTCAAAGGGGTCGCGACCCACAGGTTGAGAACCACTGCCCTAGATCCATTCTATTTCCCAGGAGG
The DNA here is from genome assembly GCF_000313985.2 of Echinops telfairi. Taxonomy (NCBI): domain Eukaryota; kingdom Metazoa; phylum Chordata; class Mammalia; order Afrosoricida; family Tenrecidae; genus Echinops; species Echinops telfairi. Next base: position 15,989,493 of record NW_022103922.1, on the reverse strand, counting down.
CTGTCCCCAGAGGACTCAAGTTCCTCAAGTTCCCCTGCTGGCTAGCTACCAGTTGCGTCCAACCAATGAGAAGCACTGGCAGGAAACCATGGACCCAGAGGGGGTTCTTTCCTGCTGCCTCCCCGCACTGGGCTTGAGTCTTTGGCAGTGGTTGTGTACTTCTAGGACAACCCTATGACCGGGTAGGGCCTCTCTACCAGTCTCAGTCCTCACTCCCTATGCCACTGCAGTGAAACCTGTGGGAGTTGGAGACCACGGGGACGGCCTGGTTTTTCCATACCGTGCAAGTTAACCCCCTTGGTGGAGCTGCAGTCATAAGGTTTTTCTATCGCTGTCTGTCAGTGGGGACTATTGGTGTTTTCCTTCTCTGGCAGGTTCCCCCTTTCAGAGGTCTTACTGTGTTTCTGCACCATGCCCTTTCACGGCTGGGGTGGGCATGGCTTTCTGTTGTTATGAATCTGATGTCATCACCCCGATGCATTCATGAACCCTCTGCACACCTCTGTCGGCAGTCCCTTCACTCGGCTCTCCTCACAGGGTCTCTTCCTTTGCATCCACTGGGGAGAAATAGGGGTGGACTTGTAGGAGGGCAGCAGTCAGAGAATACATTCCTGGGGAAGGGATCCAGCTTCGGTATTTGGGAGCCAGAAAATTCCAGTGAATGGCGCTTAGCTTTTTAGGCTCTGAAATTCAGTGGCGTATAATGAGCATGACCAAATTGTTGTGTTGCTGGTCAGCAGCACACTGTTGTTCAATGTGAGAAAAACCTATGTGGGATCCCAGAATCTAATCAGCGGAGCACAGGACTAGCACAAGGGGATGCTTCCTCCCCCCACTATCATGATCTCGATTCTATCTTACAAGTCTGGCTAGACCAGAGCATGGACACTGGTACAAATAGGAACTGGCAACACAGGGAATCCGGGACAGATAAACAGACCAGAGCATGGACACTGGTACAAATAGGAACTGGAAACACAGGGAATCCGGGTCAGGTGACCCCTTCAGGACCAGTGGTGAGAGTGGCAATACCTGGAGGGTAGAGGGAAGGTGGGGTACAAAAGGGGAACCGATTACAAGGAGCTACATGTGACCTCCTCCCTGGGGGATGGACAACAGAAAAATGGGTGAAGGGAGACATTGGACAATGTAAGATATGACAAAATAATACTAATTTATGAATTATGAAGGGTTCATGAGGGAGGGAGTAGTGGAGAGCGAGGGGGAAAATGAGGAGCTGATACCAAGAGCTCAAGTAGAAAGCAAATGTTTTGAGAATGATGAGGGCAACAAATGTACAAATGTGCTTGACACAATGGATGGATGTATGGATTATGATAAGAATTGTACGAGCCCCAATAAAATGATTTTTTTTTAAAAGAGCTAATTAGTCCACAGAGCAGTACAGAGGGCTCAGTTCAACTCACTTCCATGGAACAGTTAATAGACTGGAAGTCCTCTTCCACTCTGGAGGGCTGCTGGGTCCAAAGTAAAGGAAGCAGAGAGCTGACTCTTCCTCAGGCAATGCAGGCAGAGTTCACCCACAGGCAGCAGACAGCAAGAAGGGTCACCAACAGTCAGAAGCTCAGGAGCTTAGTGAAGCAGGCCCGGGTCTCGAACTCAAGCAATGCAAGACAACAGGATCCACCAGTCTGAAGCTCAAGTGATGTACACCAGCAATGTGGAGAAGCAGGTCTCGGGGAACCTCAAGCTCCAGCTACACAATCCACAGGTTGTGGATAGCTACAGGTAGTGTAACTCACAAGGGAAGGCAGAGAACTAGCTAAAGCAGCTGCATGCTGGTCAGATCACCAGAGAACACCAGAGTGTGGGGCAGGCCTTGCCGAGCCATTTGTCTCTTTGCTCTCCTATTAAACTGTGATCTGATTAATCCCACATGGTCCTATTGGCCAGGTTGGCACAATAAACCTACCGATGACACTATGTTTATGGCTATTGAAATACTCTCACTAATCTTCCTTGAGGAGCCCTGGTAGCACATGATGAAAGCTAACCAAAAGGTTGGTAGTTCGAGCCCACCGCTGGCTTTGTACGTGACCGATGTGGCAGACTGCTTCTGTAAAGATTCACAACCTTGGAAACCTTGTGGGCAGTTCTGTTCTATCCTCTAGGGTCGTCATTATGAATCAGAATCAACTTGATGGTAGGGGGTATTTTAATCCTCCTTCAAAGCACTTTTCTAGAGTGGTGGATGTAGAAAATTTACTGGCTTTCTTACTATTAGACGCTTATCTGCACATGTCTGTGGAGAAATACAAAGGATTGAAATGATAAAAATCACCTGACAGGCAGAGATAAGGATTAAGAAAAAAAGAGGGCAAGAATGGTGAAATTGGGTGTCAGTTCAAAACCAGCCCGCTCAGAGGGAGAAAGATGGGCTTCTACTTCCATACTGAGTTAGTCTCGGAAAATCAGGGGGGCAGTTCTACCCTTTCCCACAAGGCCACTGTGAGTCAGCATTGACTTGATGGGTGTGAATTTGGCTTTTGGGTTTTTGGAACTATTCACATAGAAATTAAATGGTTACTAATTGAATACAAAAGAGCAAATCAGCAGTTCAAACCCACTAGCCGCTTCTCATGAGAAGGAGGAGGTTCTAATCTCATAAAGATGTACAGCCTTGGAGACTGTCCAGCGCTCTCTGGGAGTCGGAATCCATTTGATGGCAGTGGGCTTGCTTTTGATTTGATTGCATACAGGGGTGAGCATCTCATGTGGTTCTATGAACACAGTGTTCTCAACCTTCCTGATGCTGCGACCCTTTCATACAGTTCCTCCGGTTGTGGTGACCCGCCCCCCCCCCAAGCCATAAAATTATTTTCATTGCTACTTCATAACTGTCATTTTGCTACTGTTATAGACCGGGAGACCACAACCCACAGGTTGAGAACCACTGTATTAAGCCCTCTGTGCTGCTACTATCTCCCCTTTACAGGGAAGGACACTTAGGGGAAGTGAGATTAGACTCTGTTTTTTCATACATGAGACCGAATATAGCCGATGCTATTTCCCACTCGTTGTTGACAATGCTGTGCAGTGTGTAGACAGATGACTTTCTGCACATTTATTTCTTCTCTCTTGATTTTTCAAATTCTTGTGTAATAAAAACTTACTGCCTGGGCAGTTGTACAAACACACCCAGCTTCCTGTTGTCCTAAATCCAGCTCCTCCTGGCCTCACGGATGATCTGCTTCTCAGATTGATTTTCGTATTGTGTCAACCACCTGTTTCTCCTGGTCTTAGAAGTGTGATTTGTAATTTATGATTCAGATTATGTTTACATCCTCTAAAAAATGTGACATTAAAAAAAATCATTTTATTGGGGGCTCGTACAACTCTTATCACAATCCATCCATCCATCCATTGTGGCAAGCACATTTGTACATTTGTTGCCATCATTATTCTCAAAACATTTGCTTTCTACTTGAGCCCTTGGTATCAGCTCCTCATTTTCCCCTCCCTCCCCTCCCTCCCCACCCTGCCTCCCTCATGAACCCTTGTTAATTTATAAATTATTATTATTTTGCTCTGTCTTACACTGTCTAGCATCTTCCTTCACCCACTTTTTTGTTGTCTGTCCCCCAGGGAGGTGGTTATATGTAGATTCTTGTAATTGGTTCCCCCTTTCTACCCCACCTTCCCTCCACCCTCCCGGTATCGCCACTCTCACTACTGGTCCTGAAGGGGTCGTCTGTTTTGGATTCCCTGTGTTTCCAGTTGCTCTCTGTACCAATGTACATCCTCTGGTCTAGCCAGATTTGTAAGGTAGAATTGGGATCATGATAGTGGGGAGAGGAAGCATTTAATAACTGGAGGAAAGTTGTATGTTTCATCATTGCTGCCCTGCAACCTGACTGGCTCGTTTTCTCCTCACAACCCTTCTGTAAGGGGGGAAAGGGTCCAGTTGCCTACAGATGGGCTTTGGGTCTCCACTCTGCATTCACCCTCATTTACAATGATATGATTTTTTGTTCTTTGATGCCTGATACTTGATCCCTTCGACACCTCATGGTCACACAGGCTGGTGTGCTTCTTCCACGTGGGCTTTGTTGCTTCTGAGCTAGATGGCCCCTTGTTTACCTTCAAGGCTTTAAGACCCCAGACATTATATCTTTTGATACCGGGCACCATCAATTTTCTTCACCACATTTGCTTAGGCACACATTTGTATTCAGTGATCATATCTGGAAGGTGGGCGCCTACTGATATGAATTTTTGTTCTTTGATGCCTGATCCCTGATCCCTTCTGCACCTCGTGATCACACAGGCTGGTGTGCTTCTTCTATGTGGGCTTTCTTGCTTCTGAGCTAGATGGCCGCTTGTTTATCTTCAAGCCTTTAAGACCCCAGGCGCTATATCTTTTGATAGCTGGGCACTATCAACTTTTTTCACCACATTTGCTTATGCACCCGCTTTGTCTTCAGTGATCGTGTTGGGAAGGGGAGCATCATGGAATGCCAGTTAATAGAAGAGATTATGTTTACATACTTTTAAAAATTTGACTTTAACCAGGGTGCTGAATTAAAAAAATATCTTCTGCTCTTGAGAGATTAGACTTTAACTATCATATTCGTGGCATTAACCAGTGCAAGCTGTTCATGACTTAATTTTTCCCATCCGGGTAGAAAACAATAAACATTTGTGATTATTCCATCTGCATTTTTATAAAGTTAAATCTGAAAGGAAAATCTCTTCTTAAATGTAGGTTTTTTGTTGTTGAGAACATGCACAGCAAAAACATACACCCATTCATTTCTCCATAGGCCATCCCATTAGATTGATTATATTCTTCACGTGGAATAACCCTTCTCAGCCTCTTGGAGTTGTTCCTCCCCTGTCAAACATCTCCCTGCCCCCTAAGGCCCTGGACTAAGCTTTCCCGTGATCGGTTGGATCCTGTATAAGTAGAGAGCAAGAGAGTGCTGTGTTAATAAAGGAACACATGCTTTCTGGGGAAAGTATAAGATGTCAGGGGATATTTTTGGTTTCTCTCAGGGCAATAGTTTAGAAGTTTCCTTTTTAAATTAAAACTCTTTTGTAGCTATTTTTGTATTTGTAAATATAGCACCCCGCTGTCTCTTTGGGAAACTTCAGAAAAGAGTAAAACCGATGCGGAGTCCCTCCTTCTTGAGAGAGGGACTGTGGACTGACCGTGTTGCCATACAGTCTGGAAGAAGGTGTCGTCGCAGCTGGCCAACAGTAATGAAGTCCAGATGCAGAGTAGTGAGGAGGACTGGCCTCAGAACCTTGGGATAACATTCCTCCCTGGCTCTGCTAGAACGTTCCTCCCTGGCTCTGCTAGGACCATTTCTTAAAGACGCCGGGGCAGTGAGAGCTTTGACCGTGCTCCATGACCCGTTCAGGATCTCAGAATGCAGCATCCTTGGCCCAGGGTAACTACAGCACTCGTGATACCAGCCCCACATCAGCCCCATCAGATCTTTTTACAACCAGACAGCCATTCTCCTGAATATCGTAGCAGAGCTCCTGGATTTTGTATCTTGCAGAGACCATTTGAATCACTGTCATTTAAATGTCATTCCTTTCCGCAACTGCTTCTATGTGGTGCATGTAATTTTAAGAGTGGGAAGAAACAGTAAGAAATGAGTGAAAAATGAGTAATTGGAGAAGAAGAGAGGCGTTTTGCAAAGCAGAGGGGCAGGAGGGAGGCTGGACCCGAGTCCATGTCCCCCCCACCCCCACCCCAGCTCGCAGAAACTGGAGTTGCTGTTGGTCGAGAGATTTGGGGCATGTGAGACCCAGAGTGCAGGGCTGAGGCTCTGGTCTCTGGGTGAGATTGGGGAGACAGCGTCATCTTGTCTTTGGAGACTCTCCAAAGGTGCCACCTGCAGCAGCTGAAGGGCAGAGCCTCGCAGTGAGATGCCTGTCAGGAGGAGTCAACAAGGGGAGGATGGACAAAGGTGAGGGTGTGGCAGGGCTGGAGCTGCAGGCTGCTGCATGTGAGGGGCTCTTTGGGGAGTCCCAGGATGTCAGGGTGGCATGGAGGGGAGGGAGGACACTCTGCAAGGAGGGCTGGAGACCCCATCGGAGTGTACATGGGGAAATCAGTAGCTCAGTGTGTTCTTCAGGAATTGCATTTGGCCTCTAACCCCAGACCTGAGACACCAGTGGTTTAAATCCTCTCCGTCGGCGTCAGAGGGCCATGAGAGGTCTCTCATCTAGCATGTTCCTTTGCTGGCAGGAAGGGGAAAGGGCTGCAGGTCTGTCCTCGGGAACCAACCTTCTTAAAGAGCTTTCCCTCTGTGAAGAGACTGGAAAGCGAAGAGTTTTATTTGTTTGGTTTTTAACAGCTTGGCACTTAGCTGCACTTAATGAGCTTAGGTTTATTTTGGTAAAGCCGAGTAGGGAAGTGGAATGAACTTCCTGACAAAGGCATTGTTATTGCTGTTAGGTGCCAAGGGGGCAGTCCTGACTCTTGGCAGCCGTAAGTTCAACAGAAGAAAACACCGCCCAGTCCTGCACCACCCTCACAATGGTCATGTTTGAGGCCATTGTGGCAGCCCCTGTGCCCATACGTCTCATCGAGAGGCTTCCTCTTGTGTTCTCCTAATCATGTGGTCAGCAGTTCGAAACCATCAGCCCCTACTCAGGAGAAAGACAAAGCTTTCTACTGCTGTAAAAAAGAGCTGCAGTCTCAGAAACTCACAGCGGCAGGTCTACCCTGTCTTATGGGGTTGCGATGAGTCATAATTGCCTCAATGGCAGTAAGGTTTTTCGGTTTCCTACTTTTACAACCATGATGTCTTCTTTAGGGACTGTCCTTCCTGATAACCTATCCCCAGGAGGTGAGACAAAGTCTTGCCCATCCTCACTTCTAAGGAGTGTATTAGCTGTGCTTCTCCCAAGATAGATTTGTTTTTCTGGTAGTCTGTGACATATTCAGTACTCTTCCCTGACACCATAATTCAGTGGCAGCGTGGCTTTATGGTTATCTACAAGAGCTCTGGTGATGTAGTGGTTACGAGTTGGGCCACTAACTGCAATGTCTGAAGTTCAAAACCATCCGCCACTCCTTGGGAGAAAGACAGGGCTTTCTACGCCTATGGAGTTACAGTCTCAGAAACTCACAGAGCAGTCCTACCCTGTCCTATAGGGTCGCTATGAGTCAGCATCGACAGGATGACAGTGAACTTGGTCTGGGTTCTGAACTTAGTCTGGCTCAGTAACATACAACACATGCCTGTAAAGGATGTTCTCTTCCTTTCTTCTTCTCTGTACATGGAAATTCATTGGGTAAGACATTATATTGGGGCCTGTGTTCTGTGGCAGAATTTGGGGGCTAGCCATCCACAAAATCTGTGAGCGCAGCACCGGTGAGCAGCAAGGGGGGGATGTAGGTCCTGCCTTCGGGAGGAGGTGGCTGCCTTTAGGTGGTGTGATGGTGGAGGCTGGGGAGTCACATCACAAAGGAAAAGCAGGAGCTGACAAAGAGAAAGGAAGTGGGGGGCTAGGGACGAAGAGGAAGAGAGGAGCGGGTTGGCGTGACGACAAGTGCGGGCTGAGCAACAAGCAGGTTTTCTGTACTGGACACTGCCGCTCTCTCCTGCAATGGTGGGGTGAGCGAGCGCGCGCGTGTGCGTGTGTGTGTGTGTGTGTGTGTGTGTAACCCCCCACACACCAGTTGCCGTTGAGTCAATTCTGACTTACAGCGACTCCATGCGGGTCTGATGAGAACCATGCTTAAGGGTTTTTTTTTCAGTCTCAGAATTTTCAGATGTAGATCCCCGGATCCTTCTTTTGAGGAGCCTCTCGGTGGACTCGAGCCATCCACCTTTCTTTTGTTTTTGTTTTTTTCTGTTATTATTATTTTTTAATCGTTTTATTAGGGGCTCATACACGACTCATCACAATCCATATACACATCAATTGTGTAAAGCACATTTGTACATTCGTTGCCCTCATCATTCTCAAAACATTTGCTCTCCACTTAAGCCCCCGGCATCTGGTCCTCATTTTTTCCCCCTCCCTCCCCACTCCCCACTCCCTCATGAGCCCTCGATAATTGATAAATTGTTTATTTTGTCATATCCTGCCCTGTCCGACGTCTCCCTTCACCCACTTTTCTGTTGTCCATCCCCCAGGGAGGAGATCACATGTAGATCCTTGTAATCAATTCCCTCTTTCCAACCCATTCTCCCTCTACCCTCCCAGTATCGCCACTCACACCATTGGTCCTGAAGGGATCATCCACCCTGGATTCCCTGTGTTTCCAGTTCCTATCTGTACCAGTGTACATCCTCTGGTCTAGCCACACTTGCAAGGTAGAATTCGGATCATGATAGGGGCGGGGGGCAGGGCGAGGAGGAAGCATTTAGGAACTAGAAGAAAGTTGTATTTTTCATTGTTGCTACTTCGCACCCTGTCTGGCTCGTCTCCTCCCCGAGACCCCTCTGCAAGGGATCTCCAGTGGTCTACAAATGGAGCCATCCACCTTTCTATTACTGGCTTTCACCATCCAAGGGCAACCTGAGAAGAGACCTCTGGGCGCATCAAAAACCAAACTCACTGCCTTCAAGTCAATTCCAACTCATAGTGAGATGAGTAACCCTGTAAGTGACCCTGTCAGGACAGGGTAGAACTGCTCCCATGGAGTAGAAAGCCCTGTCTTTCTCCCGGAGAGCAACTGGTGATTCGAACGACTGGCTTTGCCGTTAGCAGCCCAATGTGCATAAACACTACGCCACCAGGCACAGAGTCGGTACAAATCAAGCTGGGAGGAAAACAGAAGTGGGTGAGGGTGGGAGAAAACAGAGGGCTGAGAGCCAGCAAGCAGCTGCCCTACCGTTTGAAGAGGTCTCTCTGGCTACGGGAGGAGCCAGGCCCCGGGAGCAGCTCCGCACATCAGGCCCTCTCACTGCAGCAAGCTCTGCCTCTTGTTGCTTCTTGGCACTAGCCCCGCCCATCAATGCCCTTCTCTAGTTCTGAGTCATCGCTTTGCTACGGCTGCTGAAGGGCAAATGGTGCTGAAGATGATGAATATAAACACTGGGCTAATTCTGCTCATTTCCATTAAGGCCACTGCTGGTGACCATATGCCCTGGCCCTCCTTTGTGTGTTCGTCATGAAGGTTTCTCCTGGAAAGTATAGGTTTATTTCTGAAGCCAAAGTGGCACTGCCCTCTATCCGCTGAGGGCCCAGTGGGAATGAGGAATGTTACCATGGCAATAGCCTGCTGAGCGAGGCACCAGGAAAAAACTCATCCGTGCTCTGTTCTCTTCCCTGGTGAGTTGGCTGATTTGCTCCACCCCATCACTCCTTCCTGCAACAGGGACATGTCCTCCTGGGGAAGAAAGAAAGCGCACCTGGTCAAGGTTGAAAGGAGGTCGTGTTTGACCATTGGTCTTTCTGGTTTTCTGCTTCTAATGAAACATTGGTTCTCTTATGGTTTGCAGTAAGTGGTTAAACCATATGCTGCCATTTAGGTGAAGGGTGAGCTGTATTAGTTATTAAAAGTATATTCACTATGTAGCATTGAACAACGCACTTCACCTTGCAACCTATGTTAGAATGGATGTGCTTCCTATGAGTTAGAATCGATGGCAGTAGGTTTGGGTCTCTCTTGATCTGGAGGTTGATCCTTGAAAGTAGAAAACACTCACTTGTACATTTGTCTGCAATAGAAAACCCCGAGGGTGGCATGGACTGATTTTATTTATGTCTCCAGTGCTTGTGGGAGGGGCCCTGGCGGTCCAGTGCGTGTCACGTGGGGTTGTCTTGAGAATCAGATCCAGGGACACATGTATGAGAAAGAATGCTATGTTGACAAGTCATCTTATGTCAACAGAAGGCTCCCAGCCCAGTCCCACTCAATTTCACAAGTGTGATGGAAGCCAGGACCCTCTTCAGACTCATCTGCCTGCAAACTGCTGATGCAGGAAGATCATAGGCCATTGGGTCCGCGGTCCCAGGGACCCAGAGTCGTGAAAACATGGCGGGGCACTGACAACAGTCAGGGTCTGATGCATGAAGGCGAAGGGGCGAAAGAGAGGCAGTTCCCAGAGTCCCTCACTCGCATATAAAAGAACACCCCTCTAATGAGGTATCACCAAGTTATCACTTGATTGGCAGATTTGACTCCATCCCTAGCCAGGAGAGTCTGGTTGACATAAAATTATCCAACGACCATGCAGGGTTTATGGGCTCAACTGCTAAGGGAAAGGTCGGCTTTGGAACCCACAGGAGGACGATGTAGCCGTCTGCCTCCATAAAGATTTACAGCGTTGGGAACCCTGTGGGGCAGGTCCGCTCTGTCCTGTGGGGTTGCTGTGAGTCAGGATCCACCCAATGGTAGCAGGTTTGCTTTGGCTTAGTGCTTACAGCAAACAGTGTGTATCTAATGTTTAGGTGCAGGAAGGTGAAGGGCCAGAGAGAGAGAGGCAGTTCCCAGAGCCACTCACTCTCATATGAAAGAACATACCCCCCACTGAGGTCTTCTCAAGCTACCACTTGATTGGCAGGCTTGAATGAACGAATGACTTTTAAAAGCCATGCTCATGAGTTCTCATACTTTCCAGGGTGTATCCATCTTAGAAAATAGCTTGACAGTTAAATATACACCTATTACACAATCCAGCAATCTCAGGGGTCGGTGTTTGCCCATGAGACAGGAAAACTTATGGTCACATTAAAACCTGCCCTTGAAAGTTTAAAGTGACTTAATTCAGAATTGCTAACAAATGGAAACATTGCCCAAACATCTTCAACTTGTAAATGGATGGACCGAGTGTGATTTCTCCAGGCAATGAACTGCTGGTCATGAGTATAAAAGATGCACTATTGATATACATGCACAATTTACATGGCCTTCAAAAGCCTTATACTGAATGGAGACGGTCTCACAAAAAGTCTGCGTGAGTCCCTTGAAGTGCTAGTCTAGAAGAGGCACTACTATTTGGAGGTAGGAAAAAAGACCTGGTGCTCTTGGGCCTCCAGCAGGGTGGTTGGATTGCTCGTGAAGGAGAATGAGAGAATTCAGGGAGGGGATGGCCTGCCCTATAGTTTAGCTGTGATTACAGGAGTGTAGTAGGCATGACTAAAACTCTGAACTGTCCATTAAAAAAGGGCAATTTTAATATGTATAATCATACTTTGATGAACCTGAATTTTAAAAATTAGTCTCAAAATGGGAGTTTGATATAATTTCATTTACCATGTTGGAAGGCTTAGTTAAAACTTAGTTCTAATAAGTCCTGGCTTTCCCCAGGAAGGCAGATGTATTTTATGGCTAAAATGTCAATCAAAAATTTGTTTTCTGGCATAACACAACTTTTCCATGAGCTAGAAATTCCCATTTGAGATTACATCTGACATTTGCAGATTTTTTTAAAGATAGGAACATTTTGCAACCATTTGGTGGGGTGGGAAAAAAATGCACATGGAAGGTTAGGCTTTATTTAAGCTTTATTGAAGTTATGCTTTGTAAACAGTGGTTTAATTTTAAGATAACTATTCCCTCTGACTTGGTGACTTTTCTACTTAGGAACATCCTGGCTATTAGACAACAGCATAGCATGTTCACGGGACCTTGTTTAGAGCAATGAAAAGCAGAAAACAACCTAGACCTCACTGCTGTCAAGGCCATGCGGACCTGTAGCAACTCTATAGGACGGGGTAGAACTGCCCCATGAGTTTCTGGACTCTTAACTCTTTATGGAAGTAGAAAGCCTCGCTCTCTCACTTGGAGAGGCTGTGAGGGAACTGACCTTGCAGACAGCAGCCCAGTGTGTAACCACTACACCGCCAGAGCTCCTCAAAATGACCATCAATAGCCACTGGTGGTTTAAGTGCTATACCCACTGAAATGACATGTCACGGTTGTCGTCGATCTTAGAGTCGATTCTGCTGGCAGGACTGCAGAGCCAGCATCTTTCCATTCTGGGAATGGATTGTTGTTGTTACATTTATGAGACAGGAGTCCTGTAGGGTGCATTTTTGAGTCACTCTCTCTTGAGATAAAAAAGAGGTTAAACAAGTGAGCAGAGGAGCGATGGGGCAAGATAGATGCCAAGACCCTAGAAGATCTTCAAGGGACCAAGAAGCATAAGCTGAAGAGACGTTCCTCTAGGGCCAGCAAGAGAGACAGTCTTGCCCTAGAGCCCGCAGCATGACTTCAGACTTCTAGCACTCTGAGAAATAACCCCACTCATTTGTGGTCTTTCTGTTTTAATAGCAGTAAATAACTAAGACACCCTCTGTTAATGAAAAAGTAGCTTCAGCTATAATAGCTAGTGCAGGTAATTTAGCCTTGTTGATGTTCTTGTTAGGAACCATTGAGTCAGTTCTGACCCATACTATCCTAGGCACAACATAACCGAACACTGTCCAGTCCTGTGCCAGCCTCACCATTGTTCTTAGGTTTGAGCCCAGTGTTGCAGCTGCGTTGTCAGTCTGTCTTGTTGACGACCTTCCTATTTTCTGCTGTCCCTCGACTTTACCAAACATGATGTCTTTCTCCAGGGACTGATCTCTCCCGACAACATGTCCGTTTAACCTTACAATGATGAGATGCTTCTTGTTGAAGGGGGACATTGCAGAGGTGTGTAAACTTTCATGGCACACAACGAAGATTGTTGGAAACTACCAACATGATATTGTGCAGTGGTGGACATGAATGGTCTATAGCTATGTTAGGTAGATTAGCTAGAGCTGGGAATGTCCATTAACACGTGCCCAGAGGGCCAAGCTAGGGGAACAAAGAAGTGGCGCACTGCACATGCCCAGAGGCTTGGATTCCTGCGAGTAGGCAGGGGTGGGCGTGAACTTGAATTGGCCCACCTAGGCCAGGTGAATTCAATTCAGCCATTGGGGTCGATCAGGGGTCTTCCACCATGCCTACCCGTGGAATCCTTGAAAAGGTAGAAGCCCGGAGTCAAGGGGAGAGAGAGAACTTTGGCGCAGAGAGCTTTGGCAGGACTTTGGGACACTTTTGCGTGAAGCCGAGCAGCATCCAACCAGGCCGCATGTTCGGGAGGAGCCCCACGGGTGCCGTGTAAACCTGAAACTTCTTTAACTTTCATAAAACTCACTTGGATCACGAGCCAGGCTTCGGGGTGAATTCTTTCTTATGCGGAGCCAAGGACCGAGGTATATCTAGCTACAGAGAGATCTAACAGCTACACACACGAACATAGATAAATTCTCAACATATTAAGAAAAAGATTCCATAAGTGGTAAATGATAGGTATAAAGTCTAGAACTTACAAAATGCAATCATTCATTGTGAAATTCAATAAAAGAATGAGAACATGCCACTGAATTAAAAGCATCAAGTTCCTGAGAGTAGTTGCAGTTATAGTTGGAATATATAGGAGAACTTAGCAATAGCTGCAATGTTTTATTTCATAACATTATCTGAAGTAAATATGACACAAGACACTTATTTTATAAAACTGGGAGGTAGGTTCATAGACAGTTGCCTTATTTTTTTCCCCTTGTAATTTTTAAACCTAACAAAAATAAGTCATTATTAAAAAACATTGGCAATTGTCTTCTTTCTAATCCACAGTTTCAGAAATGACTTCCGTACACCGTATTGTTTGATCGTTTTTATTTTTGCAAAATTAGGTGGGTAAAGTGGTTTTTACAGGGTGGCACCATTAGCGCAATTATTTTTTTCTTTCCTAAACCAATAGTTCTTTTGTTCAGTGAGTGAGTTGGCCCCTGGCTGCCTCCGGATGGCTTAAGGAAAAAGACGTGGGAGCTGGAGGAGGAGCGGCAGGAAGAGGAGGAGGAGCGGGAGGAGGGGCCGGAGCAGCAGTAGCCTCGGCCGTATTGTCACCGTGTAACCCAGATCAATTGACTCAGAAGCTTGGGGCTGGGGGTGGGAGCTGGGGGTGGTTAATTTGTGCTCCCCACCCCCACAATCAGTTCCTCCCTTTATTTCTTCCCCTTTCTCCTCACGGAACTTTTCTTTTTTAATCTTTTCTCCTCACTAAACTTAAGAGATAAAATACACCCATGCACTTGAAACGCTTTAATGTAACCTCCCTACTCCTCCAGGGGTCTACGTTCTATAGGCTTCTTGAGTATCTCCAGTTTAGAATTTCAAGTCTGACTCCCTCTTTGCCACCCTCTGAGCACACCATTCACGCCCCAAATAAAGAGCAGCCATCTGGTAATTTCCTGTTCTCAATCGCACCCTGGATGAATTATAATGGTCATTGGCAATGTTGCTCCTGCCGAAATGTGCTTGTAGGTTTGCGATTTGCTGGCTCACCCGGCATGGTGTTTTCCTTCTTCCCTTCCTCGCTGCTTTTGGCCCATGGTGCCATTTCATAGGAGGAACAATCTTGGAAGACAATTTTAAAAGCCAGTAAAGCAGCGGTTCTCAATCTGTGGGTCGCAACTCTTTTGGGGGTCGAACAACCCTTTCACAGGGGTCACCTAAGACCATCAAAAACCACGGATTTCTGATGGTCTTAGGAACCGAGACAGCGCTCCTCTATCGTCTCCAGGTGGGTCAGCCATATGCAGATGCGCCCACCTATGAGTACCCGGCGTGAAGACTCTTACCCATGCCACACCATGCTTCAAGACAACATTTCATTTATTTGTCATTAGAATAAATATTTCACAATATATAATTATACATTGTTTTCATGATGAATCACTATGCTTTCATTATGTTCAATTTGTAACAGTGAAAAAACATCCTGCATATCAGATATTTACATGACGATTCATAACAGTAACAAAATGACAGTGATGAAGTAGCAACAAAAAGAATTTTATGGTTGGGGGGTTCACAACATGAGGAACTGTATTAAAGGGTGGCGGCATTAGGAAGGTTGAGAACCACTGCAAAGGGCACTGGAAATTGTCAGCATGGTTAGAAATTTCCCAGCCCGATGTATGTCGCTGAAGAAATAAAGTGTGCTTCCTGCGTGTTTATAGGAACCAAGGTGTAGCGACAGCGGGAGGGTGCTGCGTCTTGGTTTTGAAACCAGCCTTCAGCGTGGTCCTGCTTCCTAGGATGAACGGATGCGCCTGTTCTATGAGAACGTGGTGCTTAGCTCAGGGAACATCCAGTTCTGTGTGACGTTCACTGCAAACCAGACCCTTGGCACTTAGGAGAAGTTGAAAAGCGAGGATTTGAAACTGACAGAAACGTTGGCTAGAAATGGAGACAGCCTTTTTCAAAGCAAAGCCAAAAATATGCCTGTGATATTATAGCAACAGTTGTCCAGAAGCTTAGTGTGTAGAAGTAGATGATGGATTGTGAGCATGACAATGGAATCACTGCGTTTTAAAAATCAAATACTAGCGCTGAACTTGCTAAGGAAACACTCCCCTGGCCACCCCCATCCCCCACCTGAAAGAAAACCTGAGATTTGGTTACTCAGTTGAATGATAAGCAGAGCAGTGAAGAATACCTTTCTCTCTTTTTAAAAATGAACTAGAAAAATAAAGTTTTAAAAAGTTTTTTTTTCCCTTTTGGTTTGTTTGTTTTTTATCAGAAGGTAATGAGAATCTTGGGTTTCCTGCTGTGACCTGGGGAAATATAGTGAAGTCTATGGCCAAGCGCTGCTCCGAACCCCGAAGCGTGTGGCAGAACCCATGCTGAAGAGCTTCCTTGACAGTCCAGAACCATCTCCCAAGCCCAGTGAACCAGGCCATGGTGTCCGGCTGACCCCATGGTTTTGTGAGGGAAGACCCACCGAGCAAATCAGAAGCACAAAGTAGCCACGCTGCAGAGCTCTGGCTGATAATATCATTTATTTTTTAATCGACTTTTTCATGATAAATTAGGAGGGTGGGAGGGAGGAAGGAAGGAAACATTCGGAGGAGCCTGCCTCCTGCACAGATGGAAACTGGCACCCGCAATGAGTGCTAAGGTCGGGCCGTCTTCCACAGAAGCATTGATCCCATCTTCTAGACGGCGTTCTCAGAAATACAAGTCAAGTTCGTAATCTCTTAGTTAACACATTATGGGGCTACTTGAACATGCCCGCTGCCCGCTCCTTGCTTTCCCTAATGAGAAGTGGTCTGTGACGCGTTCAAAGGCATTTCCCCCCAGTTTCTTCTCTTTCTGTAGTCAGCAGAGTGAGATCACAGTGTGCCTTGACCCACAGCCACCACTGTCAATTCAGTTCTCACTGTTGATGCCCCCTGGGGTTTCCCAGCCTGGACAGCTTGACAGAAGCGGACTGCCGCATCTTTTACGGTCCTTGAATCAGATAGGTGCTCAAAGTATGAGCCAATTCATTTATTTTGTTTTAAATCATTTTATTAGGGGCTCATACAACTCTTTTCACAGCCCATACATACATCAACTGTGTCCAGCACATTCGTACATATGTTGCCATCATCATTCTCAAAACACCTGCTTTCTACTTGAGCCCTTAGTGTCAGCTCCTCATTTCCCCCCCCTCCCCGCGCCCCCCTGCCCTCTCCGCCCTGAACCCTAGATAATTTATAAATTATTATTATTTTATTATATCTTACACCTCCGATGTCTCCCTAACCCACTTCTTAGCGGCCTGTCTCCAGGGAGGAGGTTATATGTAGACCTTGTCATCTGTTCCCCCTTTCTCCCTCACCTTCCCTCCACCCTCCCGATATCGCCACTCTCACCACTGGTCCTGAGGGGTTCATCTGCCCTGGATTCCCTGTATTTCCAGTTCCTATCTGTACCAGTGTACAACATTTATTTGTTTGTTTTGTTTTTTGAGTCCATTTGTTTTATCTTGTTGATAGAAAGTGCCCAGTGGTGGGTACCCCCTTCAAGTGGTGCCTAGGGCACGTGCCACACCAGCCATACCTGAGATGGGCCTCTGCTCAGAAATGAACGATCTGAACATCTCTTGCATGTCCACCTGGAGCTTCGTTTTGTAAAGGTCGATGAAAGGCACACCATTGCTTTGATCTGGTAGAATGTGGCCCAGCATCACGTGGCAGTGCTGAGGAGTAAGCCAGCCCTGGTTGTTGCACAGGTTTGCGGGGCACACTGACGCTGGAGCTTCCACTCCAGGTGTTTGTCTTTGTTTTGTGGGTTCATGCACTACTGAAGGTTTATTCACTCTGCTACACAGACCTGAGTCATAGGCCTTAAGACTCCAGGTTTTGGACAAACGTTTATATCAGCCACCAACACCTCTCTTCCTGTCTCATCAGCGGTGGGCAGGACACTGTTCTAGGCCACATTTACAAGCTCTTTGGAGAAATATTTGTCAAAGTACAAGTCTTTTCAAAGGCTTATATACTTTGAAAAGCAGCTTAAGGTGTTAATCTTTAAGCAAAAATCAATAACCTTCCCATGTATTTCACGACTACACAGACATGCACAGAGACCACAGTTTGTCAGGGTTGGTCCACTCTGACCACAGTCCAGGAGTGTGAATAGCCTTGCTATTAGACGGAGAGTATTATAAAGTCGATTCGGCAGATATAAGCTATTCAATGTAATACCTTATCGTTTGATTTCCCTTTTGAGCCATTTTAAAGTTGTTTCCATTTTAGTATTTTTTGCTTGTTTTCAACTCATATTTTTCTCTGTTTTGTTTAATCATTGTTGTTGGGTTTTTTGTTTGCTCTCTGTTTGTGTTTTATATGATCTTCTAAATATGAAACCCATGATAGATAGATCTATAGCGACAGTAACTGGATTAATAATTACCTAGTGGCATGGCAGAGGAGGTGGAAGGGAATGGAGAGCTAATAACAATAAGTATGAAAAGGAAATGCTCTAAAATTAAGGTAATGATTACACAAATCTTAATATGGTCTGACGATTAAATTGTATGATATGTGAATATATGCCCATGAAACTTTTTTTTGAAAAAAGAAAAGAATTAATTGCATTGGCTCCTGTAAGAGACGAGAGGTACAGGGGTGATCTTGGAAGAAGGATAATTCTTCCACAGAAGGAGAGAAGAATGGTAAATTATAGATAAATGGTACCCAAAAGACTAATATTTCATATCCTTTACTAAGTGAAGTATTTAGAACTCACTTTTAATTAGGAGAAATTCTAAATTGGCTTAAGCTGACTCAAAACAATGCACTGTCATCAATTCAATTCCAACTTACAATGACCCTCTAGGAGAGGGGAGACCTGCCCCTCAGGGTTTCTGAGACTTTTAATCAGTATGGGAGTAGGCAGCATCATATTTTTTTCTTCCCAGTAGCTATTGGATTTGAACTGCAGACCCTGTGTTTAGGGGTTCAATGCACAGCCCCCTACACCAACAGGGATCCTTTGGGCTTAAGCTGAGTCAGAATCAAACGCATTCTGGTCTGCTTTTAGGTTTATCTGCTTTCCACACACTTAGTATAGTGCTCACAGCACGGTTGGTACTTATCAGACATTTTATCTTGCATTTAGATAGTGCTCAATGAATGAACGGATAAAAAAGGTGCATGCACTAATGACAGGTGGTCAAAAGATGACCTTTTTCAAATTCAACAAATTTATTTCAACCCATTTCCCCTTTGCCTACTTCTCTCTGGGTTGTCAGTGCCACTGAGTCGGTCTCGACCCATCAGGACCACGTGCACACAGAAGGAAGCCCTGCCAGTCCTGCACTCCATCCGCACACTGCTCTTATGCCTGCAGCCACTGCCAATCAGCTCTTCTTCTATTTTTCTGCTGCCCCTCTACGTTACCAAGCAGTATGCCTTCTCCAGGGGCTGGTCTCTCCCGATAGCATGTCCAGCAAAGTATGTTGGGTGAAGTCTCACCATCCTTGCCTCTAAGCACTCTGGCCACACTTCTTCCGAGACAGATTTGTTTGTCCTCTTGGCAGTCTGTGGTACTTCCAGTATTCTTCTCCAGCACCACCATCCAAATGCATCAATTCCTCCGGCTTCTTTGTCCAACATCCACCTTTCACGTGCATATGAGGCTATTGAAAATTCTATGGCTGGGGTCAGGCACACCTCAGACCTCAAAGTAATGTCTTTGCTTGTCAACATGTTAAAGAGGTCTTGTGAAGCAGATTTACCTAAGTCAGCGTCTCTCTCTCTCTCTCTCTCTCTCATTAGAACTCTTAAACGCTGAAGGTGAACCAGTATTTTCCTCTTAACGGGGTTGAAGGAGCAATTACATTTCACAAGATAAGATCTGTTTCGTGTTAGCAGATCATTTCTTATTTATATTAAAAAACAAAGAGCCAGGTGCCAAAGGCCCATCTAGTCTAGAAAGGAGAAATGTTATCTCTGGTGAACACTTTGTTACTCTGTCCAGCAGGATCCATTCAAGAGTTAAGACATTATTATTTGCTGAGCAATGTTTAAACAAACATTTTTCTATTTTTGCTTTGATTATTTTGTCCTCCCTTGGGCACACTTTACTTTGATTCAAACTCTCCCTGTCATTGGTCTCCTATAGCCAAGTAGGGCAAGAACTTAATTTGCAAGATAATGAGAGTGTGTACTGAACAGAAAAGTCAACCCACCTGTTCTCAAATGACCTAGGTTGCCACCATGGGAACCAGCACATCCACGGATACAAATAAGCCACTATCCTCTGCTCAGTCACGGGAACTCTTTTACCAGTCTTTTCACTGAGGTGTGTTCCTGATGGAGCGCCTCTACATGTCACGGGCAAGTGGATCAAGCCCTGCCTGCTGCTGCTTATCACAAAAGCAGTATGTGGAAAAAAATCAGAAAATGCAGAGAAGCAATAAGAAGGAAAAGAATCACACCCCGAGGAACTGGGCTTCCTGCTAAGAGGTCAGCAGGGAGCTGAGTGATTCCATAATAAAATAAAAGAGGAACACGCCCAGATGTAACAGCTCTGAATTTAGAGTATAGATCAGGGATTTGCAAATTTTTCAGGTTCAAAAAATATTTTTTTTGAATGAGTCTTCTGTAGAAAATCAACATGTAAAACTGATCAATGTGAAATAAAGGGTGGGGTCCTGAAAGCCCAGTTGAGGGCCAAATAACTCCCACCCCCCTGCCTCACCCCATCACCCCGATTTGAGTCCTGAAGCACCAACTGAGTGCTTTGGAGTTATTCAAAGCTAGGTCTAAAACTCGCTGTCAAACATTTGTAATTCTATTTTTCCCCACCTATCATATGAGACGTTAAACATTCTTTATTTGGATCATAAAAGAAAGGGAATCCACTACGTTAAGACATAATATCTCACCTTATCTGTTAAAATCCACCAGTATTTAGAATCATAGTTTGCATTATCGTTTTATAAAAGGGAAACCACAAAGAGTATGCTGTTCTGTGATTTGCTTTCATCTCACGAGATTATAAATCATGACCTGCTCTCCCACACGAAGCTATTCCCTCCTGCAATGCACCTGCAGAGTAGCCCATCATTCGGGCTCCTGTGGTTTCGTAACCAGTCCCCAACTGCTGGGCAGACCAACTGCTTCTAGTTTTTTAAAGCAAACACTGTGAGCATTTTTGCTAATAAAGTTAATTATTTTAAAAATATTACAATTTACGGGCCTATAGCAGTTCTTCTCTGTCCTACAGGGTTGCAATGAGTCAGAATTAACTCAACGGCAATGAGTGTGTTTTATTTTTAATTTTAATAAATTCACTTAAAATAATAATAGCTCACCAATTACATATTAACATATTGTTATTGTGGTAAAACTATATGAAACAAAGCAATTTCCGATTCATTGATTTTTTTACACGTGCAATTCAGTGATGCTGATTACATTCGTCATGTACAACCATTACCACCTCTCTTATTTATTTATTTATGGTGTGGCTCCAGCTTTTTTTTTTTTTAAGTTTTATTGGCATTTAATTTGCACACTATATAATTCAGTGGTTTAAATACATTGAAAAGAGTTGTGCATTCATCATTTTAGAACATCAATTTTAGAACATTTTTCATTCTTGTGTCCATTATTATCATAAAAATAATTATTATTTCCTAATTTCCCCCAAAGCTTCCCTACCATAACCCTAAGAAACTATTATCTAGTTATTGTATCTATAGATTTATCAATCCTGAAGTTCTTTTTTTTAATCGTTTTATTAGGGGCTCATACAACTCTTATCACAATCCATACATACATCAATTGTGTAAAGCGCATTTGTACATTCATTGCCCTCATCATTCTCAAAACATTTCCTCTCCACTTAAGCCCCCGGCATTAGGTCCTCATTTTTCCCCTCCCTCCCCTCTCCCCACTCCCTCATGAGCCCTCGATAATTTATAAATTATTATTTTGTCTTATCTTGCCCTGTCCAACGTCTCCCTTCACCCACTTTTCTGTTGTCCGACCCCCAGGGAGGAGGTCACATATAGTTCCTTGTAATCGGTTCCCTCTTTCCAACCCACTCTCCCTCTACCCTCCCAGTATCACCACTCACACCACTGGTCCTGTAGGGATCATCCACCCTGGATTCCCTGTGTTTCCAGTTCCTATCTGTACCAGTGTACATCCTCTGGTCTAGCCAGACTTGCAAGGTAGAATTCATATCATGATAGTGGGAGCGGGGAGGAAACATTTAGGAACTAGAGGAAAGTTGTCTTTTTCATTGTTGCTACATCGCACCCTGACTGGCTCGTCTCCTCCTGAGACCCTTCTGCAAGGGGATCTCCAGTGGCCTACTAATGGGCTTTGGGTCTCCACTCCGCACTCCCCCCATCATTCACTATGGTAAGATTTTTTGTTCTGATGATGCCTTATACCTGATCCCTTCGACACCTCGTGATCACACAGGCTGGTGTGCTTCTTCCATGTGGGCTTTGTTGCTTCCTGAATTTCATATGAAGAATAGCACATAAAAAAATCCCAATGACAATAAAATGAACCACAGAAAAACCTTAATCCAAAAGAAAACAGAAAATAATAAAAAAAACAGAACAAGTTAAAATGGTCAAGAAGGGAAACTAATGCTAAGACGCTAAATTTTAACCTAACACCATCTGCAGAAACCCACTTTCCAATGCACTTAGGGCAAAGCGGTTCACATATTTGGTCAATATGTGAATTCCCTCAGATGAGGCCTGTTCAGTAGAGGTTTAAACCAGGTGGGGGCTCTGTAAATGGATTTGGGGCTTTTACTGTTATTCATAGTCTTTTGTGCACCATTTCCTTGGATTTTAAGTTCTAATACAGTCCCTCCCTGTTCTGATCGTGACTTTTATTATTAATAATCCTTAGATCACACTGGCTGTATGCTTTTTCCTTACAGACTAAGCTGACACGTCACTTCACGGCTTCTTGTTTTCAAGTCAAGCCTTTGAGACCTCATCCACTATTCTCTCCAATTACCTAGCTCCATCTAATTTCTTCACATACTTCGCTTCAGCACACGTATCACTATTCTTTTCCAATGATTCCACTGCCATTAACAGAAATATGGGGGGGGTACCCCCCCAAACCAGATTTTTTCCAAAGCTATGTATTTAAATTTTTTTACAAAACCACCTTACCACCTTCAAAGTACTCTTCATTACACTTAATACATTGGTTAAATCTGCAATTCCATTCTTGGAAACATCTTTCAAACTAATCTGATTGGACAGCAGACAGCACCTACCTCTTTTTTTCCTTCAGCTCTTGTGAGTTGTCAAATCCCTGTTCTTTCATGTCCCTCTTCATTCCTAGAAACAAAAAGAAGTCGCACAGAGTGAGGTCAGGTCATTAAGGTGCGTGGGGCAAGAGCGGCATTCTGTTTTTTTGCCAAAAAGTGGTATACTGAGATGGCTGTGTGAGCAGGTACATTGTTGTGGTGGCAAAACCAGCCCCCTGACTGCCACAAATCAGGCCTTTTTGGCTGCACACTGTTACACAATCTATCTTTTCAGAACCTCTAAATAGAAAGCTTGATTAACAGTCTGACCTGGCAGAATGAACTCCATATGCACTATCCCCCTCACATAAATAAAAACATGCATCGTCTTGATCTTTGATTTCACTTGACAAGCTTTGGGGGGGGTGAGGAGGTAACCATGGCATTTTCCATTGGCTTGATTGCTCTTTGCTTTCGGGGTCTTAAGAACAGCACTATGTCTCCTCACCAGTAATGACCTTGGAAAAAAGTCTGGGTTGCTTCCAAGCTGTTTCCAGTCAAAGCTCTTTTTGCTGCTCAGTCAGAATCCAAGGCACAAATTTCACAGCAACCCTTCTCATTCCTAAATCTTCCGTTCAAGTTCACTGAACTGAGATTCAAGACAGGCCAGGTAATTTCCCCATCTCTCAGTCATCCGTCTTCAAGCACAAGTGCATGAAGCTCATCGATATTTTTGTCCTTTTGGGAAGTAGACGAGGTTTGTCATCAAACAACCTTTTTTGAAATGAGAAAACCACTCATACACTTGAGTTTTTCCCATAGAGCTGTCCTTGTAAGCTGTGTTCAATATCACAATAGTTTCCCCTTCATTTTTCTTGAGCAGGAGACAACATTTCACAGCCAAATGCTGTTCTCTTAAATCAATCATCATAAAAAATGAGGTTTTGGGCGAAACTGCTTTTGCAAAAAACTTCACTGTGACTAGAGAGAACTTTC
The DNA here is from genome assembly GCF_000313985.2 of Echinops telfairi. NCBI lineage: Eukaryota > Metazoa > Chordata > Mammalia > Afrosoricida > Tenrecidae > Echinops > Echinops telfairi. Next base: position 15,966,017 of record NW_022103922.1, on the reverse strand, counting down.
CCAGGTGACGCCACTGGGTGCACTAATTCAGAGTGAGTTGCTCAATGCTTACCTAGTGAGAAAAGTGCATACTACGAATGCTTCCCCCACCAGAGTTTTTTTCCCTGTTTTTTAGGGGGTACTTCCTCCCACAGTGCTCCGCAGCTAAGACTCCTCCTCTCTCCTTCCTCCTATACCAGCAGTTCTCAACCTGTGGGTCGCGACCCCTTTAGGGGTTGAATGACCCTTTCACAGGGATCGCTTAAGACCATCAGAAAACACATATTTCCGATGGTCTTAGGACCCAAGACACCACTCCTCTATCCGTCTCCAGGCAGGTCTGCCCAGATGCAGATACGCCCACATAAGAATACCTGGTGTGATGACATCATTGTGCCAACCCCATCACATACACCCCATACAAATACAGGGGTATGTGACAGGGTTGGCACCATAATGTACTTATGCGGACAGTCACACATGTGTAGAGAGAAGCTACTGTGTAGAAAGCAGCTGCTGTGTTGAAAGCAGCTACTCTGTTAAAAGAACTACTGTGTTAAAAGCAGCAGTACTGGAGGTAAAATGACATTTCATGAATTATAATTCCTGGGTAAATGTAAAAATAGTGTACTGTAAAATCATCAACTATGGAAAAAAATATATATCTGTACCATGGGAACTTAATCTGGATGCTGACCAGTCTTTTTATATTCAGCTGTGGTTGATGTGAATACTGCCCCCTTGTGATAGTAACAGGCATGTGAAAAAACAAAACAGAATGGTAAATCATAGGAAAATTTAATTAACTGTATTGACTGAACTATGCCATGTATCATCTTTTGTATTGTTAAAGCTATTGTTATATATTATTATCATTATCAAATCATCCATGACAATGGATTGTGTAGAGAAGAACATTAACAAAAGAAAATATCCATCTTGAGTTTGTTTTTGTACCTGGTGTCAAGTATCTGTTTTCTGTAATTCTTTTGCAAGCGATGATCTGTTTTTTTTCAAGCACCCTTGTTTAAAAGGCTGTCTCTTGCCCATTGAATATGTTTTAGTTCTTTATCAAACATTAGGTGCTTATAGGTACTTTATTATATTTCTAGATTTTCTAGATTCTCATTTCTATTACTTTAGTCCTCATATCTTTCTCTGTATACTACCAGGCTGTTTTGATTACCATGGTTATATAGTACTTTGAAGGTTATATTCTTAAAGATTATGCTTCACTGACATTCACTGTTTATCAGGATTTTCTCAAGGTTTTATCCATATGTATACCTCGATGAAGCCCAACCTGGCTTATTTCAGTTTTCTCCAAATGTGCTCCAAAGCCTCAAAAAAAGGGTATATATTAGACCCACAGAATATGTTATGGCATTTAAAGCAACATTCATGATTTCTAGTACTCATTTCTCTTGTTATATGTATTTTGTTCCTTTATTAATTTCACCATTATTAAATCCACATTGTATATTTTGAGGGTTGTTTCATGACATGCATGGTCCTGAGTTAAAATAAAGTGATTTCCCTAAGAGAAAAAAAAAAAAGAAAGAAAAGAAAATATAGTGAGGATTTTTTACAGTATGGTTTTACCTCAATAATTACAGCAGGAATTGACAAACTGCAATGAGTCATTTGTTATGAAGTTCTATCAGCCGAATTTATGGAGCTGAACAAACTAAAATGCCATTTTGATAGCAAGCATCCGAGCTTTGCCAGCAAGGATACCAACTATTTTAGGAGCAAAGCTGATGGACTCAAGAAAGCCAGACTTGACACTGGTGACAAGTACCACAAACAAAACATAGCAGCTGTTGAAGCTTCATATTTGGTGGCACTCAGAATCACCAGAGCTATGAAACTTCACACCATTGCTGAGGATTTACTGCTGCCAGCGGCCAAAGACATTGTTTGAGTTATGATCAGAGACAAATCTGTTACAAAATGGAGTGCAATTTCCTTATCTAATGACACTGTCCACAGAAGAATAGATGGCATGTCTGCTGATATTTTTGATCAGGTAATCCAGGAAATTAAATCTGCTCCACTTGTAATACTGAGCATCCAGTTTGATGAATCTACAGACATTGCAAACTGTTCACAGTAACTGGTTTACGTGAGGTATTATAATGATGGCGACTTTAAAGATGAGTTTCTTTTTTGCAAACCTCTTGAAATGACAACTGCTGCACATGATGTAATGACACAGTTGGTTCGCTTCTGAAAGAGCATAAGATCTCTTGGGAAAAGGTTTGTGGTGTTTGCACAGATGGTGCTCCAGCTATGCTAGGATGTCGATCTGGATTTCAACGTTTGGTACTGAATGAGTCACCAAAAGTCACTGGAACTCACTGTATGATTCATTGGCAAATATTAACTACGAAGATGTTGTCACAAGAGTTACAAGAAGTAATGAAAAGCATCGTAAGTTCTGTCAATTTTGTAAAGCCGAGCACTTTAAACAGTGGACTGTGCAATAAGTTGGATGTGCAATAAGTTGGATGCACCGAATAATGCTCTGCTATTTCTCACTGAAGTGAGATGGTTGTCAAGAGGAAAAGTTTTTGGTTTTTTTTAAGAGGAAAAGTTTTAAGACGTGTTTTTGAACTTCATGATGAACTCAAAACACTTTTTAATCAGAAAGCAAGACTGCAGTCCAAAGTACTTTTCGGTGATAAAAGTGAACTGCAGAGAGGGAGGTAGGGAGGTAGGGACCGGAAAAAAAAAGTGAACTGCAGAAAATAGCTTACTTGGTTGACATCTTTGCCATCTTCAATGAGTTAAATTGATCACTGCAAGGACCAAATGCAGCATGCCTTGATTTGTCTGAAAACATCTGATCATTCCCGATGAAACTTCAGCTTTGACCAAAAAAAAAAAAAAAGGATGAAAATAAAATTTACAAGTTGCCTACTTTATCTGCTTTCTTTGAGGAATATAACATTGAACCAGACAAAGGGAAAATGATGATAATTTCTCTGAATGAACACTTGTACATGCTTGCAGGTGAAATTTCATTGTACTTTCCAAATCTACCTGACACCCCATTTGCACTTGCCAGAAGCCCGTTCAAAGTTCAAGATGTTCCTGAGACAGCACAAGAGGGGTTTATTGAACTTCTTACTAGCAATGCAATGAGAACTGATTTCTCTACAATGCCAGTTACAAAATTCTGGATCAAGTGTTTGCAGTCACATCCTGTTCTATCTGAGACTGTGTTGTGCCTTCTTCTTCCATTTTCAACAGCATAGCTTTGTGAAACAGGGTTTTCCAGCGTGTTGGTTATCAAATCTAAATACAGAAGTAGACTTGCTGTGGAAGATGATCTTCATTGTGCTCTTGCAGACTGCCCCGAGAAATTCTAATCTGGTGAGAAAGAAGCTATCTCAACCTTAGCACCAATGTTGACCTTTTATGCATACTGCCACAAAATGTAGCAATGTAGTTTACTGTTGTCATATTAAGACTGCTACCCATGCTTCAAGACAAAATTTCATTTATTTTTAATTAGAAATAAATATTTCACAATATATAATGCATATTGTTTTTGTGATTCATCACTATGCGTTAGTTATGTTCAATTTGTAACAATGAAAATACATCCTGCATATCAGATATTTACATTACAATTCATGACAACAGTAGCAAAATGACAGTGATGAAGTAGCAATGAAAATAATTTTGTAGTTGGGGGTCACCACAACATAGGAACTGTATTAAAGGGTAGCGGTATTAGGAAGGTTGAGAACCAGGGCTGTAGAGGACAATTCTACTCTGACACATGGGCTGGCGGTGAGTTGGAATGGCATCGTGGGCAACTGGACTTCTGTGTGTGTGTGTGTGTGTGTGTGTGTACTACATATATGCCAAAGGAATCCTGTGGTAATGTGGTTAAAACATTCAGCTGCTGCTAACTGAGAGATTGGTGGTTCAAACCTACTAGCTACTCCCTATCAGAAAGATGTGGCAGTATGTTCCCATAGAGCTTATAGCTTTGGAAGCTCTAAGGAGCAGTTCTACTGTGTCCTACAGTGGAGTCCTGGGTCAGCAGGGACTTGATGTTAATAGGTTTGATTTTGGCATATCTGCCAGCGAATGAGACGTAAGAATAAAGACATAGCCCAGTCCTTCAGGAAACTTACACAAAAGTTGGGCAAGTATGATGATAAAGGTATGTACTAGGCTGGGTTGTCTAGAGAAACAAGACAAGTGACATTCATGTATGTATAAGCTCAGAAGCAACAAAGCCCACATGGAAGAAGCACACCAGCCTGTGTGATCACAAGGTGTAGAAGGGATCAGGTATAAGGCATCATCAGAACAAAAAAATCTTACCATAGTGAATGATGGGGGGAGTGCGGAGTAGAGACCCAAAGCCCATTTGTGGGCCGCTGGAAATCCTAGCAGAAGGATCTCAGGGAGGAGATGAGCCAGTCAGGATGCAATGTAGCAATGATGAAAAATACAACTTTCCTCTAGTTCCTAAATGCTCCCCCCCACCCCAACTATCATGATCCAAATTCTACCTTGCAAGTCTGGCTAGACCAGAGGATGTACACTGGTACAGATAGGAACTGGAAACACAGGAAATTCAGGGCAGATGATCCCTTCAGGACCAGTGGTGAGTGTCGATATTGGGGGGGTAGAGGGAGAGTGGGTTGGAAAGAGGGAACCGATTACAAGGATCTGTATGTGACCTCCTTCCTGGGGGATGGACAACAGAAATATGGGTGAAGGGAGATGTCGGACAGGGCAAGATATGACAAAAGAATAATTTATAAATTAACAATGGCTCATGAGGGAGGGGGGAGCGGGGAGGGAGGGGAAAAATGATGACCTGATACCGGGGGCTTAAGTGGAGAGCAAATGTTTTGAGAATGATGAGGGCAATGAATGTACAAATGTGCTTTACACAATTGATGTATGTATGGATTGTGATAAGAGTTGTATGAGCCCCTAATAAAACGATTAAAAAAAAATAAAAAAAATTTATCAAGGAGTAGTTTTATATCAAGAAGATATCTGAACCCAATCCAACCAGGGAGATCACAGGCCAGAAGGTGCAGTCTCTCCTGGATCCAAGGCCAGTGGGAACATTCCAGTGTTGATAGTTCCTTGGCCCCTGGAGGCAGACACAGAATCCCAGCAAGCAGGGAGGGTGAAAGGCCAGAGAGAGGGCCCCCGGAGTCTCTTATACAGAGGCCACGCCCTCCAAGGAAGTATCATCAGGTGGTGACTTGATTAATAGGTTAGACTCTACCCTACACTTTCACACACCTTTAAGTTGACATAAAACCTAACCGCCACAAGGTAAATCAGAAATAACAAGTGGAAGCGGCAGAAGAGAGATCAGAAAAGGATTTACTAGAGAAAGACGGGCTGGAGGGTGTGGTCACCTAAATAGTCCCAAAACCCTTCAGACGTGAGCACACTGAATCCATGCTGCTTGCTGACAGCAAAGAGGACTTGGGGCACTTGTTGGAGACCAAAGACTGCAGCCTTCAGGATGATTTGCAACTCAATATAAAGACAACAAAAACTCTCACAACTGGACCAGTATAAACATCATGATGCATGGAGAAGGATTGAAGTTGTTCAGGATTTCATTTTACTTGAGTTCACATTCAACTCCTGGAAGCAGCCTTCCAGAAATCAGTTTGCATACTGTATTGAGAAAATGTTCTGCACAAGACCTCTCTAAAGTGTTAAAGAGCAAAGGTGTCAGTTTGAGGACTAAAGTATGCCTGAATCAAACCACGGTATTTTTAAGGGTGTCATATGCAAAGGACAACTGGACAATTACCAAGGAAGATCAGGCTTGGAGGAAGGCTGATTAACAATCTGCTATATGCTGGTGACACAACCTTGCTTGCTGAAAGTGAGGAGGATTTAAAGCACTTGCTGGCAAAGATCAAGGATTGCAGCCTAAGTGTGGATTTCAACTCAATATAAAGAAGGCCAGAATCGTCACCACTGGACCAGTAGGCAACATCATCATAAATGGAGAAAAGATTGAAGTTGTTAAAGATCTCATCTTGCTTGGATCCACAATCAGTGCACGTGGAAGCAGCAGGTAAGAGATGAAATGGTGCATTGCATTGGGTAAATCTCTTGCACAAGACCTGTTTAAAGTGCTCAAAAGAAGGATGTTACTTTGAGGATTAAGGTGTGTTTGTTTGAGCCAAGCAATAGTATTTTCAACCATCTCATATTCATGTGAAAATTGGACATTGAATAAGGAAGACTGACGGAAAAAGTATGCATTTTAATTATGGTGCTGGAGAAGAATAATAAAAGCACCATGGCTTCCAAAAGAACAGACAGATCTATTTTGGAAGGCCAATCAGAGCACCCCTTGGAGGCGAGGATGGCATACTTTGGACGTGTTGTCTGGAGAGACCAGTGAAGTAGAAAACGCAAAACTCACTGCCATCGAGTCAGGAATCCTGGTGGTGTGGTGGTTATGCATTGGGCTGTGACCCACAAGGTTGGTAGTTCAAAACCACCAGCAGCTCCTCCAGAGAAAGACTGGATTTTCTACGCCCCATGAACAGTGTCAGGCTTGGAAACCCACACGGGGTTGCTGTGACACAGCCTGGGCTCAGTGACAGTGGTCAAGTAGAGGAGGAGCAAAAATGAGGAAGACCTTTGACAAGATGACCGACACCGGGGCTGTAACCGTTCTAACATAACACTGGGACAACAGAAAGCGGGTGAAGGGACACATCGTCCAGCATAAGACATGAAACAAAATTATCAAGGGATCGTGAGGGAGGGAGGGGAAAAAACTGAGAAGCTGATACCAAAGGCTCAAGTAGAAAGAAAATGTTTTGAGAATGACAATGGCAACAAGTGTGCTTGACACAATGGATGGATGCATGGATTGTGATAAGAGTTGTATGAGCCCCCAATGAAATAATCATAAAAAGAAGAAGAACAATTGTGAGGATAGCACGGGACTGGGCAATGTTTAGTTCTGTTGTACATAGGGTCTGTATGAGTTGGAACCTACTGGACGGCACTTGACAACAACAGCAGTGCAGTATAAAGTACAAAGTTGCATTAGATGCAACGCATAATGAAGTGCCAAAAAGGGACAGAGGCTGGAGCAGCAGAGCTGTATCTGTATATTGAGCGAGAGCAGACCTGTGTGGTGGGAATAGATGGGAACAAAACATCAGGACTCAAGCCCAGCTTTCACCATCTATTTACTATCTGATTCAGGCCACCTTTCATGTCCAGTGACCTCCACTTCCTCATTTGCATCAATTAATACCAATAACTCATTGGTATTGAGTTGGGTCTGACTCATAGCAACCAGATGGGCCTCAGTTCCTAAGGCTGCAAACCTTTATGGAAGCCGACTGCCACGTCTGTGGGTTTGAGCTACTGGCTTTTCAGTCGGCAGTCAAACATTTAGCCACTGTGCTACCAGATCCCTTAGTAATAATAACAACAGCACCTCTTTCCCTTTTTGGTGTAAAATCTAAATATGATCATGTATGTGAAAGGCTTATGCGAATTAAAGAATTTCTTTTTGGTCAGGGAGAGGAGTGGATTTGGAGCTAGGTTTTAGAAAACACAGAAGCTAAGGTTGGGTCCTCTGGGCTGCTGCCGTGCCACTTGGACCAAGTCCCAATGGCACCCTAGATTTCGGTTCTCAGCCCTTGTGAAGTACAATAGGTCCAGCAACAACAATAGGTCCAGCGGTCGCTCCTCAGTGAGTGTACCATCTGTCTCCTCGCACCCCCTTCCAGAAGGAGGTTGTTGGAATAGATGTTGGTTCACAATCTTGGCTCTCAGAACCATCTCTGGCGCTTAAGAAGCAAGAAACGAATGAGTCAGAAGGTGCACATGTGTGAGAGAGAGCACACCACTGAGCTAGATCACCTACGAGGTTCCCTCAGGTGACTTGGACTCTGATTTTTTTTTTTTTATTCCCTTCCATTTTCTACCAATTATTTGAGTCAGTATTAAGTACTGGAATTAGAAGATAAAAAAGGAGGATTGAGGAAATGTTAGGTTGCCGCTCCTGGCCAGGAAGGGGTGGTACACCTAGGTGGGCGTTACAGCTGGATTGGCCAATCTAGGCCAGGTGAGTTTGATTCAGCCAATGGGGTCAACCAGTATCATCGACCACACTTCTCAACGACCCCTGAAAGCCAGAGGTTTTGCTCTGGCGCCCTCTCCCAGCAGCTGCTACACAATGCAGTGTGGCCGGGCCACGGTCCCACAACTGTGCTGTGGACTCTGGTGTTCCATTTACTGTAAAACACGAAACTGCTTCTAACTTTCATAAAACTTATTTGGATCACAAACCAGGCTTCGGCGTGAATCCTTTCTTGCACGAAGCCAAGAACCGAGGTGGCTCTCTCCCACGAGAGGGAGAGATCTAACAGAAACAAAGTGCTACCTGTAAGAATGAAGTGTGATAACGCAGGTAGAGCATTTAACACAATGTCTGGATCAAGCTAAGTCTCAATGAATGACGGCTATTATTGTCTGAATGAATGCGTTAGCTACAATCAGCTCACTCCCACTGAATGGACTCAGACTCGCATCGACTCTATAGAAGACAATAGAACAGCTCTTCAGGCTTTCTGAGCCTGTAAATCTTTACGATAGGACAAAGCTTCATCTTTCGCCCAAGGAATTGAATCTTTACCGTAGTAGGCAAATTTATCTTTCTCCACAAGGAACCACTTTGAACCACTAACCCTGTGGTCAGAAGCCCAACCCACAGCATCACCAGGGTTCCTTTATGGAAAAATTCCATTATCTTTCCATTCCAATTTTTTCCACGAATACTGTGAAGCCCCTTACATGTGCAGGAGCCAGGAACCTGAGAAAACAACAGGAGATGGGCCCACCATCTTTATTTCCTTCTGGGGTCGGGGACAGTTCCTCTCTCAGGGATACACTTATAGCATGATGGAAAGGATCAGTCACTCTTCCCTCCTGTGAATCTGGATGACCGATAAACCTTATACTTCACCCCTAGATGAATTAGAGAATTCGAGAAACATGCCTCTTGAATGATGCTAATCTAGCGCCCCTCCCCTTAACCTAATTAGGTAGTGATCTTATTTTAAGCAATTTATTGGGTATAATTTTACTATTTCACCTGGAAACTCATTGCAGCTTGTGAGGAACTTCCACATTGGTCTGGTTGTCATTTATCTTTAAAGTGAAATCTTTTTTTTGCTACTTCAACTCCTATAAATCAAATGATTATAGGCTCAATCTTTACCTTCACCCCATAATTGGGAACCCTCCAGGATTTCCTCTTCCTCTTCTGTCTCTTGAATCCTCAGTTGTGTTTAAGAGCCTTTCTGTTAGGGGCTGAGCCTCACTCTTTTTACCATCTGTCACCACACCTGGTTCAAACCATGTGAACAAGAGTGATAATTACTTCCACTGTGATTGTAACCTGGGGCTTTGGTTTACCCAGCACAAAGAACACTGCCTTCCGAGCCCTGTGCTTAGAAAGGGTGACTCAGTCTGAGTCAACAGCCAAACTCCTACTCCCTCCCCACTTTAAAAAAGAGACTGCTCAGAACAGTGATTTTCCCTCCCAACATTCCAAATCCCCCTCGCAAATCCATGTGGAACTCTTAGAACAACAAAGTCTAGCAATCGACTCACCTGTTTAAAGGAGCATTCCATTCTTAAAGATCTTAAAAATATCAAGACATTATGGGTTCTGCAGGAAATACAGGCGTCTCAGGGCCATCGTGGGCTGGGCTGCCATGAGAATAGGAAAGACAATTTTTAAAAATCATTTATTAGGGGCTCATACAACTCTTATCACAATCCATACATACATCAATTGTGTAAAGCGCATTTGTACATTCATTGCCCTCATCATTCTCAAAACATTT
>NW_022103922.1:15896626-15955378 GCF_000313985.2 Echinops telfairi | reverse complement strand
GAGCATCATAGAATGCCAATTTAATAGAAGAAAGTATTCTTGCATTGAGGGAGTACTTGAGTGGAGGCCCAATGTCCTTCTGCTACCTTAATACCAAACCTAAAATATAGGCACATAGATCTATTTCCCCATCCTCATATAAATATATTTGCATATGTACATGAGGAAAGACATTTTATGACCAAATTCAGGGTGCTGGCTCTAGGGGAAGGTGTTCTGTTTCTTGACCCTGGAGGACGGCCATTGTTTCTTGGCTGTTTGGTGATCATCATGCAGTGTGGCATCTAGGATCTTCCATCTCTGCTTCACGCCAGCATGTTTAATCTCTTTTATATCTCAAAAGAGGTTGGCTCAAGACACATTCTACAGTAATCCCTGTATCATGGACATAACAAAGACAGCCCATTCCCAAATGGGATTATAACCACAGGCACAGAGGTTCCGACTGACACACATATTTTGGGAAGGACACAATGTAATCCATAACAAGTCATGTGACATTTCCAACATTTTTTCCCCTGTAATCCTTTCAGATCATTCTTTCCTGACCTCAGTGTGTTCTCAAACTCAGGTGCTAATGAGTAATTAGCTGAAGACTTGCCTGGAGCCATTTGCACATCTCCAGATTTCACTCCACAACTCTCTCCTCTCTGGCTCCCTGTCTGTGACCTCTCGCTGCCTTGGCCTCCTGGGACTTTCAACTGTCTCCTCCTCAATACAGGGAGACGACAGAGCTTCATCTCAACTCCTGACCCAAACTGCAGCCAAGAGACTCTCTGGGCAGTAAGCTTGGGTGGTCAGAGGACTCTAGTCTGTTGCCCAGGTCTCAGGGATCACAATTGCCTTGGCTGATGTCCAACGTCTGAAGACCATTGTACACACACACACACACACACACACACACACACACACACTATTTTTAAAAACACTATTTGTCTGTTTGTTTGTTTCAAGTAGATGGGAATATCTGGGCCCTGTTATTCCATCTGGTAGGGAAACAGAAGTTAACTTTCTTCTTGGGAGAGTATCTTGACTCTGATGGTAGATACATAAACCTATAAATTTGACAAAATTGTTTAAGACAATTACACACAGGTGCACACAACTGAACATGACTAACACTAGGGAATTCTGAATGAGTTGGTGGATTCTATCAATATCAATATCCTGTGTGGTAGTTACATAATCTGGTGTCAATTTGAGAGTATGAAGAGTGAAGGGGTGGAGTTTAGCCTGTCAATCAGGTTGCAGCTTGATGACCTCATTTGGAGGCGCTATGGAGATTAATAGCTCACTGGAGGCCAGACTCACACTCTCTGCTTTGTCTCCCCCGCAAGACATTCCTGTTGACAAGCCAGATGGAGCTACTAATGGAACCAGCGCCCTGGGGCTGGGGAAGTCACATGGAGACCCACGCCAGTGCTGAGATGCTTCCACTGCCACTGGATCCACAAGACTTTCCACCACTGGCCTGTGTTCTTCCTGCATGCGGGGTCATTGCATGTGTTGCAGGAGTTTGAAGAGGCACTTACAGACTGATATCAGACGTATGGGCTAATATTGGACTTAGAGACTTGATCTGCACTGGGCTGGGATGTTTTCTCAATATACAATTACTCTTTGATATAAAGCTCTTTCTTATACACATATGAGTGTCTATGAATTTGTTTCTCTAGTCCACCCAGACGAACACAGCCCGAGTGTGATTTTATACTATCATTTGGCAAAATGGCCCCATTGGGGGGAAATGGGAACTGTGTGTGGAATCCATTAGAAGAAGTCAAAGTTGAGGGAGATTTCAACATGAGTGAAAAGAGTGGTGCTCAGAGGCCTACGTCTCACCATTCATCCCAAACTCCAGAGAGTGAGGTTTGTACCTGGTGACATGACCCGACGTGTTCTCACTGTGTAGTCCCAGCAGAGCAGCTCCTTCCTGTTTGCAGGTCCCGGAGATGAGTAAGGGTATCCCATGTAACATGGAAAGAGTATGGTTCAGAGCACTGGTCCCCAAGTCTGGCTATATTTCCAAGTCCCTTCCATGTCTCACCTAGAACTAGGTAAGGAGCATGGTTTTTGCTTGGCTCCATAAACCTGAAGGTCTCCGTCCTAATTCTAGTAGTTTACCAAAGTACTTTCCTACACAAGGAATGTTCTCTCCGATTCTGTTGCCAGTGAGGACTATACACATTTTACTCTTTGGTGTTACTTTGGCCAGCGGATCCTGTGCCTGGTATTCCCTGCTGCCTTGAGTGACATCTGTCCATCCTTCCTTAGAGTCCTGGAAGCTACCCCTTGCTAAAGCTTCCTGATCCCTCAGCTGCATGTGGCCACTTCCTCTTTTGAAATTCCAAATTCCCTTGTCAGTGTTTCATGATAGTTTATCCTCCCTTACATTGTTGTTGATTTAGCTCCTGCAGTTGATTTTGGCTCTGGATCCTGCAGGACGGGACCCTCATAGGGTTTCGTGGGCTGCGTTCTTTACAGGAGCAGACGGCCAGAACACAGTCTTGACATACCTGTTTTAGATCTCTGCTTGACTCCCTGGGGACAGAGACCTGCATATGTCGTCCTCTGAGTACCAGGTGCTGTGGAGACCAACATCAATAAAATGCATGCGAAGTCCCCGAAGAGTTCACAAACCTGTAGGGGTGGGGTGGGAAGAAATGGTCTCAATAACTCAACCCCTTTGTTTTTCACAGGAGCTGGGGTGAGGCTGTGGGGCCTTGGACTGCTCACACAAAGTTGGCAGCTCCCTGCTGCTCCATGGGAAAAAGAGGACGCTGTCTGCTCCACCAAGGATTGTCTCAGAAACCTCACGTAGGCTTATTGGGAGTTGAAATTGGCCCCATGGCAGTGGGCTTGGCTTTTTATTATTCATAAGCTGGAGGAGCCAACGCTCAGCATCTCATTTCAAGTTCTCCTGGTGTTCAACTCTCACGGTAAGAGGTGGTCGTCCTCTGTGGAGTTTGATTCTCTGCACATGTTAACTCGGTGCCTGTTACAGCTTCCTGGGAGTCGCTGAAGCCCGAAACTCTCCTGAGGAAGGGCCCCGCTGGGGAAGAGACAGAGAGGGTTAAATGGCTGATGAGCCATTTCAGCCATCCTCGGAAGATAGCAAGTCTCCAAGGATTTGATACAGGAGACCAAACAAAACACACACGCACGCACACCCTACAGCAGAAAAAATAAACAAACTAGATACGCACATACACACACACCCGACAGCAGACAAGGAAAGAAAACCAGATAGACATCTTGGTTGCTCATTAATTTTTTTAAGATTCCATCCCTGCTTGGTAATACGAGTAACCAAAAAACAAGCTGAATTCACAGTAGCTTTGAACAATAAGCCTCCACTCCGCCTTGATCCTTAAAATGATCTTCCAGTATAATGAAAGGGGGCTTCAAAACTTTCGTGCAAAAATGGATTGAAAAGAGAATGGGCTTTTCCATGTATTTTTTGAAGCCCCCCCGCCCCCCAGGTTATCATAAGCCTACTCAAGATGGGAGGGTGGGTAGGAGCAGGGGTGCCCAGCTCAGTGAGTTTGAAAGCCTCCTATTGCGAATCTTGCACTGCCCTCGGAGAGAGAGAGACTGTCGTTCTTTCAAAGTCAGGCCAGCATGGCAGGTTCTTAGAGTGTCAGCGGGTCTGACTTCCTCATAAACATTCTTTCTCCACTACGTATTTTTAACATGCACCAGGGCTACGTGTGCCATGTTAATGTCTAAGGTGAACATCGCCTGTCTCTGGTCGAAACATGCACCTACTTATGAGAGAACGCATGAGATGGTTTGTGCTCAGAGCAGACTGATGTTGTTACTATGAAGTAAGCAAGGGTGAAATGCCAGACCCGCCTTGCTCAGGCTGCTGCAGGTGCTGGGAGGTGCTGGGGATTGGCTGGGGTTCTCAGTGGGGAGGGGAAGCCAGCTTGCCTCAGCACGCATTTCCAAGAAGGCATTCTGATCAGTTGCCTAAAGAGACCTCAGAAGGAGGGCTCTGAATCTCCCAGGCTCTGAGAATTCATTGATTTTCTTTTCCTCAAGAGATCCTAATTTTCAAAAATATTTTTTTATATTCCCAATGTTGTACCCAAGATTCCTCTTTTGCCTAAAGAGATCTCCTAAGTCTTACTATGTTGCAAGCCCACAAATCTCACGTGTAGTTGCCATTATTGACAACTGGTCACTAGAAAGCAAATTGTTTCAGTCTAAAGCCTGCTCTTATCTAGTTTTACATTGTTTTCACACACACACACACACACACACACACACACACACACCACCCCTCCCCAAACTTAAATCCATTGCCATCAAGTTGATTCTGACTCATAGGACAGAATAGAACAGCTCCATGGAGTTTCCAAGGTTGTAATTTTTAAGGAAGCCACCTCCACTTCTATCTCCCTCCGATAAGCTGGTTTGGGACCTCCTCAGTTTGTAGCTGAATGTAACCACTGTGTCCCCAGGGCATCTCCGGCTTGCTCACAGCCGTTTCTTGAATGAATGAAGGTGGAAGAGTGACTTATGAGTTACCGAAAACTCAAGCGTTCACCATTCTAATTAGTCATCACTGGGCCCCATGAGTTGGAATCAACTCGTAAAATCTCTTACAGTCAGTTTGAGCTGAAGATCAGCCCTGGACAGTGGGTGAGTCATTTTGTAGGCAAGGGTGGTTGGAAGGGACAGAGGTGTCGTGAGCCAGGATGTTCTTTTCATTGGAAGGAAAACACAGCTGTCTTCTTGCATAACAGAATCACCTCTAATCTGTTTACACAGAACAAACCTTCTTGATCTTTCTCTCCCAAAGCACTCTTTGGCCTTCAATGAATGTTTCTGGAACGATTCAATATTCTTCGTAGTCTGACAATTATGATTTGTATAGATCCCTTAGACATGAATTAAAAAAAATCAAACCCACTGCCATTGAGTTGAGTCTGACTCATGGTGCCTCTATATAGGTGCCTCTACATGTTCATTAAAAAAAATTGGGGGTGGGGAGCAGACAGCCTCCTCTTTTTCTTGAGGTCTTGCTGATGAGCTTGAATGTTCAACCTCTTGGTTGGCAGCCCACTGTCTAAGCCACTGCGCCACCATGGTTCATCTGAGTGCTAAAAATTACATACCTAGCCCATCAAGATTCTTCTCTCCAAAGGCCTGGAAATTGCCACACAATGACAAAGCAAAAGCTCAGGGAGGGGTGGCAAGGGGAAAAGGGGGGAGCTCACAAGTTTCTGGGTGTCCTTGGTGTGCTGAAGCAGCTGTTGCCTGTATGAGGGGGCTTCAGAAGGCTTTAAGAAATGGGAACTGAAAGACAAGGGAATTTTTACAGGGACTTTTAGAAGTCCCTGGAATGTCGGCATTGCTGCCAGTCCTTGGGCAGTGCGACCAGTGACTGCAGTCAGCTACTGATCCAGTGGGTCCACGCAGAGGGATTTGGAAGGAAGGTCTGTCAGGCTACTTCTAGAAAAGCAGTCCTTCAAAGCCCCGTGGGGCACAGTTCCACAGGCACTGTTGGGGTTGCCTTTCCCCATAGTCCTCAAATAGCCACTGTCAAGCCATGGCAATATTCTTCAGAAAGAGCCCCAGGAGGTGGTGTTTCTGTTCACCCAGTAGTGGCTTTGCGCAAGCCACCTGTTATCGCCTAGCCTCAGTTTTCTCTTCCGCCTGCCTCTTGACAACCCTCCCCCCCCAACAAACAAACAAGCCTAACCCATTGTCATCGAGTCAATTCCATCTCACAGTGACAGAGGGATTCTGAGGCTGTACATCTTTACAGGACTTCATAGCTTCATTTCGCCCCCATGGGGGATTTGAACTGTTAAGTTTTCAGTTACTAGCCCAATACAGCACCACCCAGGAGATGTTGTGAAAGTGCTTTGGAGTGAGGAAATAAATCAGAGGGCTACCTGCTCAGTGGGATCAGAGGCTCCCTGGCAGTACTTAAGGCCCATCATCTTGCAGCCTACTTTGAGATATTTAAGTATATTTCCCAGGGTTCCTTTGAAGTATATAGTTGGTACAAAGTCTATAACATAGCATAAATTATTTCATCTTAAAAGTCCCTTCTGTACATTTGTTAGTAGACTGTTTGGGGGAGAATCACTCGAGCTACCTCGTAATGTAGGGACATGTAAATTTATCCACATGATACTTCCAGTCACTGCATTCCGCTCTCAGTTGTCACTGTGAGTCAAGGAGCTTTCCTGCAGCTTCACCTCTAGCCCTGCAGAATTGTCACTGAGATATGGAAGATGACGCAGATTCATCGCCCATTCTATAGCTGGCACGCATGCACAATGCTCAGATAGGTGAGGCTTGTTCCAGGTCACAAGCCCAGGTCTCCCAGAGATAGGAAATGATGCAGTTAGGGATGCAGGCTGTGAGTGGGAGCAGTGAGTGTTGTGAGGGTTGTTGTTAGAACCTGTTGAGTTGACCCCGTGTGGCATAGAACAAGATGTTGCCCAGACCTATGCCATCCTCGTCGTTCGTGGTTGTTGGCATGTTTGAGTGTTCAAGTTGAGGCCATTGGGTCAATCCACCTTGTTTACACTGACTCTCCACTTTACTGGCCATGAGTCCTTCTCTAGGGCTGGTCCCTCCTGATGACATGTACAGCATAAACTAGATGAAGTGCTGCCATCCTCAATTCCCAGCAGTATCCTGGCTAACCTTCCTTAAGACAGGCTTGTTTGTTCTTCTGGAAGTCCATGATGCAGGCAATATTCTTTGCCCAAAATGTGTTTCAGACGCTTCCTTTATTCCTCCGTCTTCCTTCTTCATTTTCTTGAAGCACTTACTGCTGAAGCTCTGAGACAACAGCCTCTGGTACGGATTCCACTTTAACCATGAAGAAAATAAAAATCTCCACAACTGGACCGATAAACAACATTATGGTACATGGAGAAAGTAAGAATGGAAGTGGTTCAGAATTTCATCCTACTTAGATTAACAATGTATGCCCCTGGCATCAGCAGTCAAGAAACCAAACGACATATTCCATTGGGCACATCTGCCGCAAAAGGCCTCTAGAATCTTTAGAACAGCGAAGATGTCACTTCGATGGGTGCCTGACCTAAGCCATGGTGTTTTTCTGTTTTTTTCTATGTTTGATATGAACTTGTAAGTCATTAAAGGCTCCAAGACCACTTCAGTTTGACTTTTCCTCCTTTTTGAGCCACTGCAGTACTGAGATCAGTGGGACAAGGACTTCAGGAGGGGCCACGGTGTTTTCCACAACCTCATATCGGTGTGCAAGTGAGGCCTTTGAGAAGCCACATAGGTCAACAGGAGCAACACTTACAACAATTATGAAGATGAAATAAAACTAATTTGAATCACATGGAAAAGAAAAAAAGATGCATTCTGACCCCTTCAGCGCTTTCCTTATTGGTAGAAGAATATAAGCAAGAAAATTGTCTCTGCTTTCTATTCAGATGTACTGTGAGACTGTGTCAGCTAAGCAGGAACACAGACACACGTTTCTTGTTTTTCACCTGGTTTTCCGGGGGCGATGGCTGGTGGCCAGATGGGTGGACGGTAGTCAGAGGCACGGATGGCTCCCAGTGCTTTAGTGCAGTGGTTCTCAAAGGGTGTCTCTGAACCAGCTCAGCAGCAGCAACACATAGACCCCTCCCGTCTCCTTCCAAATCAGCAGTTCAGGAGTGGGGCCAGCAAATAGCAAATTGGGTTCTAACCAGCTCCCCAGGTGTGCCTGAGACACGCTCAAGCTTGGGGACCATTGCTTTAGACACTAAGAATTGCTCATCCCAGAGCTGAGTCAAAGGGGATTTTAGAATAGAGATGTCTGTGTTTATACAGAAGATGGGTAGCATTGAGCCCTGTGCTCAGCCCGTGTAGGTGTAATCTGATAAAAGTGCAGAGTGCCCTGTCAGCACCGTTGTCAATTAGCCAGGTGTCATCAAGACGATTCTGACTGATGTGCCAGCCACGAGGCTTTCAAAGCTTTTGCTTTTCAGAAACAGGTCTTTTTCCCACGGTGCCTTTGGGTAGACTTGGATCGCTAAACTTTCTGTTAGTAGCAGAGTGTGTTAACCATTTGTATCACTCAGCACTTACCCGATAAACAAGGAAAGCACAGGCTTACTTGTGCTTTACATACTAATCTATTAGAGTGAACAATTTCACAATTTGCACATCAAAGGTTGTTTCTAGGTCTGTTGACATCTATCTGCCTTTCTCAGTCCTACAACACCTTCCTATAGAATCAAACCTTCTTTTCAAATTTACAATCTCCAGCAGTGATGGAGTGTCCAGTAAGCAAGGCAAACTTGGACTTAACTTGTGCTTACTTACTAATTCATAGTGAACGGTTCCATAGGTCTCACTAACATGAAGTTATTCATTACAGGTGAGTAGTAAGCACAAGAAAGCCCATGCAGACCTGCCACTGCCACCCCAGGACTCGTGCATTGTAAATACCGAGACTGTATAAAAGATGAGAATAGAATTGTTGAAGGTGGTCAACGATAATCATTGATTTGCCAAAACTATGCATGAGGCACATTGAACGCTATTAAAAACAGGTGCTAGTATCTTTTAGAATGTGGAGAATGTTTGGACTGGTAGAATAATGAAAGACCTTTTCAAAGAGAGGGGAACCGTGCCAGGGAAAAAGGGCACGACAAACCCTAAGGAGGAGGGCTGGGGGACGGACTCCACAGCAGAGAAGCTGCGCACAGGCTGCCAAACTTCTCCACAAGATCTACTCCAGCCCAATGGCCAGCGTGAGTGAGAGGGCATATGGGGACCCAGGTAATCTAATAACACTTTGAATTAGGTATTGTGATGTGATAGCTAAAATTTGGGGTCAACGTGGCCTGGTTTGGCACTTGTTGTTAAGTGCCATTGAGTCTGTTCTGACCCATAGCGACCCCATGTACAACAGAGCTAAACACTGCCTGGCTCTCTGCCATCGTCACAATTATTCTTATGTTTGAACCCACTGTTGCAGCCACCCCCATCTTGCGGAGGGCATTCATTTTCACTCCACTTTACCAGGCATGAGGGACTGCTTTCTCCTGACAATACGTCCAAATCATGAAAGACAAAGTCTCACATCTTTGCCTCTAAGAAGCACTCCGGGTGCACTTCTTCCAAGACAGATCTGTGTGTCTGATTGGCAGTCCATGGTATTTTCATAATTGTGCTCTGTTACCATAATTCAAATGCATCCATCCTTTGGTCTTTCTTATTTAATGCCCAGTTTTCTGTTTCTTTTCTTTTTAATTCATTTTATTGGGGGCTCTTACAACGCTGATCACAATCCATACAACTGTCCAGTTTTCATACGAGGCAATTGAAACTAGCATGGCTTGGGCCAGGCCCATTTTTCAACACGAAGGAGGTCTGTGCAGCAGGGTCACCCAGTGCAATGTGTCCTTTCATCTCCTGACAGCTGCTTCCATGAGCACTGATTATGGATCCAAGCAAGACGAAATCCTTGACAACTCCAACCTTTTCTCCGTTGATCATATCACCTATTGATCCAGTTGTGAGGATTTTGGTCTTCTCCATTGAGTCGTCATCCATACCGAAGATGGCCATCCTCGATCTTCATCAGCAAGTGCCTCAAGCTCTCCTCACTTTCAGCAAGCAGGGTTGTGTCATTATCAGCATATCCCAGGTTGCTAATAAGCCTTCTTCCAAGCCTGATGCCACATTCTTCTTCATATAAGCTACCTTCTATGATATTTGGTCAGCATACATATGGAATAACTATGGCAAGAGCATACAACCTGGATGCACACCTTTCCTGGTTTTAAACCATGCAGCATTTCCTTGTTCCGTTTGCACAGCTGCCTCTTGACCCAGCTACAAGTACGGGATGGGCACAGTGAAGTGTTGTGGAATTCCCAGGCTTCTCAGGGCTGTGCATAGTTTGCTATTATCCATGGCTTGACAGTTAAGACCTAGTAATCGTTCATGATGAGATAAGGAGTTCATAAGGAGTTAGGGAGGGGGTTGTGACCTACTTCCAATAAAATAAATGCCATGGGAAAAGCTTGCTTGCTTATTGCTGTGTTTGGATTCTGTGTGTGGCTTGTTATCCAACCTCCGGTTCTTTGGACTTGGGCCAACACTCTATTGTATTGCTTGCTGACAGGGAGTCATCAGAAGCCTGCTCTTGTACTTGATGACACTGGACTCATTTTTTCCTGGAGCCAGACTCCTGCTGGCTTCCCTGTTGATCTTGAGAACTGTGAACAGCTTGTGATCTTTACCTGCTCCCCTTGGATTCGCTCACCTCTGCAGCCAGAAGCCTGCTGTCTGACCTACCGATGATCTTGGTTTCAGCAGCCCCTGCAGCTCCATGAGTCAGGACAAATCTCAAACCTGACATCGGACTTGGAACTTGCCCACCTCGACAAGACTGCGAGCCGTTTCCTCTCTCTGTAGGGTCACTGTGAGTCTGAATCGACTGAATGGCAGTGTGTTTGATAAAGAGCTTCAATGTTTTTGTTTCTGTAGCGAACCCAGCCAAAGGCGGGTACTTACAAATTTAGATCCGGCAGTCTGGAACTCCATGGTTTAGTCCGTATCCCGTACCAACACCATGATTCAAACACATCAGTTCTTCTTTGGTCTTCCATAGTCATTGTCCAGCTTCTGAATGCATATGAGATCATGGGAAAGTCTGTGGTGTCCCTTCGTCTTCCAGTGACACCCTTGCTTTTTAACCCTTTATAATAGGTCTTGTGCAGCAAATTTCCCAAGGCAAGTACATGGTTTGATTTCTTTGACTGCTCCTCAGGCTGCTAGAAGAACCCACAAAACTGTCTCAGAAGAAGTACAGCCAGAATGCGCCTCAGAAATAAGCATCGCGAGGCTCGCAAGGGTCTCAAACGTCACAACGGTGAGGCTGGCGCGGCACCAGCCATTTCGGTGTGTAGTGCGCAGGGTTGCTCCGGGTCAGGACCGACTGAACAGCAACAACACAGGCGATGGAAGTGTGGCGCTATGTGACAGAGAACCCAACACGAGGGGACTTCACTCAGAAAAACTGAAAACCAAACCACACACACAAAACCCCCCACAGAACTGCTGCCATTGATTCTGATTCATAGCGACACTGCAGGGTAGAACAGGAGGGCTTCGGAAGGTGTAAATCTCGACCAGAGCGGAAAGCTCTTTTGGCACCAGAGCTAAGCTAGTGGGTTTGAACTGCTGTCCTTAGGATTAGCAGCTCAAGGCAAAGCTTACTAAGCCAGTGGTTCTCAACCTTCCTCATGCCGCTACCCTTTAATACAGTTCATGTGGTGGTGACCCCCCAACCATACAATTATTTTTACTGCTACTTCATAACTGTAATTTTGCTACTGTTATGGAGCATAATGTAAACATATGCTATGCAGGATGTATTTTCATTGTTACAAATTGAACATAATTAAATATAATTGAAGCATAGTGATTCATCAAAAAACAATATGTGATTATATATTGTGAAATATGTATGTGTTTTCCGATGGTCTTAGATGACCCCTGTGAAAGGGTCCTTCGACCCCCAAAGGGGTTGTGACCCACCACAGGTTGAGGACCGCTGTGCTAACCTATCAGGGCTCCAGCAACAACTGAAAGACAAGGCAAAAAGAATGTTGCTGTAGCTCCCAATGTCTCCAGAAGAAACAGGCTTGGAGGAGAGGATTGCAGCCTTTACTAAAGGAGGAGAGGAGAGTTTTTTCTCCTCTCATCTGTGTCTATGTCTCTCCCAGAGATATGAGTTACTCCCCTAGAGCTCACTGAGGAAGGCGCCCCGGTGGCACAGTGGTTATGAACTGGAATGCTAACCACAAGATCAGCAGTTTGTGTAGTGCTTGTGCCGTGGCACGCAGGCAGAGAGCAGCGGTGCGGAGGAAGACAGACCACGGTCAAATACAAGAGCAGGACCTTTCAGGTCATGCTAAGGGATGTGAAGGCCCAAGAGGATGTGGCGGGCTGTGACTGCGAAGGAGGGGCTGCTTTAGAAGGGGACCTTCGCTTTGAGGCGCCAGACATGAACTTGAGACAAAGCCGTTGACAAGTGTAGCTTACAAAGTGCAAATACTACATGGGTGTGGGTTTCTGAAACCAACCAACCAACCAACCACTTTTAATTGTAAATGGCTTTCTGTTCTACTACACAAAAGACAAGATACAAATGTATTTAAATCAGGTATTGACAACAACTAAGCCCCCCTGCCCACCTCTCCCCACACCCCTTTCATCAGTTAAGGGCAACGGTTCAGAAGCACTAAAGACTTCCTGATCTGTAATGCGAGATTTCCTGTGAAACAGAAAGAGCTTCCAGTGAGAGCACCTTCATGATAACATAGTCCAGACCCCAAACCACACCAAACTCACTGCCATCAAGGCGACTCCCACTCACGGCGGCTCTGTAGGAGAGGGTAGAACTGCCCCCGAGGGTTTCCGAGTCTGTAATGCTTCATCTTTTTCCTGAGGCCTGGTTGGTAGTTTCAAACTGCTGACCTGTGGCTAGCAGTCCAACATGTAACAATTAAGTCACCAACCGAAAACCAGTTGGCTCAATGCCATCGAGTCAATTCCAACTCATAGCAGCCCTGTAGGATGGGGTAGAACTGCGGAAAACCTCATCTTTCTCCCTGGGAGCGGCTGGTGGTTTCAAACTGCTGACTTTGTGGTTAGCATAAGTTGACCAGATTTTAACATTGGTAAAGCGGGACACCATTGACCAGGGTGGGGGGTTGGGGGGGGTGTTCTTGATTAAAAATTTGGTCTATATGGACCAAATAGACCATTCCTAGCTTGTCATGCATTCTTTCCAAAAATTGGAACTTTTTAAAAACACTGCAGGATGTTATAAATCAGGACTGTCCCGCCAAAAGTGGGACGTCTGGTCACCTTAGTTAGCAGCCCAATGCATAGCTGCTACGCAACCAGGGTGCTAGGGCTCCTTAATTCAGGGCTCTTGCTTAATACCTTCAGGGAAGCAGGGCACTTGACTAATGCATTGGGCAATTGCAATGTCATATGGCAGCAAACCGGCAAGAAAGGAATATGCAGGGGAAATCTGTTCTAAACATGACTCTGTTCTCATTGTCCTTTGAAAAAAACCGGTCTGTAGTGATGATTTATGATCACGTAAAACTATTCATGTGCAGGAGGAACACAGGAACAATGTAACTTTTATTAGGAGTTTCAGTGGCTGAAACCCTTTGCTCTCAATGGATTCGAGTTTATAATGACCAGAACCCCTTATTCATTCCCGTGTTGAAATTGGCTTCCTCAGAGCCATGCGTACTGCTCATCTGGTTACGTGAATATCAAACATGACATCAGCAAGTATCCCTGAAGAACATAATCACATCACTCACCGAGATGGTGGTGATGATCCAGAAGATGTGAGATGAATTTAGGAGCCTGGGAGCTTTTAGCAAATGTAATCATGCATGAGTAATCAGAGTAGAATGTGAACTGAGACAGGAAATGGAGTGCAGCATAAACAGAAGGAAGTGGGAGGAGGAATGAAAACTTTAGGGGGCGGGTGTTGAAACTTAATGGTCTCTGGGGCTCATCTGGAGTCCCTGGTTAATGCAAGTGGCTAACACCCTCCATGGCTGGAAAGGTTGACAGTTCATGTCCACTCAGATGGTCTTTAGAAGAAAGGCCTGTTGGTCTACCGGGTTTGCCACGAGTCAGGGGAGGTAATTCACAACATAGGCACGTGAAACTTTTGCGGGTGTTCTATATCAGGATTGGAGCTCTGTTTATTGACATGTGTCTAAGTCTGGTCACTTACATACGGACACTGGGTGAATTGTATTGTGTATGAAATGAAACTGACCAACCCGCCCTCCCCCCGCCAAATAAACAAACCAAACAATCCAACAGATGTGGCTTTTCAATTATTTCGCATGTCAGAAGCAAGGATGTTTCTAAATTCAGTAAAAAGGTATTTGTTAAGTGCCTACGAGGTATAAGGCAATTTGTTAGGTGCTTGGAAACCACCTTGAAGAAGGCAGATAGCATCCCTACCCTTATGGAGAATACCCTTTAAACAAGATTATACACTGATGTTTGCATTTTTTTTAAAAGGGGTTAATGTAGGGTGGTATGGGGAGTATGACTGGGTGGACGAAGGGTTGGGAGAAGGGCTCTAAGTTGTATAAATATCCCATGGTCTCTCTCTTTCTTCTGAGTTTGATTTTGTTATTGCTGAGAAAATACATAGTAAAACATTGACTAATTCAACACTCTCTACGTGTACATTCATTACATCCTTGGAGTTGTGCCTTCTCACCTTTTTGAGTTTTGCCTCCCTCATTAAAACAAACTCACTGCCCCTTAGGGCTCTTATGTAATTTTTTTTCCTGGCGAATTGCTCTTATCAACTTGATCCCACATCTCAAGAACCAAACCAAACTGACTGCCATCAATTCTGGCTCAGATAATCCCTATAGGAAAGAGGAGAACTATTCCTTGCGGGTTTCCAGGGCTTTACGGGAGCAGAAAGCCTTTTCTTTCTTCTGTGGAGCCACTGGTGATTTCAAACTGCTGACCATGCTGCTAGCAGCCCAACTGTAACCCATGAAGCCACCAGGGCTCCTTTTGATCACATATAGATAGTTCTGCAAAGCGTATAATGCTCAAGGCAGACCCTTTTTTAGGTCCAGTTTTAAGATGGCCTCGGGGGATATTTTTGCTTTAAGATATAAAGATAATCTCAGAACAGTAGTTTTAGAGTTCATCTACTCTCGATGGCTCCAGAAAGTCTGAAGTCCTTGAGAATTTAAAATTGTATTCTACACACCTCCCCCTCTATGATCTAGATTGTTTTTGAACAGAATTTTTTTAATCAAAATGTTCACAAATGGTAGATGGTCACCGTCCAGTTCTGGTCTCATAGCAAAGGTGGTAGTTGGTACAGAGACAACTCCATATTCTCTACCTCTTCTTCCTTTTTCGGGAGTTCTGGTGGTGGAGCACTGGACTGCTAATCACAAGGTCAGAGGTTTGAACACACCAGCTGCCTTTTGGGAGAAAGATGAAGCTCTCTACTCCTGTAAAGATTAAAATCTTGGAAACCCCAAGTAATAGTTCTACTCTGTTTGAGCCATAGGGTCACTATGAGTCAGAATGGATTTGATGGTCTGCCGGGTCGGTCCCAATCCCAACTATATGGACCACCACCCCTGCCCAGAAGAATGCACTTCAGAGGACAGCACTGAAGCTACAGCTTGGGGAGAGGGGCACATCTTATCAGAGCACACAGGAGCAAACGAAGAGGGAAGGAGAGAGAGTGGAACGCATCTGGCCCACCAAGCCCCCAGGGCCATATTCCTGCTCAGAACAGCCAATGCACAGAGAGGACCATAGGGCTGGCCCCACTGAACCAAGTGTCCTCACTGAACCATAGCGCTATGGGAGACAACACTGGAGACATAGTGTGGGAATTGTGCCAGATCTGACCCCATCACACTGGGGTGAAACACTAAGGGCATGCAACACAGCAGCAAGGGGAGCAAAGCAAGGAAGTCCGCAGGGAATACCAAAAATAGACTTTGGGGACAGAGTGTGGCACCCCATCAGACTTGACTGGAAAACACTCCCAAAGGTCAAACAATAGACCTGGAACTATTAAAGGCTTTTCCTTTTGGTTGTTGTTATTTATTTATTTATGTTGTTATTATTGTTGGTTTTGTTTGGCTTTGCATTATTTTTGCGCTTACTTATGTTTCTGCATGTTTATCTAGATAAGATAGGGTGGATAAACAATTCAGAGAAGAAAACAATGAGACCAACAGTTCTGGGGGACAAGGGAGAAGGGGAGGTGGGGAAAAGGAAAGGGGGGTGGTGTCAACCAAGCCAGGGACAAGAGAACAAGTGAACTAAAATCGATGGAGAGAAGGGCATAGAATGCCTAGTGGGGCTTAATCAAGGGCAATGTAATAGCGAGGAATTACTGAAACCTGAGTGAAGGCTGAACATGGTAGTGGGACATGAGGAAAGTAAAGGGAAACAGAGGAAAGAACTAGGAGGCAAAGGACATTTATAGAGGTCTAAATACAGGCATGTACATATGTAAATATATTTATATATAATGATAGGGAAATAGACTTATATTCTTATATTTATATGTTAAGTATTAAGGTAGCAGATGGATACTGGGCCTCGACTCAAGTACTCACTCAATGCAAGAACACTTTGTTCTAATAACCTGGCATTCCGTGATGTTCATTTTCCTGACATAATTGCTGAAGACAAAATGGGTTCATAAGCAAATGTGGTGAAGAAAGCTGATGGGTCCCTACTATCAAAAGATACAGCATCTGGGGTCTTCAATACTTGAAGATAAACAAGCAGTCATCTAGCTGAAGCACACCAGCCTGTGTGATCACAAGTTGTCGATGGGATCAGGTATCAGGCATCAAAGACCCAGAACAAAAATCATACCAATGTAAATGGGGGTGGGGGGGCAGCTGGACACGGATTGGAGATCCAAAGCCCATCTGTAGACAACTGGACATACCCTTACAGAAGGGTCACAGGGAAGAGATGAGCCATTCAGGGTGCAGTATAGCACCGAAGAAACATACAACTTTCCTCTAGTTTTTTTTCTTTTCTTTTTTAACATTTTATTAGGGGCTCATACAACTGTTATCCCAATCCATACACACATCAATTGTGTAAAGCGCATTTGTACATCGTTTCTCAAAACATTTTCTCTCCATTTAAACCCCTGACATTAGGTCCTCATTTTTCCCCTCCCTCCCCGCTCCCCCCTCCCGCATGAGCCCTTGATAGTTTATAAATGGGTATTTTGTCATATCTTGTCCTGTCCGACGTCTCCCTTCATCCACTTTTTGGTTGTCTGTCCCCCAGGGAGGAGGTCACACACAGTTCCATGTAATCGGTTCCCTCTTCCCTACCCATTCTCCCTTTACCCTCCCTGTTTTGCCACTCACACCACTGGTCCTATAGGGCTCATCCGTCCTGGATTCCCTTTATTTTCAGTTCCTATCTGTACCAGTGTACCTCCTCTGGGTCTAGCCAGACTTGCAAGATAGAATTCGAGTCATGGTAGTGGGAGCGGGGAGGAAACCTTTAGGAACTTCCTCTAGTTTTTTAATGCTTTCCCCCTCCCCACTTCATGACCCCAATTCTACCTTACAAATCCAGCTAGACCAGAGCATGTACATGGGTACAGATAAGAGCTGGAAACACAGGGCATCCAGGACAGAAAACGCCTCAGGACTGATATTGAGAGTAGCAATACCAGGAGGGTAAGGGGAAGGTGTGGGGAGAATGGGGAAACTGATCACAATGATCTACATATAACCCCCTCCCAGGGGGGAGGGACAACAGAAAAGTGGGTGAAGGGAGACATCAGTCAATGTAAGGCATGAAAAAAAAAAATAATTTATAAACTCTCAAAGTTTCATGAGGAAGGGAGGATGGGGGAGAGAGGGGAAAAATGAGAAGTTGATGCCAAGGCCTCAAGTGGAAATACAATGCTTTGAAAATGATGATGGCAACAGATGTACAAATGTGCTTGACACAGTGGATGTACGTATGGATTGTGATGAGTTGTATGGAGCCCCCAATAAAAGAATTAAAAAGAATAAGAGCTCTCAATAAAATGATTTATTTATAACTTAAAAAAAGCTGTAAGAGCCCCCAATACAAATATTTAATAAAAAAATTCCAGAAAGTTACATTGTAGTAAAACAAAATATATATAAAGAGAATATAAATACAGGGGGCAAAAAGAAAGAATAGAAGCTTTGGTTAGGCCAATACTTATTTTTTTTGAAATTGATAATTAAAAAAAAAATTTTATTGGGGGCTTATACAACGCTTATCCACACATACATCCGTTGTGTCAAGCACATTTGCACATTTGTTGCCATCATCAATCTCAAACATCTGCTTTCCATTTGAGCCCCTGGCATCAGCTCCTCATTTTCCCCTCCCTCCCTCATTAACCCTTGAAAATTTACAAGTCATTATTATTTTGTCATATCTTACACTGCTCAAGGTTTCCCTTCACCCACTTTTCTGTTGACCGACCTCCAGAGAGGAGGTTATATGTAGATCCTTGTAATAGGTTCCCCAACTGGACATCCTCTTACAGAAGGATCTCGGGGAGGAGACGAGCCGGTCAGAGGGCAGTGTAGCAACAATGAAATATACAACTTTCCTCTAGTTCTTAAATGCTTCCTCCTCCCAACTATCATGATCCTAATTCTACCTTACAAATCCAGCTGGACCGGAGGATGTACACTGGTACAGATGGGAACTGGAAACACAGGGAATACAGGACAGATGAACCCCTCAGGTCCAGTGGGGAGAGTGGTGATACTGGTAGGGGGGAGGGAAGGTGGGGTAGAAAGGCCAATACTTATTAAATAAAAGAATGAACTTGATGGCAGTTTTTGTGATACCCGTGGTCCTGAATCTCCTCCTTCCTCTGTTGCTCCAGGCAGAGATCTTGGGTAGTTGCTAGCAAGCTTTACAGATCCCGTGCACTAAGCAGTGAACTTGGAGGTGGAACAAAAGCACCAAACATGTTAATTAGGTCCCTTAACCGGGATGTGGCAGGAAACCATTACTCTAAACTTCCAAAACAAGGAACCGAATCCCCTGAGGTGTTTCCTTGGATAGCAATGCCGCCTCAGTAGCTACTTTTCTTTTCTTTCTATTTTCTTTTGCAAAGACACCCAGGAAGAAACATAGCTGTCCTGTACTGAAGACCATCCATGCAGGCCATGACAGGCAGGTGGTGTAAGTGGGTGACTTGGTGACAGATGGCAACCCGGTCCTCTGGCTTCACCATCTGCAAAATATGTGTCCACCTGGGAAGGGCAGGAGACTGGCACCGGTCCAAGGACCAGGAGGATACTTTGACCTTGGACTCGTTAGCCTCGCGGTCCCTTATTTCTAGGAGAGCCCTAGTCCTGCACTTGGTCCACAAGGTCGAGACCCTCACGGTTCCTTCTGGAGGTGCTAGGTAGGTAAGCTGGAGAAGATCCTGGCTGCGCTGTGACTCCGCCCCCAGAGGACTCCACCCACCAAGGCCACGCCCACACTGTGGCTCCACCCACGTGGATCCGGAGAGGGTGCCGGCTGGGGGCAGAGACGCATTCGGGGACGCTGGTTGGCTGCGCCCTTGTGGGGCGGAGCTTAACCTGAGGGGCGGGGCTTGCTGCGGGCTGGCGGTCCGCTGGGGAAATGGATGCCTTGCCAGACCACGGGCGCCGGGGGCGGGGAAAGCGCCCGCGTATCTGCGTGCGGGCCCCGCCTGGGACCAAGCGGGCGCCGGGTGCCGCCGCCTCCTTCCCTCCCTCGCGCTGGGCCGAGCCGCGAGCCGAGGAGCTCAGTCGGCAGTGAGCTCCCTGGCTGGCATTTCGCGGCAGCTGCCCGAGGAGGAACATGGCGCTCGTGGGCAACGGCGCGGAGCTGGAGGCGGACGAGGTACTGACCGGCGCGGGCGCCGGCGTGGTCCAGAGAGTTCGGGCCGGGGCCGGGGCCGGGGAGGGATGCGCGAGCCGGGCGCCCGGGGCGGTCCTGCCCGCTGGTCCCCAGCAGGGAGACCCGGCGGCTCGGCGGGGGTCGGAGCGGAGGCTGGTCCTCGGAGTGATCCGGGCTGGGCAGGGACCGCGTCCGAGGCCGGCGGGAGAGGCGCTCTGAGAGGGACCCCGGACCTGCCGAAAGTCTGAGCTCCCCGCTCCGGACGCTCCGGCCATCTGAGCCCTCCCTCTGGATGCTCCCGGACGCCAGCAGGCGGGGAGCTGAGGTCTGGGGACCAGAACCCAGGAAGCGGTGGTGCTTCCCCAACCCCACCCAAAGCGTCAGACACTTGTACTAGCGGTGTGGTTTGAGAACTGACTCCAGCTCCGCTGTCCTCACGGCGAGCGCCGAGCCACTTCCTCCTGCTGCAGCGCGCGGGCAGGACCTGTTGCTTTACTGCTGCACCCTCAGCACCTGCAGGGGCGCCTAGGGCCGCTGCCATTTCCCCGAATTGGGACTTCACCCGGCGCTGCTTGCCGGGTCTGTGCTGCACAGGGTGCAATAGGGAGGTGGTTTTAGATCCCTGCGCATCACTTAGTGTCAGGAAACCCCTGAAGATGGATAGGTCCTAGGCTTCCAGTGTGGGCCTCAAAATAAGAACAAACCAAAACCCCTCCTAAGAGGCGAGCCTGGCTGCCCACACCCTTCATTTACAGCCTGCCACTTCCAAAGAAGGACCCACAACCACAGATCAAGGGTCATGGGCTAGGGCGGGTTCAGCCGCATCTGTTTCTGTTTCTGATTGACAATTTTAAACTACCCATATAGGGAAATGACGAAATGGTAGATTCGCCCCTGTTTTCATCGGTGACAACCTTTCTTTATGGCCTTCGGCTCACTTTTTGGTTATGACTAGGAGCCCTCCTTCCGTTGGGCTTGATCTAGTATTCCAATGCCATCAAGGTTGTAACATGGTCACTCCCTTCTTCCAAAGCATTTAAGGCACCTTCAACTCCACAAACCCCACTGTTATCGAGTCCATTCGAACTCACAGGGACCCAACATGGGATCTCAGCGGCTCACCACCAGGGTTCCTTGCTGTTTATTAAAACCAGGTTAAGCATTGGGCCTCTGACCTCAAGGTCGGCAGTTCAAACCCACCCACTGCTCTGAGGAAAAAAAAACGATGTGGTGTCTCCTCCTCTTAAGATTCACAGGCCTGGAAACCCTATGGAGCAGTTCTGCTCTTTCCTATAGGGTTGCTTTGAGTCACAATCCACGCGAAGGCAATGGGTCACTATATTAAAGGTCCCTGGGTGGTATAACACCCATAGGTGTGATGGACGAAAGGCCTGACAATCTGGTTTTGTAAAGATTACAGCCTAGAAAACCCTGTGAAACTGACTCTTAACATGTGAGATCACTGTACATCTGAATCTGGTAGTTGGCAACAAGTGTTAAGCACTTGGCTGTGAAAAATTTAATATCCATGTACTTGGTATTCAAGGCTAGCTACAATAGGGTCTCAGAATGGTGGTTTAGTCTTCTCTCCACACGAGGAATTTCCCTAAATAGAACCATCTGGTATAACTGTGATCCTATTATAAATGAGGAAACAAAACTGAGTACCTAGTAAGTGGATCCAAATTTGAACGAGTCAATTTTATATGCTTCCTAAAAACCAAACTCACTGCCAACGAGTCAATGCTGACTCATGGTGATGCCCTGTGGGTTTCCGAGACTGTTTATGGGAGTAGAAAGCCCAGTCTTTCTCGCGAGGAGCTGCTGGTGGTTTTGAACTGTCCACCAGGCGGATTGCAGCCCGAGTAACAACTATGCCACCAGGGTTTCTTAGTATTTGCCATATCTTGTCTTTATTTATTCAATAAGTATTAGGTTCCCATGACAGTTTAGGAACTAGACTAGTCATTAGCGAACAAAGCAAAAAGAATATTTTGTTCATGTCCAATCTAGTTTGGACTCTCATGGAAATGACCCTACCATGCTCCAATCCGGGGAGCGTGTTAGGAAGATGTAGTTTTGGCTTGCAACGCTTCTTCATCTGGGCAAGAAGATATGACACCTGAGAACTCCAGAAAGACACTCAAGGCAGATAAGCAAGTGAGAAGTAGTGCAAGGGGGACTGGATTTCCTTCATGTATGTGCCCCACATCCCTGACATGGCCTGAAGGGCCCCACCCAGGATTACACAAGGCGCTGCTCTCCATTCTGCCCAGGGTGTGACGGAAGAATGGCTTATTTCCAGTGCACTGGAGTGCCTGGTAGTCTTTGTGGCCGCTGTTTGATATTGTGGGGGAGGACAGAAGAGGTCCAAGTGGTGGTCTCGAAAAGCAGGAGGTTGGGACTAAATGAACAGGCTTTCAGCTCTGTCACTGGCTTGCCCCATAGCTGTTCGTTCATTCATTCATTCATTCATTCATTCATGTGTGTACATGTCTAGCTGTTTCCATAACCCAAGCCCTGGCCTAACCTGGGGGCACCACAGTGAACTGCACAGACAAGATCCTCTTCTGAGACTGTGACTGTGATTGAGCAAGTCTCTCAGCCTCTGAGGCATCTTTCAGTTTCCTCATCTGAAAAAGGAGGTGTTGGGGCTTATGTATTTGTTTTTCCAGCTCCAAACGCCTCTGCTTGTTTAAAGGAAGGCCGTCCCGGGTAGGAGAAGGGCTGAGAATCGGGGAATCCCTTTTCTTTCAAAGACACCGAGTTAGTAAGGGAGCTCCCAAAGCAGTGATGGGCTGGGATTTTGCCACTGGTAAACCTTTTCTTTTTCTTCTCAGGTGTGTGGCAGGCATACGTGAAAGCCCAGTGGTTAGGGTTTACACTTTTTAATGGCAGCAGCAATTGGTTCTTTGCGGGAGGGAGAAAATAATCTTAGATTTATAGTGGTCTGTGACCCTCCAAAATGAAATCATGAGAATCTTTTCTTAGCATCTAACTTCCACTCTTTGGGTTTACTTGGGCATTACATGAACCTTAGCATTGATTCACAGAAGGCACACAGCATGTGGTTATAAGGTTCGTTCTATAAACCATGGTTAATAGATGTCTGTGATTGGAGGACTTTTTCTTTCTTTTAAGAATTTTAGTTCAGGTTTGCTTTTATTTTTTGTTGAGAGAATTGTGTGGACACCAGCCCACACGTACACCAATCCGACAGGTTCTACACGTACACTTCAGTGACAGTGACGATGTTCTTCACGTCGTGCCACCCTCCAAAGCCTTCTTTTCTGCGCTGGTCCTCCCTCTAACATTAACTCACAGCCCCAACGTTTCCTGTCTAGTCTTTTGAGTTGCTGTTGTCCCTTGGGTCCCATCTAGATGGATCTCAAAAGAGCATCTGCTCAAGACAGACATTCTATACTAGTTAAGCCAAACTCTGGTTTGTTTTTAAGAAGATATCCAGTGATTATGCGATGGAAGATTTAAAGAGTATCTCAGAGTAATGCATTTGGCATATATCCAGCCTCCGTGGCTCCACAAATTCTGGATTCCATGAGAATTTGAAATTGGAGGAGATTTTCATGATACCACTTGACCTTGAAGTCGTATCTTGTTTGGCAGTCTCCCCATCCTCATGGGCTGCCTGCCCTTGGCTGTCTTGTAAGTAT
Organism: Echinops telfairi; assembly: GCF_000313985.2. Lineage (NCBI taxonomy): Eukaryota > Metazoa > Chordata > Mammalia > Afrosoricida > Tenrecidae > Echinops > Echinops telfairi. Next base: position 15,932,261 of record NW_022103922.1, on the reverse strand, counting down.
TGCTTTTACCTGAGCTTCAGGGCTTTCGTTTGGACCTTGTAGTATTAGTAGTTTGTATTGTATTCCTTTTTCCTACTAAATTTATTTAACCCACCAATAATTACGTCTAGTGACATATATGTCTATGCTGAAAAAAGAAGATATTCACAGTGTTGATGAAGGGTTAGCAGCTAGGTCAATTAAAAGTAACTTTTCCTATAAAACAAAATTATTTTCCCTACTTATAACTTCAGGAAAGACTTTCTGCCCCCATTTCTTAATTCACGATGAAGAAATAACAGCTTTGAATATTTTAAAGGAAAGCTTGATTAAGCCAGAGGCCATGTCATCGATTCCAATTCCTGGTGATTGCGTGTGGGTGGATCCGCGTAGAGCCGTGCTCCTTTGGCTTCCGGGCCGTTCTTCTGAGGTCCCTCTTGATGGACTCGAACTCCCAACCTGTGGCTGGCATCCAAGCATGTTAACCATTTGCACCGCCTCGGGACTCCAAAAAAACGTCTCCTGGTGGCAGGTAGGGGTTGTGGAGAATGAGACAAAAGTTGAGGACTTACTCTTGTTAAGATGTCCACACTACCCAACGTGATCTCTAGATGCAGTGCGATCCCAATGAAAATCCCAGCAGTCATTTTATAGAAATAATTTAAAAACAATTGTAAACGCTATATGGAATGGTAAGAGGCCCCACATGGAGCTTAAGCATTGAAAGAGAAAAACAATCTATACATCTATAGGATTCAAAACAACCTGGTATGGGTATAACTAACGACACACAAAAGACCATTGGAATAGAATGGAGAGCCCCGAAATAAACCTCCACATCTCTGGTCAGCTGAGTTTTAACAAAGGCGCTACGTTCATTCAATGGGGATAGAAGTCTCTGGGAAAATTGAATTTCCACATACAGATACATGAGACCAGATTCAGGCCTCACACCATATATAAAAACAAATTTAAAAATGGATAAAGGGAGAGAGACCTACTACCACCAAGAAAGAAGAGCTGGGGACCCTGTGCTGGAAATCTCATAGACCCAGGCGATAGACACACAGAGAAAGCTTTCCCCTAGAGCTGGGACTCTGAATCTGGACTCCTCCCCTCTGACATCGCGGTGGATAAATTCCTCTTGGTGAAAAGCCATCAACATGTTGCATTTCTGTTACAGCAGCCCTAGATGACTATGTCAATCAGCATGGTTGAAAAAAACTCCATGAATTTTATAGATTTAAAAAAATATTATTATTTCTCCTGGTGCCATTTTACAGGCGAAAAGACTTTATATTCTTCTTACTCCCTCCCCCACTTTAAGATGAAAAATATCAATAAAAGTCATGAGAGCATTCCTCGCCTGTAAAATGGCACCAGGAAATGGAAGCTCATCTATGTTAAGGCTAGATGAATCATAGAAGCATGATGTTATCTGAAACATCATGTCCCAGGGAGAACAGGAAATGACGATGGATGGGAAAGAGGTACAAAGGAAGGGATGCAAATGTATTTTTTTATTTGGGTTTGTTATACATTTCAATGGAAGGCCTGGTGGCACAGTGGTTAAGTTCTCAGCTGCTAACCAAAAGGTCAGGGGTTCAAACTCATGAAGTAGCTCTTGTGGAACAAAATATATCAAGGAGTAAGGCCTGCCCATTTGCTTCCATAAAGATTGTTATTGTTGTTGTTAGGGGGCTTTGCGTGGTTCCGCTTCATAGCAACCCTGTGTATAATGGAGTGAAATGCTGCCTGATCCTGCACCATCCTCACAATCATGGTTCTCCTTGAATGCATCATGGCAGCCACCGTGTCAATCCATCTGGTTGAGGGTCTCCCTGTTTTCACTTTATCAAACATGGTGTCCTTCTCTAGGTACTGGGTCCTCCTGATAACATGTACAAAGTACACAAGACAAAATCTCTCCATCCTCAAGTCTAACGAGGATGTTTGCTGTACTTCTTCCAAGACTAACTTGTCATTCTCTAGGCAGTTCATGGTACTTTCAGTATCCTTTGTCAACACCATAATTCAAAAGCACCAATTTTGTTTTCTTCTGGAGCGGCCCTTCATAATCTTCTGCACAGTTCTTTTACTTCACCATTTCTTCCCGTCACTTTATCAGTTCAGGTTCAAGAGCAAGTTTCAGAGCCTCTTCTGATGACAGCCTAAGAAACGCTATGGGGCAATTCTTCTCTGTCCTCTGGGTCAATGAGTCCGAATGGACTCTGTGGTACCTAATAGCAACAACATATCTTTCAATACTCATCTGTTGAACACTGAAAATTGGTGTTTCCTTTAGCATACATTTTATTTCAATTACAAAAACACCAGGGATAAAAGACAAGTTGTACTGGCAAAGTGAGAGGGCAGTCAGACTGGCACAGACTTTTCTTAAATAACAATAAAGGCTAGGAGACAATGGGGTAATATCTTGAATGTGGGGAGCCAAATTTTTATGTACCCAGGTAATCCAACCTCTAAGGGTGAGAGCTCAAGAAAAGACAGAAACCTATTTAAAACAAAGTCTAAAACAAGGTACTACCCAGTGGCAGTCCTGGTAGGAAATACTAAGGATACATTCAGCAAATTAGGAAATAAACCCCAGAAAGAAGAGATAGGATGCTAGGAGCTACATTGACTAAATAGGTAAATATAACTTGTTGGAGACTATTGTAACTGTTGGCTCTTTTAAAAAGAGACAATGCATAACTCATTTTTCAGGGTATAAAAACAAGTCAGAAATATATGGTTAAATTAAAAAAAAAATGGATAAAGGATCTAAATGTGTAAACCCAAACCATAGAATTCTTAAAAGAAAAAAGCAGGGGCAGTGCTGGCAGACTAGCTTTCAACAATAACTTATCTAATATAATAAATAATAGAAAAACATAAACAGCAAAAGACTAAGTAAACAGGAGCTCATAAAAATTGAAAAACGTTTTTCATTAAAAGACTGCCAGAAAAAGCTAAAAGATAGCTACTGACTGGGTAGGAGAATATCTCCAGATGCTACATGCCCGACAGGAATCTAATAACTAGACCATGAGGGTAGGTCAAAGAGTATGGTTCCAAGATCCATAGAAACCTGTACTGAACAAAAATTAAAATGTGAAGCTATTGTTTCTTAGCACATCTTGCATCTAGGCCTGTGCACTTCTGAAGATGGTCTCTTCATCTCTCTGACCCTTCCCCAAAGAATTCAGTGCTCTTTAATTTATACCACATCCGGATGGCAGTGTGAGCACCGTCGAGAGGCTCCAGTCGTGCGCTTTGTAAATGTCTTTTGAGTTTTTTGGGAAAAGTAACCATGAGATCCTCATAGGACAGCTCTTGCTACCTTCAAAGAATGAGCAGATACAGGGCTGTGATGGAAAAAAATGTCCATCAGTACAACTTAGCCTTTATATCACCAATGTAATCGATATGACAAATTCCTCCTCATCTCCCATGACTGTCCTGTGTCCTTCAAGAAATTCTATCAAGATGATACCTTCGGAATCCCGATAAACATTTCCAATAAAAGATGACCTCTCTGCCGATCCGCTCTGAAGCCACTGTTTTGATTGGACCGTTTTTGGAAGGCGCCCAGATGAGATAAAGACGAGTGGATTAGAGAGAAGATGCCCACGGCCATCAGTTGCTTTGAGAGACCTATCTGTGCACCTTTGGTTTGGAATAAAATGAACTGAAAGCCTAAAAGCAGTAGTTTTTGACCTGCCCTCATAAAAGGAAAAGACAAATATGTGAAGACCACAGTTTGTGAGTGATTACCAGGAGAGGCGGGAGGGAGACAAGGGAGCAGTGATGACAGACAAGTTGCATTGAATAAAAGGTTAAACGTTTAGGGTGGGTTTTTGTGTTTGCCATCATTAGGTTGTACACCTGTGAAAAGCAGAACTGGCAAAAGTTACTTGAGAACTATATTTACAACAATGACTTAAAAAAGGAAAAAAAGTAGCCGCAGAGCTTACTCATGTACAATCAAACACCTCATGGGATTTGGTCTCTTGGATTGGGGACTTAGGGCCATGGTTTCATGGGACACCCTAGTTAATTGGCCTAATAATATGTTTAGTGCCTCTGTTCTGCCTCTTAGTTCAGGTACAGAGCCTGGGGTCTTAAAAGCTGCAAGCAGTCATCCAAAGCAGAACCGTCTCCATTCGAAAGGGACCCCAGCAGAGGAAGGAGAATAGGAAGAGGAAATAAGATGTGGGGCTGGTTTCCTCCGTGAACAGCTGCCTCCCTTGCTGTGCACCCAGGAGGACTGGTGAGTGTCCAGCTACCATTACTGAACACTTTGATCAAAAAATCCCATTTGGATGGACTCCAGACTTCCTTGGGCCACAGAAACTGAGCAAACCCCTGAAATGATTGCTCTGAGATCATATTTCTGCCTTAACCTAAGGATGCCCCTGAAGTCTTAAAACCAAGCAGTAGTTTAGCTAAGCCAGTGAAGAATGGCTGCCTTGTAACATCTGTATGGGATGCACCTGAAATCCACACCAGAGTCACTGCCATTGCCTTGATTCTGACACCTGGCAACCTATCGGGCAGAGTAGAACCGCCCCCTGTGGGTCTCAGAGGTTGTAAATCTTTACAGGAGCAGAAAGCTTCATCTTTCTCAGAATGGCCGGTGAGTTTGAACTGCTGACCTTGTGGTTAGCACCTAATTCCTAACTCAATATGCCACCAAGCGTCCTTTCAAACTAACAACAGCAACTTCAAGGATTACATAGGAACTTTGGGGAGTAACGAGGTAAATGGGGGAAGAACAATTCAGAAAAGGAGGGTGAGAATTGTTATACAACCCAAGAAATGTAATCAGGGACACTAAATGGTAGATGGAGAGACTGTTGAATTGATGTGGGTATTCTCATCTGCAACAACAAAATAGATAAAATCACATCAGATGGAAAATTTGAAGAGCACTAGGTTAGGGAAAGAAAGACGTTTCCAAGGCTTGCTTTTTGGCCCTGGAGTGCGAGCCAATTCTGCTTTAGAAAATGTCTCTTCTGGAAGTTTAGATAAAATCGCTTGCCACATATTTGGGAATCAGATTCATTCTTTCAGCCCACGGGTGTTTACTGAGCCCAGCAGGTGCTGACCCATGTCTAGATGCTGGAACTACATAACTCCAGCAAGACAGAGCGATTGCCCTTGTGGAATGGCTTGCAGGAGACACGTAAACAAGGAGCGGGCTGTCTCTGGGTCAAGCTTTAGGTATGGATTGAATTGTGTGTTGGAAACCCTTCCTTTATGCTTGTAGTTACTGTGCCATTTGGGGAAGGTCTGTCTTTGTTAATGCTCATGAGGCACGAGGTTAAAAGAGCACAGGTAAGATGGGGGAGTGGAGACGCCAAACCACAGGAAGATGGCCCAGAAGCTATAGCTCAGAAGAGACAGATCTGGCCGGGAGAGAAAGCCTACCCTAGAGCGAGCACACTGAATTCCCACGTCTGGCCTCAGAACATACATTTCGGTTTGTTCAAGCCACCCACGGTGGTGTTTCTCTTCCTGCATCACTAGCTGCTAAGACGGACACCTGGTCCATGGCTGTGTCCCATGAGAGTCAATGGGGCGTTTTTAGCAAGTACACCAGGACCGGAGTGTTCACAGGGATGGCTGGCCACTCTAGTTGAGAGGATACAAAGACTACCTAGGAGCTGGTATGTGGACTGAGCAGCTGAATCGTGCCAGGCAGACCAAGCGAGATTAGGCACACGGAAGTAGGGCTTGGCTTGAAGGAGAGAGTCCCTACATTCGGCTGAGGACTCAACCCAGGAGATGAGAGGGGGTTGAGGGTTGAGCGTGGCTGAGGTGGGTTTTGCTCAGATGGTGCAGTGTCTGGGAGGACATGCTAACAAGTTGTGGCTGTGGCGCCATTGAAAAGAAAAAAAAAGGGAAACAAAGGGAATCTAGAAAGTTTCCAACTAGGTCAGTGTGGCAAGATTTGCTCATCTGGTTTAGTAAAATAAGCCTGCTGAAATGGCTGCAGCTGGATTGTGGAGGTGGCAGCCGGAAGGGCAAGAGGCTGTCCTTGTGGAGGTGAGGAGGACGGAAGTCGGGCAGAGGTGGTGGATGTGGGGAGAAGAGGGCGGAGTGGAGGCTCCGGAGGGACGAGGGCTTGACTTGGTGACCTGTTCCCCAGAGTGAGGGTTTGTAGGATGGGGAGCGGGGGTGGGGGTGGGGGAGGAGCTGCTGTGTGGCCATGCTGGGTTCCTCTCGGTGGTGGAACCCTCGTGGTGGTGGGAGGAGGAGGAAGGGGTTCAACCCTACCTGTCCAGTGGGTTGTGGAGGGCAGAGAAGGCCAGAAGGATAGACCAGCTTGGGTGGCTTAGTGACTACTTATTGACCCCTCATTGATGAGTGCTCCTTTGTTGACCCAGCTGGCTCTGTCATTTCTTTAGCTAGTTGGTTGAGGCTAAGGTCGGTGTTAGTGACTTGGTAATGTAGTGGGAGGAGGCAGATGCAGCATCGACTTACCAAGTCCAGTAGCCACTCGGCTGCTCTAGGCAGTTATTAGTGCTCCCTGCTTTAGCTGTTGGCCTCCTTTTCTGGGTTTCTTGTCAGTGGGTGCTGCTCCTCATTGCCCACAGGGTGGGTCTGACACTGGGAATTCAGTGCGGCTCTTGGCTTCCTTTTGGCCACGTGTTGACAGCCCTTTGTCCCTCAATCTTGCCTGTAGTGTCTCCTGGTGCTTGTGAGACTCTGGGGCAAGGTCTCCAGTGCCGACCTCCCTTTGTCACCAGCTCTGTCTGAAATAGCCTCCTCTACCTCAGGCATGGATCTGTCAGATCTGCTGTGCCCAGTGGGCCCTGGCCTTGTCAGGTCAACACGCCTCTCAGGAAGTCTCCGGAAATGGCCAGTGGCAGGCAGGTCCCAAGGCCACGATGCATCTGGAGCTCTGTATTTGAAGAACCCAGATGTGAGCTTTTTGCTGTGGCCTGTGGCTGTACCTCCCTGCCTCTGCTGACCGTACCAAGGGGGCTTCAAAAGTTGGTGGGAAAGTTCCACTATCTTTCAGCACCCTCCCAAGCCAACATGTATGTAGGGCCTGAATGTTGTCAGATGCTGCAGTGGAGGATGTGGGATATTTGTTGGGCCTGTTCGGTTTCATGTAGTGTGTGTGCAAGGGCCTTAGATGGCCACAGCGGTTTGCACCATCTTGAACTTAAAGGCTTGTGGTTTGAACCCACCCAGCGGCACTACAGAATACAGTACTATTGATCGGCTTCTGTCAAGATGGCAGCTAACATGTGTTTCAGCTATAGCCGAATCAACATGCCGGGTATTTGAGAGGCAAACCCAGCTTCTGCCCTGGGTTGTGGTCCAGTGGGGGACAGGGACAGGTGCGGAAACCAGTGGGTGCCCTGTCCTACGCCGCGTGGAGAACCATGGAGGAGCGATACCCAGGGTGCTTCCTTGAGCATCATGGGGTGGACAGCGCCATTTTTTTCTGAGTCGTGCAGACTGAGTCATGTTAACCATGCTGAGGGACTTGGTCATGAGGGGAGCCCTCAGGGTGTGCCCCAGGGAAGGGCTCCACAGATGCAGGTGCAGAGGGGAGGCAGAGCTTGTAGGTGCTCTGGAGTGGTGGGAATGAGATGGGAGCAGAAAGAAGGGCTGTCCTGAGTCTGGCATGTCAAGTTGTGGAGCCCACAGTGCACGGGGGGGAAGGGGTAAGCCAGGGTAAGGTCTGGCACTTCGGTGGTGACCAGGGCTCCTTGTGGAAAGATAAGAGGTAGGGAGGTAGGGAGGTGGGCAGTGATCTGGTGCTTTGTTGGCTGAATGAGCTGAAGGCCTACTGTGGACAGGGGGAGCTAAGTCAGGTGGGGCGATAAAGCAGGGACAACATGGGGCAATCCATCAGGCATGTGTGCACAGACAGACAGCTAGCTCTGTTGAGAAGATGAGCCCCAGAAAGCGTGAGATGCCTGGGGGCTCTCGGAACAAGCCAAGTTGGCACAAGAACTGGTTTCTAGACCACCGCCTCACCGTGTGACGTGGAGCAAGCCCTATCACGCGACTAGCCCTAGTGGGCAACATGAAGGAGTAGACACAGTTGCTCCTTCAGTGAGCTGGAGGGTGACATCGGATCTGGACGTCGGGGTGGAATTTCAGCCGCAGCACAGGTAGGACTCCCGCCCGGTGTGCCCCGGAGAGCGTTCGGGCGGCAGCCCCTGGGAGCAGGCTGCTGGCGAGCTGAGGGTCCAGGTTCCAGCGAGACTGAAGACCCGCTCCACCAAGGAGTTTGGGCTGTCTCTTCTTGGCCATAGGGAGACATAGGTAGCCCCTCCTCTGTCTGAAGATTGCTTTTCTTCTCTCTCCACTGTTGTGAATTAGAGAAGCGAGGACGATCCAGTTTCTCTGGTTTTACTTTCCCCCTCGGCGAATCCCATTTTCGTATTGGGTTTAAAGTGATGACAGCAACCTCTGGGGAGACAGCCAAGGTCAGGCACGTAGGAGTAGATTCCATAGGCCATGGGTGTTTCATCACACGGGCTCTTGCGCTTGATAGAGTTCCGAGGCCGAGAGCTGGGTGCTCCCTTCAAGCACCGCGTCCCAGCGCCCCGGGGGGCCCCTGGTCTGGCTCAGCCCATGTATCACCACCGCCTTGGCCCTCAGAACCAGAGGCAGCAAACCTCAGGTGCTCATGTGGATTCTCAGGCCACGTGGGCCAGCACCACCCAGGAGGACAGGGGACAGGCCTGAGCCAAAGTGGTAGCTGGCCTCGAACCCTCCCCCCAAAGCGCTCTGTTCACATCGGAGCCTCCAGTCAAGCCTGTGTCCTGAGCGGCTACCCTGCCCCTCGTAGCAGTAACAGACTTCCGAGGGAGCAGTCAGCTGGTCTCAGACTCAGGCTCACCCTGTACTGTGACCTGGGGCACACTATTTAACTCCTCTGACTCCAAATTGACAGAGTGGGGATGCGGATATACCACAGCCCAACTCATTGCCAAGGCTTTCCCCCATGGAGCGGCTCATGAGGGCAAGCTGCTGGCCTTTTCTGTGACTAGCAGCCGTGCACTTAATCCCTGGGCCACCCTGGCTCCTCGAGTACTCAGGTGGAGGTGGCACTGCCACCAGGATGCCTACGAGTCTATTTGGTGCTGGACGTGATGTGGTATGTGAGGTCTGGATCCAGACAGAGGTGAGTTTGAGTGTTGGCTCCTCCATGGACAAGCTGTGTGACCTGGAGAGGGGGCTTCCTCCCCTCCCCTTCACTGTCCTCACCTGTGCAGTGGTGCTCACAGAACTTCTTTCCAGAGGTTCTAGCCAGGACTCAAGGACTATGGAGGGTGTAGCTGATGGAGCTCTAAGGCTGGGGCTCGACAGTGTCATATGGAGGCGTCAGTACGTGGCTCCTGGGCGTCCAATAGGGAGCTGGCATTCACGAAGACTTTCTGTAGGATTGTTGCAACGCTCTCTCAGGCTAAGTTCCCCAACTCCAGCTGGGAAAGCTCTACATGATCACAGACCCCCATCACCTTTGCCTCTCAGAGGGGGAGGAGCAGGGAAAACACTAAGCACAAAAGAGAGTGGCCAACGTGGGCTCGGAAGGCCATCTGTTCCCGCTCTGTGTCCAACTGAACAGTGTTCATATTTGATAGCAAGGGAGGGGGCAGTGCCCAGCACAGTACTTTCAGCCAGCACGTCAATGGGATGTGTATAGCCTTGGATCCCTCCCAGGACGTGCTGTCCAAACTTGACGCTCCCACCCGGTTTGCACCTAGCACCCGGATGTGAATGGGATACCACGACCTGTGAAACCCATGGGTTTGTGTTCAGTTACCTAGTAGACGATGCTAAAGGTGCCAACGTGGTGGTGGTGACGGGTGGGGTTGTAAGGATCAGTGTCATCAATCATTTCTGTTCTCTAGGCCCCTTCTGTCCTGACACCAGCTCCACATGTGGACTTGTTCCTGACGCTAGCCACCACGCACACGTCACAAGGAAAAGGTGTTTACGGAGAAAAGACCCTCAACTCGAAACCCTCTAGATCACTGGTTCTCAACCTTCCTAATGCCGAGACCCTTTAATACAGTTCCTTCTGTTGTGACTCCCAACCATAAAGTTATTTTCCTTGCTACTTCATAACTGTAACTTTGCTATTGTTATGAATCGTAATGTAAATATCTGATATGCAGGATATATTAGGCTATCCTTGTGAAAGGGTCGTTTGGCCCCCAAAGGGGTTGAGACCCATAGGTTGAGAACCGCTGCTTTAAATAGGCCATTGTGTTAAGCCTTGAAAAGGACAGAGGCAAGACAAAGACAACCGTGTTGGAAGGAGGAAAAACCTTAACCATGTCTATCGTACAGGGGCAGAAATGGAGTCTGCTGACTCACAGTCCTGGCCATTCTCACGTAGGATTCAGGGACAAAGAATAATCACCAGATCATGATGGGAAGTACCATGGTTGGGAGGATACATGCATGACTGCAGAATACAGAAGGCTTTGGCCTGGTTCTGCACCTGGCTACTCAGCGGTTGGGTTCTGACTCATGACCACGAGGCCCTGCGTCAGAGTCACCAGGACCCAGCTTTTACTTATTTATTTATTTGGATACTAATAGCATTTATTATGATTAAATAAATAAGATCAAATTAAACAATTTTTAAATCGTTTTATTAGGGGCTCATACAACTCTTATCACAGTCCATACATACATCAATTGTGTAAAGCACATTTGTACATTCATTGCCCTCATCATTCTCAAAACATTTCCTCTCCACTTAAGCCCTGGCATTAGGTCCTCATTTTCCTCCTCCCTCCCCGCTTCCCTCTCCCTCATGAGCCCTTGATCCTTGATAATTTATTATTTTGTCATATCTTGCCCTGTCCGATGTCTCCCTTCACCCACTTTTCTGTTGTCCGTCCCCCAGGGAGGAGGTCACATATAGTTCCTCGTAATTGGTTCCCTCTTTCCAAGCCACTCTCCCTCTACCCTCCCAGTATCACCACTCACACCACTAGGACCCAGCTTTTAGATGGCATGTGGCTGTCAGGGAAATCATTAAAGGCAAACCCAAGCAAGTGCCTTGGTTGTCCCTGCAAACCTGAGAGCAAAACCACCTGTCCCTGGGCTCACCTGGGAGTTGGAATCTACTTTCAGATACGCTTTTCCCGAGGATAAGACGGCCACATTGCTGGTCAGTGGTCAGAAGGAACTCAGCTGGAGTTTGCACAAAGGGCACAGTCCTCGGCTGCCATGTCTACCCAGGACTTCAGGCACCAGCCACAGCTTGGGGGTCTGTAGGACACGCTCACTGAGCCAGCTGGTTTCAGATTTAGGAATTCCCCTTATCTTCCAGACACCAGCCTCAGGATGCTCACTGCTCCCTCAGCCTCAGTCATTCACTGGAAGTAAGTCATGAAAAGCACTATCGTATGAGGAGCTGATACCAAGGGCTCAAGTAGAAAGAAAATGCTTCGAAAACAGTGATGGCAACAACTGTATAAATGTGCTTGACACAACGGATATATGTATGGATTGCGATAAAAGCTGTACGAGCCCCCAATAAAAGAAAAAAGAAAAGCACTATCTTAGGATTACAGTTCTATTCTAGCAAGAGGCGGATACACACGAAGAGCCCCAGAGGGAGCTTTCCAGGCAGGCTCCCAACACAGAGTTTCCGTATGCATCCCAGATCGGGACTAGGTTCCCTTACCTATGCACCGATGTCTTTCATCAACCAGGAGACCCCTAGAGGCTCCGATCTCAATAGCCTACCTTCCCTGAGGTCAGAGGTGCCTCTTCTGGCCTCGCCAGTGCCCATCTGAGCCGCCCCATTAGCATGCATCTCAGATGTGATCTGGAGGCTTGTAGATAGCAGAGGCACCTCAGTTTTCCAGGAAGTTCCAGGGGGTAGAGTTAGCTCTCTGGAACCAAGGACAAAGACCCAATTACCGTAGGTTGAGTTAATGTTCAACCCACAGGAAGTCACACTGTGTTGCCCTACTGGGCCTTGGAGGGGACACTAGGGGTCTTATTCTGTCCTAAAGCAATGCACTGTGCTGCACTGCTCTTTCTACAATGCAAGTCCCTTCTCACCCTGCGTGAGATCTGCCCGCAGTTCCTCATCGCCTTGGAAACAAAACACAGATGCCTTCATAGAGGTGATAAACCTCTCAGGATCTAGCTGAGTAGTCCTTGTACTTTAGTGTGCAGGAGGATTACCTGGTGATCAGAGCGAGAGACTTGCGAAGAGGCACATTCCCGGGGTGAGTCCCAGGTTCTCGCCTTCCGAACAGGGACCTGTGGCATCAGCCGTTGTGAAGTGCCGGAGCTCCCCTTTCCCATGCCCTGTCTCCCAATAGGCCAGTCCGTTCTCCGCCCTCAGCTTTTGCATGTGCTCTTCGCTCTCCTGGCCCATTCCTTTTCATCCGTTAAGGCCTCCCTCAGGAACTGCTTTTGTGTGCGTGTGTCTGTGTGTGGTGGTGGTGGTGGTGGGGGGCCCTTATTTTTAAAAATTTTACTGGTGCTCTTACCGATGTCATAACTTTTCATAGTTCAGTCCCACCAAGCAGTAGTGTACCATTGCTGCCACACTGTTTCAAAACACCTTCTTGCACGCTTTGCTATCAGCTCCCCCTTATCTCCCAGCCCCCCAGCAACCCTGATTTATTTATTTGTTTTTGCCATATCTTACTCCATCTGCTATCTCCTTTCACATACCTGTTGTTCTGTTGTTCACTTCCCTGAGTGGGGTTATACTGTCATCCGTGCTATCAGCTCCTGCTCCTGTACCCGCAGGACTGTAATTCTGATGTGTGGGGTTGGAAGGGGACGTGAGGAGGGCAGGCATTCACCTTGCTGCTTTCAACTGAGGATGTCCCCAGAAGCTGACTCAGCTTGGTATCCACAGTCAGGAGAAGAGTGGAGCTCTGCTTCTGAGTCTTCTATCTGCTCTGGATCTCCAGCTAGCAGCCAGATTCTCCCGATTTTCCAATCTTCCGTTCTGCACTGTCCATCATCTTCCATCTGTCAGCACAAGCATACTAGACTCGCCTCCATACTTTCTTATTTTGATAGAAAGCCCTGCTTGTTACAGAGCGGCCAGTGGAGAGATCGCCCAGGTGCCCGGCCTACAGCGCAGGCCAGGAACTTTTTCTTATACCGCCTTCGTCCCCACCCCTTCAGGTGATCAGTAACTGTCTCTACAGGAAGAGTCATTCCCCTGGAACCTGTGGTACCCCAGCAAAGCAGGAATATCGGTGCTCTGCAATCCAACCAAGGCTGGCCCTTCACCACAGATGCAGCCAAAGAGACCCTTTCAATGCCATTCCCAGAGAGAAGGGAAGATGAGCATTCATCTTAAGCTGTGCTGTTAGCAACCCATGCACAACGGCATGAAACGCAGCCCGCGGTCCTGTTCCATTCCCACGGTCAAAAGTAAACCACTGGGTCTTTCTTCCTATCCTGTCTTAGTCCAGAGGCATCACGGGAACCTAGTCAACATCATAGCAACCCATGAGCCTCCACTGACAGATGGTGGTGGCTGGACATGAGGTGCATTGTCTGAAAATGGAACTGCGCTCCTCTTTGGAAGGTGAAGATTCTCTCACTACAACACCATGGCCCCCGTAGCCATCATGCAAGATGGGGATAAAACAAAGGAGGTGCTGTAGGTGTCATTGAGTCAATTCGGACTCATAGCAGCTCTGTACACACCAGAATGAAACACTGCCCAGTCCTGTGCCACACTCCCAAATGCTGCTGTGTTCGAGCCCATTGTTGCAGCCATTGAGCCCTTCCATTGCTGTTGTCAATTTGATCCCATAAAGGTGGCTCTTAAATGAGCCTAGTGCTCAAGGCAGACTTTTTGTTTTACTAGCTAAGTTAATGTATTGTTCAGTTGTAAATTGACTTCAGAGGGTATTTTGGGCTTAAGGCCTAAAGATGACCTCAGGGCCATAGTTTCAGTGGTTCATCCACCCTCCATCGCTCCAGGAACTCTAGAATCCAGGAGAGTTTGAAATTCACTTGCACGTTTTCCCTGGTTTGATCTGGATTCTTCTATGGAATCTTTGATGAAAATGTGCAGTCACGGTAGCTGGGCACCATCTAGTTAATCTTGTTGCTTGACTAAGGAGGCAGTTAGCCACACATTTCCCATCCTCTGAATCCTGACTCGTCTTCTTGAATAGAGGCCACTTTACTGTGCATATGCCTTGATGGTTGCTTGGAAGCTTTATCGTCCCAGGCACTACGCAGAGAACTAGAAGGTAGAACAGAAGCACTGGACACTTTATTAGGACAGTTACCTGGGATGCGTCATGAAACCATGACCCAGAACCTCCAAACCATACACCAGATCCCACAGTGTTTGGTTGTACATAATCAGCTTCCTGAAGTGCTTTTTGGGGGTCATTGTTGTAAGTATATCTATCACACAACTGTTGCTGACTCAACTTTTTATAGGCATATGAATTATTGACAGTAATTACAATACTTGCCTGTGCAAATCACACCCTTAATCAGTGTGATTTCCCCATCATTGTTAGTTCTCCCTTGGTAACTGCTAATAAACCTTTGATCTTTGATCTCTGAACGTTTGCCTTTTCCTGTCTTTATATTTATGTGAAGTCATACAGTATTTGTCCTTTTGCGATTGGTGTATTTCAGTCAGTGTAATGTCTTAGCGCTTCATCCATTCTGTAGCGTGAATCGAGGTTTCGTTTCTCCCGTGGCTGAGTGAGTGGTGTTCCATCGTACGGATGTTAATGCATTCATCAGGTGATCCAGTCATCGATTGGTAGGCATGTAGGTCCTTTCTGCCTTGTGGTTATTGTGGATAGTGCTGCAATTAACTTCCCCGTACAAGTCTCCTGCTTTCAGGTCTTTTGGGTGTAGACCTAGGAGTCGAATTGCTTGGTCATATTGTACTTCTATTTTCAGTTTTTGTAGGAACTGCCTCTGTGTTGCACTGTAGCTGTATTATTTTGTATTCCCACCAACACTGGGAAGGGTCCTGATTTCCTCACATCTTCCCCAACGTTTGTTCTTCTCTGCTTTTGTTTTGTTTTTAATCTTAGGCACCCTGGTGGGAATGAAACGGTATCTCATTGTGGTATCTCATTCTGATGATGGGCATCATTTCATGTTTGGTGGCCATTTGAATGTCCTCTATTCAAGTCCTGTACCCATTTTATCATTTGATTGTTTGACTTTTTGTTGTTAAGTGATTGAAGTTTTGCATACATTTTGGGTACTAGATTCTTGTTGGATATATGGTTTCCAAAGATATTCTCCTAGTTGGTAGCCTGATTTTCCCCCCCCGTTCTTTTGGTAATGTCTTTTTTTTTTTTAAGTAATTTAAGTTTTTTAAAAAATGTTATACTTTTATTTATTTAGTAAAAATCATTTTATTTAGGGCTCATACAACGCTTATCACAATCCATCCATCCATCCATTGTGTCAAGCACATTTGCACATTTGTTGCCATCATCTTTCCCAAAACACCTGCTTTCCACTTGAGCCCTTGGCATCAGCTCTCCACTCCCACCCTTCCCTCCCGCTCCTCCCCCCATGAACCCTTGGTAATTTATAAATTATTATTATTTTGTCATATCTTACTCCCGGCATCTTCCTCCACCCACTTTTCTGTTGTTCATCCCCCAGAGAGGAAGTTATATGTACATCTTTGTAATCGGTTCCCCCTTTCTACCCCACCCTCACTCCACCCTCCTGGTATCGCCACTCATACCACTGGTCCTGAAGGGATCATCCGTCCTGGATTCCCTGTGTTTCCAGTTCCTATCTGTAGCAGTGCACTGTACATCCTCTGGTCTAGCCAGATTTGTAAGGTAGAATTAGGATCATGATAGTGGCAGAAGGAAGCATTTAGAAACTAGAGGAAAGTTGTATGTTTCATCGTTGCTACACTGCACCCTGACTGAGCCACTCAGGTTATATCTTTTGATGAAAAAATTTTATAATTTGTATGAGGTTCCCTGTATTTATTTTGCTCTTTGTACTTTTGTTATTGTGTTAGAGATTCCATTGAAAGCTAAGCCCAGCAGCATTGCCCCCTTGCCTTTTCTTCCAAGAATGTTGTGGTTTTAGCTTTTGTTTATGTTAGGATGCCTCCAATACCAGAGGGAGGCATCTTCCCTTTGATCTTCATCAGTAAATGCTTCAAGCAAAAGGGTAAGGCATCAAAACACAAGACTGGAGACCAGAGTGGATTTGGGTCAGTGCTGGGACCTTCCCTGTGACATCCGCAGGAGAGGGAATTGAGGGCTGCGTCAATTACCCCTGTCCAAATGAATATCTGTCCCATGGCAAGGAAGCTGCAGGTGTAGTTTTTATGCAGGATGTAGCTGTTCCTGATTTTGTACTTCATTCCCCGAGGCAGCTTGAATTGCACCTCCTGGTTGGAGGAACAAGCAATTGCATTGCCAAACCTTTAACAGTTGAATAAAAGGGATTGTTGCTGTCCCGAAGGAGCCCTGTGTCGTACTGGCTTACTTACTGTGCTGCTAACCACACACACTCTCTCTCTCCCCCTCGCTCTCTCGACTGCAGATCCTCCGTCCCCTGTTAGGGCAACTTGGAGGCTGTTGTCCTCTCACTGCCAGGATCAAACACAGGGCTAGGGGTCAAGAGTTACGCGAGCATTGTCCAACCCCTAAACACTTCCTATACCTCATCCTGAATTCTCCATTTGTGCTTCTGTCTCCGTCCTCTACCCTGGCATTCCTGTCCTCAGTGTCTCTTGCTGGTCAGGTCCCCTGCTTCCACTGCCACCACCCACTGTCTGGTTTGGCCTGGGCTTCCTGCTCCCTCTCTGTCCTCAGCAATCCCTCCTCCACCCTCCAGCTAATGTGCATGCTGACCACTGTGGAGCAACTTCTCTGAACACCTGGAATAAAAGCCAGGCTCCGCCTTCCTCCTCCAGCCCCACCCCGTTTTCCTTTGCTCCAGCCTGCACCCACCAGCCCCTTAGATTCCTTGCACACGCCATACGCTTTCCCACTCGAGCTCTCGAGTGGGTGCTTCTGAGCCGGGATCACGGCACCCGGCTCTCCCTCGGACTGCTAACTCCTTCTCAGTCTTCCTTAATGGCCAGCGTCAGAAGGGAGACTTTCCTCGGGCCCCATCCTCTGAGCACTCTTCCTTCCTGAGGCCTGCATGCCATTTCTGCCTTCTCTTGGGTATCTTCTTCTCTGCGTGTGAGTGGTTTCCTGCGTGGGAACAGAACCCACCCTGGGCATTTCAGGGGAATTAGGTGCTTCCACATGACTGGCTCGGAGTGGCTCCACGTTCAGAAACTCAAACTCAAAGCCATGGCCATGGAGTCCATCCTGACTCATAATGAGCCTGCAGGACAGAGAAGAACTGCCCCATTGGGTTTCCGAGGCTGTAGATCCGTGTGGAGCAGAGAGCCTCGTCTTTACCACTCTGGAGTGGCTGGTGGGTTTGAACTGCTGACCTCGTGGTTGCAATCTCCCATTGAAACCAGGGCTCCCGATGCTGTCGCTTCCAGAACCAACCATCAGAGGATGCCCTGGTGCTCCATAGCCCACCTTAGTGCTCAGCCGCCTCTTTCTCTGTAGTAGCTGTGATTCAGGGATGGGGATGCGGTTGTCGCGAAGCTTCTCTCCACTGCCTTTTCTCCTCAGGAAGCTGGAGACCAGAGGGTGGTCACTGCTGAGGCAACCCCGGTTTCCTCATCTTGCACGGACAGCACACAAAGTCAGAAGGGAGCAGGAAAATGGCCTTTGCCTCCTGCTGGGAGCTGGCCCAGTGCCCCTGACTGGGTGGAACCTGTTCTCAGGGAGCCAGTTCACAGCTCCTGGCCCTGCAAGGTTTATTGGGGCTCAAGTTTCTGTCCTGATTGACCTCATGTCTGTTTCTCAGCTTCATGTCGGCAGTTCTTTGATTGACTGCACTAATTTGCCTGAACTGTGAGTTAACAGTCTCTGCGAAACAAACGAGTTAGAGACTGGGCTTTAGCCGTCTGTACCAATGCTCCTGGTCCTTTCTGCTCTCCTGCAGCCCCAGAGCACTGAGTAGATGGGCCAACAGCCAACTCAGAAGGAAAGCCGGTTGCAAATCAGGCTGACCCATCATCTTCTCATTTTAACAAAGCCCGTCTCCGGTGAGTTTAATAAACTCACCTCTCTCCGTTTTCATCTGGGGAATAGAAAATCGAATTGACTCTTACTACTGAAGTTTAGGTATGTCTCAACACGATACAACTCCTTGGTAAGTCTAGCTATAAGAACAGGTGACGGTGAGAATTTGAAGGAGGACTGGGCCAAATTGGGACCATTTGAGCACCATCATAATTAAGGACTGAGCTATAGACCATTGCAAAGAACAGAATCCCGCAAGTTCATAACTAGATAGAGAAGGGGGTGAGGGGCGGGGCAGGAGGAGATGGCATCCAGTAGGAAGCTGAGGAGGATGGAGGGGTCCTGGAGGTGGACAGTGATTGACAGTAAAGATCAAGGGAGGCAGGCAACATCATGGGTGCTGAACGCGGGGTGCATCTGGGTTGGAGAAAGGAGCTGGGCTGGTGTCTTGGGTTCAAAGTTGGGGTGCCAACCATGGCGCAGTTTGAACCTCCGAAGAGCTCCACAGGGGAAAGGTGAGGCATTCTACCTTGTAAAGGTTTACAGTCTCACAAGCCCAAAGGGACAGTTCTACTTTGTCCTTCAAAGGTCACTATGAGTTGGAATCAACTGAGGGCCATGTGCTTCGCACTTGGGTGGGGAACATGCTGTTTACCTGGTCTGAGATGGTTTTACCACACAGCATGGTTATTTATTGCAAAGTCAAAAAGAGTAACTCTGCAGTGGAGACAGTTAGAGCACCTTCACCAGGTGCTAAAAATGATCATCTCCAGTGGGGCCGGCCGATGAACACAAGGCTTCCAGTTAAACTAAGGTGACCAGATTTTAACATTGGTAAAGGGGGACACCATTGATAAAACTCATATCCTGGCAAAATAGCCACATGGCAGCCGAAAACTGTATACCCTAGCTTGTTGTGCATTCTTTCCAAAAATTGGGACTTTTAAAAAATGTCACGGGAAAAACTGTTAAAAATCGGGACTGTCCCGCCAAAAGCAGGACGTCTGGTCACCTTAAGTTAAACCCCCCTCCCCTAGGTCACCAGACAGAGTGTTCCTTCTGTTCTAACCAGATTCTAGTCACAAGGCACCATCAGAACCACACTGACAGTGGAGGACTGTGCTCCTCAAACATGCCCCTGCTGTAAAGGACAAAGAGAGGCTGGGGAAACGTCCCAGGGGAAAGGAAGCTCAAGGACCCGGACAGCTCATTGCAGGAGCTGACCCTGGACAGACTCCTGTACCGCAGTGGGGAAAGGGCGAGGCAGGACATGATTCCGTCACTTGACAGAATGGAAAGATGAAGAGTCCTGTAGAGTCGTTCCATGTGCTGAGCTGGATAACGGTATTGTCACCTCATAATTTAGGAAAAACGCACTGAAATATTTAGAGGTAAAGAACCATGGGATATGCAACTTTCAAGTGATTCAGAAAACAAATATATGTTCACAAATACATACGTACGTACATATATACATATGTGTGTGTGTTTATGGGAAGGTCAAGAAGGAAGAATAGACTATCAAGCAAACAGGTCCAGAGCTAACTCTCGGTGTATCTGGATAAAGGGACTTCAGGTGTGCTTTGCACTGTTCTAATTCTGGCAGCTTTTCGGTATGTTTGCAAAGACTCCTGAATCAAAAGTCGTGGTTGTCTAGCCGCTGAAAGTAAGGCAGAGGTGGGCGCGAGGGGTGGGAGCACAACTGTTGACGCTGACTGGGCGCGAGCGGACCAGAGTTATGAACTGAATGTCCCTTTGTCTGACTGGGCTTGAGTCAGGTGAGCTGGGTTGCGTTATCTTAAAGTAATACCACTTTGGCCTTTTGGAGGGTGCTGCTGCTGTTAGGTGCCACTGAGATGATGTTTGCCCCCCAGTTACCCCGGGAGACAGAGGGGGACTGCTCCATCAAGGCCGCACTCCGCCTTCTTGCCTTCGAGTCAATGCTGATGGTTCATCCAGAGTAGCCTTGAGGACAGAGGAGAATTGCCCACGTGGGTTTCCGCGGCTGTAAATCTTGATGAGAGTAGAAAGCCTCCTTTTTCTCCCAGGGAGTGGCTGGTGGGTTTGAAGTGCTGACCTTGTGGCTAGCTGCCCACGACGCCACCAGTCTCCGTCCTTGGAACTGCCCCCTAGGGTTTCCAGTGACCGTAGAAGCTGACTGCGTCATCTTCCTTCCGCAGAACCCTGGGTGACTTTGAACCACCAGCCTGTTGATTCACAGCCAAGTGCTTAGTCACTATGCCACTTGGGCTCCTTATCCGAGTCGAAGGACACACCCTGTTGACGTTTTTAAAAAATTCTAGCCATTTCATAGTACACAAGAAATATACAACACCATTCTTGCTGCAAAAGACTCCAGTCATTCAGAAACTTTTCCAACCCCCTCTTTCCCTTCTCAGGGAGAAACCAGCATAGCCAATAAAACGATTTAAAACATAAATAAAATAGCAGGAAAAAAAGAAGACAATGAACCCAGAATAAAAAGTTTGTTATAACCTCCTGTCTACTCCCTGTGTATACCACTTGTGTGTCCATGTATATGCAAAGCTAGTTTTATTACTTTACATACCGTGTACCCTACATCTTTCCCAGAACTAACTTTTTAATTTAATTTAACTTTTTACTTGCCACATCTCAGAGATACGTTTACTGGTGGTTTTATTTATGCATATACCTGCTGAGGCTTCGGTAACATAATTGCCCCATTCCTTCGTTAGCTGCTCCCCTAAGGAAGATCACTCGGGCCACTTGTGATTTGTTTCCCATTCAGTGGGTGCCACAGCAGTGTCACCCTGGTACACGTGCATGTCTGTCTTGGGGGTGTGGGTCCGAGCAGTGATTGTGCTGGGTCAGTGCACGTGCAGTCACATGTTTTATAGGCACTGCAAGGCTGGCTTTGTGGTGGACCGTAGCAATACTTGATGTGCATCTCCCAGCACTGATGCCCACCCTGAATCTGTCTTTAACATTTCTGCCAATCATATGCAATGTAGCAACACCACTTTTCAGTGCACACCGCCAAGTTCATTGGCTGGTTGAATGTTTTCTTTAGTACGCTGCCTCCTTACACACTTGATTTCTTGCTAGTTTTGGTTGGTTGTCTATTTCCTAAAAGATAGTCTGGGTAGACTAGAGAAACAAATTCTCAAACACGCATATGTATATAAGGGAGAGGTTTATAAACAAGAGCAATTGATCATTGAGAAAACATAACATCCCAACCCAGTCCAATCCAAGGCCATAAGTCTGATATTAGCCCATATGTCCGATACCAATCTAGAAAGTCCTCTTCATATTATGTTGAACTGTATTCATTTTAGTTTTATCCTGTTAGGTACAGATAGGATTTCATTATTGTTTGTTTGAAAATTATATATCGTTACAGAGTTATGTGAAAGTGTCAAATTGACAAGGGGTAGTCAGTCTGGTAGCTATAGAATCGTTTGTCAATTTGAGGACTAAGAGTGTAGGGGTGGAGTCTAGCTTGTCAATCAGAGCATAGCCAATGAGGCCTCTGTGTGTGCATAGCCTTCTCCTAAGAACTCTGGGAAATCTGGTACTTCTTCCTTGGAGGTGGGAGATGCTTATGTGGAGATATCGCAGCTGACAAGACGCATGGAACTATGCTAGTGCCCTAAGTTGGAGAAGGCACATGGACCTACCCTGATGCAACCAGACCTCTGGAGTAGAGACCCCTGCCAGCACTGAGATGCTTATACCACCACTGGATCCAAAGACTTTCTACCCCCTGGCCTGTGATTGTCATGCATTCGGCATCATCGCATATGTTTCTTGAGTCTGAAGAGGACTTTATAGATTGGTATCGGACATATGGGCTAGTATCGGATTTATGGACTGGACTGGATTGGGATGCTTTCTCAATGTTCAATTCCTCTTGTATATAAAACTCTTTCTTACATATGCATGTTTATGAATTTGTTTTTCTAGTCTACCCAGACTAACACACCTATGTTCTGAATAATAGTTTTTTTGCTTGTTATAGATGCATTAAATATTTTCTCCTAGTGGGCTGAGGACCCTGGACGTTTTAAGTTTTAACTTTATTTGGCCAAATTGACTGCCCTTTTAAAAAGAAGTGACTTCTGGGGTTTGTCTTTCTCACAAAGATTGTCTTGTTTCAAGATTAGAAAAATCATTACACATACATTTAACCCTTGTATTTATATTTATAGTTGTAATTTATTTTTATCAATCTAGTCTCCCTGGAAGAAAGGAGCCCTGGTGGTATCGTGGATTTTATATTGGGCTGCTAATCACAAGGTCGGCAGTTCAAACTCATCAGGTGTGGCTTGGGAGAGAGATGAGGCTACCTGCTCCTATGAAGATTTACAGCCTCAGAAGCCCCAGGGATCAGTTCTACTCTGCTATAGGGCTATGAGTCAGAACCGACTCAATGGCAGTGGGTTTTGGACTACTCTATTAGGAAACCTGTTTACGGGCTTCATTTCAGTTTTGCCCAAATCTATAGCCATTTAAAAAATAAAATGATTATTCTGATTCCAGTTTAAAATCTGAGCAGAACAACCCCCTCCACCCCCAGAGATTCTTGGGGAAACAACACTGCCTGCCTCTTCCTTAGGTTGTATGTGCCTGTGCTCGCTCGTAGTTTGATGTGCAGAACAAGTCCGACAGTTTGTTTTTCCAGATAATGCCAGAGCTGCTCAGTCAGGGTCCTCGGTAATTCTGTTGGGATTTTGATGGCTCAGATGCTCTTTGGAAAATTTTGGCTAGGCGCTTAGGCTGTGGAGTCAGCTTGGCCTGTGGAAAACCCATTTTCAATCTTTGGGATGATTATGGCACCCTTAGGAGCAAATCGTCGTCAGCTAGATCTGTTGCTGTGTCTTACATCTAAAGCATAACAACTGGTGTATAGATGATCTACAAACCTGTATTACTTAGAGCTTAGTAGCAAGAACAGTTTTTGCATTCATTTAAGAAATGTGTATGTGTGACACACACTAAACACCAAACCCATGCCTGTCGTTTGGATCTCTACTCGTAGAAACCCTATGGGGCAGAGTGGAACTATTCGGGGCTATGAATCTTTCTGGGAGCAGGCTGCTTCATCTTCCTCCCGTGGATAAGATTTCTCTCCGAAATGATGCTTGATGTGTAAACAACTGTACTCATGAATTCCTGGACCTGCCCACTCATTGGTTTCCCTATATTTCTGGTACAGCTGCTGGGTGTAGGGAGTGTTTTGGGATGGACAGGGACCCTATCTTCTACACCTCTTGACCTAGATGAAGACAGACAGGAAGTGAATAACCACACACCTTGTTTTGCAATAGCTGAGTTATGTAGCACAGCGGGAGGTGCCAGTAGCTCTGTAGCTTTTGTTTAGTTTGATGAAGTTTGTTCATATTGTTAAAAAGCTCGGGTTTGTGGATTTTTAAAATGTGCCCCCAAAAGTTTTTAAAAGCTGTAACAGGAATGGGTGAAGGTCACAGATTCCAAAGTTGGACTTTGTGGGTTCAAATACTGATTCTGCCCATATGCTTTATGATAATGGACATGTACGCTAATGCACATCTGTACTGATTTTAAACCATGCAATGTTCCCTTGTTCTGTTTGATAGACTGCCTCTTGGCCCGAGTACTGGTTTCACAAGAGCACAATGGAGTGTTCTGGAAGTTCCATTCTTTGCAGTGTTATTCATAGTTTGTTGTTCTTCTCAGAGTCGAATGCATTTGCATAGTCAATAAAACACAATTAGACATCTTTCTCTGCTTTGAGCCAAGACTCATCTGATGTTGCAAAGATACCCTTTGTTCCATGTTCTTTTCTGAATCTGGATTGAATTTCTGGAAGCTCCCTGTCATGTACTCTGCAACTGTTTTTGAAACTGTTTTTGTACTTCAAGATAAATCTTGAAAAAATGTTTTTTTGATGATGGATGTGATGCTATTTCTCTTGAGTTGTCGTCCCGCGCACAGTAAACCCTATGATTTTCTATGCAAGGTGGTTGATACCAGTCCATTTCAGCTCATTAATGCCTAACATACTGATCTTTATGCGCGCCATTTTATTTTTGATTATTCCTAGATTCATACTTCATATACTCCCCATTCCAATAATTAATAGACATGTGCAGCTATTTCTTCTCATTTTGAGTTCTGCCCCCATCAGCTGGCAAAGGTCCCAAAAGACATAAAGGATTTACTTGAGCCACATCATTGAGCTCCACTCAACTTTAAGGAGGTAGCGCTTCCCAGTCAGATTGTGAGTTTCTCCTAGCCTGAGTGACTCAGTTTCTCTCACTGTAGCATCAGTGTTCTACTGTTGTTCATAAGGTGTTCAGTGGCTATTTCCCCAGCGGTGGGCCACCTATTCCTTCTCTGTAGTCTGTTCTTAGTCGGGCAGCTCCGCTGAAACCTGTTCACCATAGGTGACCCTGTTGGTATTTAAAATACTGGCATCAGAGTGTCATACCGGGGTGGCTTGCATGTTGTCCTGATGCTGGCAGCTGTGCCATCTTCAGTCAGAGAACCCCTTTAATGAGATGGCCATAGAGATCGCATGCCGAGCATCTGTTGTGCTAACTTTCTGCTAAGTGCATTGAATAGATCAGTTACCTCTGAGATATTTAAATTTAGTATGATTAAATTTAGTGGCTCCTTCCCTTTGTACACTTGGGAGACTGGAGATCAGAGATGGGCTGGCAGGTAATTAAATCTCTTTAATTTTTCTTGATTTGTTATTTCCAGCATTGGATAATTAAATCGTTTCCTTATTTGGACATACTAGTCCTGCCATAAGGAGTAGGAAGATTAAATGACATAGGGATTTAGAGCAATGATTGGCAAGAATAATGTTACTTGCTGTTGTTAATGTTGTTATTAGTATTAGGACATAGTATAGTAGTAATCTAAAAAAATAAACCAAACTCAACCCCATTGCTGTCTGGTCGACACTGACTCACAGCAGCTCTGCACAGGGTTCCCAGGACTGTCACTCGACAGGAGCGGGAAGCCTGGTCTTTCTCCCGTGGGGCACCGGTGGGTTTGCTCCACCAGCCTGGCTGTTAGCAGGCCAATGCTTATACCACACCTTCCCCTGGCGCTTTAGAAATAGTGCGGGTAGAGGAGAAATGCTCACTTTTTGTGATTGTGATGTGGAATTACATATATAAGTGTCCACTGTAGTGCGTGGGTGCTAATAAATGGGACTGATCATGCTTATTTATTTACAGTAAGAAGTCATAATCGCTGCTCATTTTAATTTCTAAATACCTCTCCTACTAATGGTTTCTGAATGAAACACACAGAAATGTCAAAGCTCAGTCTGTTGGTTCTCTTTTCTGTTGTCGTTACTGATTTTTGTTGCTAACTTAAGCTTTTGGGATTTGGGTAAAAGTTACCAGGGCAAATCGGATTGCATTCCTCACAGTGGGACAGCATGTCTCTCATTTCCTCCCGTGTTTCCTCCCAGTATTCATGCTATTTTAAAGTTAATTAATTATTATTATTATTATTTTTATTTCCTCCCAGTATTTCTACTCTTTGTTCTTTCCGCCGTCTGAGATTGATCTCTGAGCAACTGCTACTTCTCTGGTGGTAACAAGAGTGGTGAATCATTCCATAGGTCTCGCGTAGCTGCTCTTTGGAGCTCGAATGGTTGCT
Source organism: Echinops telfairi (assembly GCF_000313985.2). Classification (NCBI taxonomy): domain Eukaryota; kingdom Metazoa; phylum Chordata; class Mammalia; order Afrosoricida; family Tenrecidae; genus Echinops; species Echinops telfairi. The sequence continues at coordinate 15,906,546 of NW_022103922.1, read as the reverse complement.
TGTTCTAAGGTGCTGTTCATCATAGTGGTCTGGCTGTCGTTTGGTCCAGAATTGAGCCTTGGGGATGCGTTCTGTTACTTTCTTGATAAAGTTTTTCTGCGGCACACTCTGCTCCCTGAGGATCAGAATGGGTTGGCAGTAGATGACAGTGATGCCCAACATACTGAGTGATTTCCAAGGTTCCAAGGTTCACTTTGCCACCGTCAAAGTCGTACCTGAGGAGTATGTACCGGGAGTTAATTCATACGCTTATTTACATTAGTCACAGCCAACCATAAGCATCTGTAAAAACACATTTTGCATATAATCTCTTTATGACAGCATGGATTGCCATATACATTTTATGTCTATTCATACCCATTACTAAATGAAATTATGTTAAAAACCATGTGTACTCTCACATAATGGCCATTTTATGTATGTGTCCGATGTTCATTTCGACTGGAGAAGATTTCCCGTTTAAGTACTGACCTCAGATCTGAACCCTGAAGCTACGATTCAATTCTACAATGACATGCTGAAAGGGAAGTTTTTCCCTCCTTCATCACGTGAGCTGTAAAGTGATTTGAAAATGCTTCCATCTGCATGTGTGGTGTCAGTAGAAAGATTGTTTTGCAAGAGCGACATCTGGTGGCCTGTTGTCAGTTCTCGTGGTTTCTCTCCATTTGGCCAGCTGCTGTTGGAAGATTCTGCTTGGTATGCTGCGCTCACCCAAGCCAGACTCCCCGCCATCAGGTCAATACTAACTCATAGCGACCCTATGGGACGGGAGAACTGCCGCTGTGGGTTTCCAAGAGCAGAAAGCCCTGTCTCTCCCCCAAGGAGCATCTGGTGATTTCAGGCTGCTGACCTCGCACTTAGCAGCTCAACTTGTCTTGTGGATCCACTTAGCACCACTGTTATTGCTCAGAACTCTAACAGCCAGCCCTCATTAACCATTCAGACCCTCTGCTGTCAAGTTGATCCTGCATCCCAGTGACCCTGCAGGACAGAACAGAACCTACTGAGCTGCTGGAGGGTTTGAACCGCTGGCCTTCTGATTAGCAACTTGAACCGAGCCACTTAACCACAGCCCCAGCAGAGTTCCCTCACTCTTGATTCGGCCACCCTAAACTTCCGAGCTCTGCCTTCCTGGGGAGGCTTTTCTGTTTGATCAGAGCAGGTAAGATTGGAGTAAGGAGCACAGTGGTCAATGCTTGGCTGTTAACCAAAAGCCCCAAGCTTGAGAATCATGTTCATAGTCTGCTCTTTTTTTTTTTTTTTTAATAATTTTATTGGGGGCTCGTACAACTCTTACCCCAATCCATCCATCTTTCACATTGTGTCGAGCACATTTGTACATTTGTTGCCCTCCTCATTCTCAAAACATTTGCTTTCTACTTGATCCCTTGGTATCAGCTCCTCATTTTCCCCCTCCCTCCTCATGAAACCTTGATAATTTACAAATTATTCTTTTGATTTATGTCACACATGTCTTACACTGCCTGACGTCTCCTTTCACCCACTTTTCTTTTGTCCATCCCCCAGGGAGGGGGTTATATGTAGATCCTTGTCATCAGTTCCCACTTTCTACTCCATCTTCCCTCCACCCTCCAGTATTGCCACTCTCACCACTGGTCCTGAAGGGGTCACTTGTCCTGGATTCCCTGTGTTTCTAGATCCTATCTGTACGTGTCCATCCATCCTCTGGTCTAGCCGGATTTGTAAGGTAGAATTGGGATCATGATCGTGGGGGGAGGAAGCATTTAAGAACTAGAGGAAAGTTGTATGTTTTGGGAAGATCACGTTTTGTTCTATGTAGGGTCGAGAAGCATGTCATTCCAGGTGGAGACCTGGGATGTGAGCGGTTGCTAGTGTCTAGGTTCCATTTGCCCTTTTCTCTGTAAAAGTTTTGTGGGGGCGTTAACCTGCCACAGAGAACTTGCTCTGATGCAAATGCTTTAACTAGGTCAACACTGGGCTGCTAACCAAGGGCTGCAGTTTGAGTTGAGCAGCCCCGCTGCAGGGGAGAGGGGTGGCAGTGTGCCTCTGTAGCGATTCCAGCCCTGGGACGCCTAGGTTGGATTCAATCAGTCTGTTCCGTGGGGTTGCTTGGAGTCAGAATCACGCCGATGGCAGCAGGTTTGTGGGTGGTTTGGGTGGTTTATGTGCGATGTTAAGGCCCCTGGGTGGTCGGTGAAAAATGGGAAGACCCTCACCGAGGTGGATTGACATGGTGTCTCCAACACTGGGCTCAAACATAACCACTGTGAGGGTGCCGCAGGACTGGTCAGGATTTTGCTCTGGTGCACACGGGGTAGCTGGGAGTAGGAACTGCCTTGAAGGCAAAGACAGAGATCACAGCCGCAACAACTAACTTTAAAGTAGGTGGTTAGAGCTTACTCCGCGGTCCCACAGAAGGAAGGACTGGTGACCTGCTGTATCAAAATTAGAGCCAAGAAACCCCTTGGAGCAGGTCTACTCCGTGACACGCGGCATTGGCATTGCCTTAAGTCAGAATCAAACTCAGTGAGTTTTCTAATGAGCAGTGATAGTCCTTGGGTGCGTACTGCGTACATAAGAGGCACCTCAGAATAAAGGTGTGGCTGTCTGCTTTCAAAATTCATCCATTGAAAACCTGGGGAAGCACTGTTCTGTGCGTACTCTGACACATAGGGGGTCTCCATAGGTCAGAATCCCCCCCACCCCCCAAAAACCAAATCCACTGCCATTGAGTCAACTCTGACTCATAGCAACCCTGTGTAGGGTTTCTAAGGCTATACATCCACCTCATCTTTCCCCCACAGAGCAGCCGGTGGGTTTTGAACCGCTTACCTTGTGGTTAGTAGTCCCATGCTTATCCCACAGTGTCACCAGGGCTCCAAAGGCAGTGTTGTTGTTGTTTAAACATTTTATTGAACGCTGGGTGGCACTTTACAGAAAAAAATAGTTTCTTGGTCTATAATTTATACGCATTCTGTTTTCTGACATTCGTTGCCACCCCTTCAAGACAATAGCACCATCCCCACTTTCTCTCCAGATTTCCTCCTTCTAGCCATCCTTCTTTCCCACCCTTCCTGCCTTTGTCTCTGGGCAGATGCTGCCCTTTGGGTCTCACATGGTTGGTTATTCTGGGAAGCACGTGTCCCATGGGGGTTATCGTTCACCTGGTAGGCCTGTCTGTAGTGTGGCCGGAAGGTGTCTCCATGGTTCCTCCAGTGTCGATCAGACCAGGGAGGCTGGTCCTGTTTATGATTTTGGATTGTGTCTTCCTCTGTCCAGGACTGTGTACTGTGCGCTGTGATTCTGCTCAGAGTGGTTTTAAATGGCAGCTAGGTACCATCTCGTTTTTCTGGTCTCAGGCCAGTGGAGGCTGTGGCTTGTGTGGTCCATTCATCCTTTTTGGCTAATTGTTCTCTTGCCTTTGATCTTCTTCCCTCTTCTTGCCTGGACAGGGAGCGCCCAGTAGTTGCATGGTAGATGGCCGCTGAAAGGTTCATAAGACTCCATTGAGTACTCCCCAACGTAAAGCCTCGTCTTTACGCGCTTCGTTACACCAGTGGATGTAGATGCTCGGATGAGCCAGTCTGGACTGGGTTGGCAGTGAGTGAGAGTTGCTAGCGAACTTGAGCATCTCTTAATACATTTGTCGACCACCACCTGAATGCTTTCTTTGGTCAAGTGCCTGTCTATGTCCTTTGCCCATTTTTTAAACTGGATTGTCTGTCTGTTATTGAGGTATGAATGCTTTCCATAAAATTTAGAGATTAGTCCCCGGTTGGCTATGTGGTTGCCAAAGATCTTTTTTTCCCTGATCTTTAGTGTATGATTTTATGAATGATGTTTATACCCTTCAGATCCAATAATGTGGGACGTGTGTTTGCAGTCTAAAGACCCCCTCACCTAGCTCTTAATCTCTGGAAGCTGAGGAATCCTCTTCATGGCCCCTCCTCCAGCTGTGCTTCAAAGCCAGGCTAGACTCGGTCACTTGTCAGAATTCACACAGTTCTAGGGTTCTTTGAGGCATGGCGCCAGACATTCAGTGTCATCAGCAATAGAATGGAATGTTGGGTAGTCCCACCCGGAAGAGGGCCTGGTGTCATTGAGAAGGGGGCTTCTCACCAAGGAGCAAGTTGTCTTCAGATCACTATCAAACCATGTCATCCCATTATGAATGGTGATCAAATGAGAATATGATAGCATTGCCATTACACAAACTCCAAGAGTCATCCATATGAGAAAGTGGGAGAAATGGAGATGGAGGAAGAGGAGAAGGAGGAGGAGGTAAGAGGAGAGAAGAGGAGGCTGGGCCCTACAGAAGAGACGCACCTCCTGGACTTAGGGAGGCGCTTCTGTGCCTTTGAGTCGGTTCTGACTCATAGGGGCCCCATGGGACACAGAGCTCCCTCTTGTGTTTCCTAGGCTGTCCTTGCCAGGGGAGCAGACGACCAGGTTTCCCTGCTAATGAGCAGCGTGGGGCTCAAACCACCGACTTTGCCAGCAGGCGAACGTGTCATCTTGCTCTCGCAGGTCTCCTTTGCCTTTGCGGTACCCAGTGCTTCAAGTTTCCTCAGATTACTCTCTACAGATTCTCCTTTTTTAATTAGTTGGGATTTAATACATATAACACATCATTCAAACAAACAAACAAACAAACAAAAAAACCACATTCATATTTCAATTATGTTAAGTTGAAATGTACAATTACTACCACAATCAGTTTCCAATCATTTTTTTCTTCACAGACTCCTTGATATTGTCTCCCCATTACCTCCCGTCCCCCACTGTACCCCACTCCCCACAAACCCCTCGTTCTACTTGCTGTCCCTATACGTTCATCAACCCTGGGTGTCATGTACCAAACAACTGGAAAAGCACGTAAGACAGCTGCGTTAGGGTCTTCTCGATGTACTGTTTGCCATGTATTCCTTTCATGCCAAAAGATGCATTAAAATTCATATGGGGAAGTCTGAAACGTTTGTAAATGTATTTGTTCTCTTCTAAAATTAACACGGAGATTTGAAATTATGACTGTCAACAGCATATTTGTTAAAATCTTATTCTTGGTTCTTCCCACTTAGGGATACAAATGTGAAAATGTTCATTCCTGTTTATTTTCATCGTTAATACCCTCGTTACTTTGGGTTTGAAAACTAAATATTTACTCAGAACCGATTGCTTCATGTTCCTTTGTTTCATCTCTACCTAAAATGTGACAAGTTACAGATTAAGAGCAGCCTGTCAGCAAGGTCTGGGAGACACCCAGGCCCTTTCCTGGCTTCGATGCCAGCTGCTGTGATCACAGGGAGGCTTCCGTCCATCTGGAAGGTTCTAGGGAGGGCTCGGCCCTGGTGCTCACAGGATAATGATCGGGCCTCTGATTCACACAGGCTGGCCGAAACCGAAGCAGATGTGGGTCCCTGGGGAGCAGACTCCCCATTCTCCCCAGCTCCTGGCACAGCATTCTGATTCAAAAAGACAGCACCTCTGATCCCAAGAGGTTCTTTAGACTTTTCGATTTGGAGAAGAACAAAGACTTTCTTTGATGGAAAAGCATCCTGTTTTCTTCAGCTCTTTTGCGTCAGCACCAGCTCCTTCCTCTTGCAGTAACTGGCTTAGGCGCTGCTGGTTTTGCGATGTAACTAATCTCTGGAGAGAGCAAGGCTGAGACGGGAGTTGCACCAACCCTACCTCCTTTACTGGGAAAACTAAAATGGAACAAAAATATAGAAACAAACCCGAATCACTAGATTAGTGGGGTAAACAAAACAAAACAAAAGGAGCCCCCCCGAAATCCATACTGGTGGTTCCTGATGTGATTGTGATCCGCTGTGGTCCTGGAAGGGAATTGTAGAGCTGCCTCTCCGATTTCCAGGATTGTGGCGCTGCTGGAAGCGGATTGTTACCCGTTTCTGCCGCTGGTGGGCTCCTGCTGGCAGCCCTTTCAGTGCGTGGCCCAGTGCTTAACCATTGCCCCATCAGGCTGCCTACACGCGCATCGCACACAAGTTTGCTTTCTCTTTTAGAATTCTTACTTCTTGAAACACTAATTGTATTTTTTATCCCCCCCCAGGATATCTTTGAAGATGCCTTGGAAGTCATCCCTACGTAAGTAGCACAGAAATGAGAAATGCACAGCACAGAAAAATGGATGATTCCTCTACATAAACGTATATATTTTATTCTTATTTTTTGAGTGTCATGCCTATTATATAAAAAAAGCGACTTCTCTGTGATTTAAGTTAGGAGGTAATTATGATTAAGGAAGCGGTTAGCTAAATTTACTATCAAATATCTCTTTGAGAATGATTTCTCTTAACACTAATTAAAAGAAAAGAAGAATGTTCACATCATTTATTTTTGTTTGTAGCTAACCTTCGAATCCTTGCCCATGCTTATTGATATGATTGGCCTCCTAGGAGGGATTTTTGTTTTTGTTTTGTACAAAATTACAAGCATTTCTGATAAGCTTACATGGCTTTTATAGCATTGGAGCAAGTGGAAGGTCACCATTTACCTACCCATTTCCTTGTTGCTGCGACCAGTTTAGAAAGTTAAAACTAAGTACTGAATATTTTCATGTGTACAGTTTTGTTATATTTTAGAATCATTTCCAAGGGTTAATTCCATAGATGTTAAAATAGGATGAATTAAAAAGGTTGAATATTTTTATCACTCCTTATTAGTGTCTCAAATTGCCTTTCAAAAAAGGTCTTACCAATTTCCAGGGCAACAGTACCTGTAAGTGAAGTGGTTTTAACTGTAGAATCACCATCCCCCAAATTCACTGCTGTTGGGTCAGTTCTGATTCATAGCCACCCTGTGTGGGACAAGGGTAGACACGTCCCTGGGAGCTTCCGAGACTGTAACTCTTTACAGGAGTAGAAAGTCCTGTCTTGCTCCCGAGGAGCTGGTGGTGGTTTCGAATTGCTGACCTTGCTGTTAGCAGCCTAACACATAAACATTACATCACCCTGTTAGCAGCCCCACACTTAAACATTACATCACCAGGACTTCTCAGAATCACCATAACTGAGTATTTTTGCTACTTTAACCATTGAGTGATGCAGACTTGTTTTTAGCTTTAAAATTTTCATTATCATTACCATTTGGTTATAAATTGCATCTCCTGTTATATGAAATCTAGTCTTTCACCTGCTTTACCTTGTTTCCTGAAGGCTTTTGATGATATGTGCAAGATTTTCAATTATAGACACCATGTTCTTTTCTCATTGCTGCAGACCTTACCCCCATGCTAGAGTTGCAAAATTTCATATTGTCCAAAAGTTTTAAATGTTTAAGTTGTTGAATAGGACGTGATAATGATTTTTAAAACTTTGCATTTGAGAGCAGCCTTAGACTTACAGAATTATAAAGTGATGCCCCACCCCCAGTGTGCCCTGCAGTGATCATCCTTCATCAAATTTGTCACTATGAATGACCTCACTGATGACATGGTGGATCCGCTTTCCACAGTTACTGCCACGATGGGAATGTCATTATTCAGTTCTGCTGTCCGTAGTTTTCACCTTGTCCCCCCTTTCGGTCCCGGGCCCGTCCAGGACCTTGGTCTGGTCTCCTCGGGCTCCTCGAGGCTGGGGCAGCTGCCCAGGCTCTCCGTGTTTTTGATGACCTTGACAGCTGGGGAGGAGTGGTCACTTATGCTGGTCAGGCCTTTTGTAGGCAGCCCCTCTCCTTGGCTCTGCCTGATGCTTTCTCACGTCAGACTGAGGCCCTGTGGTCTTAGGGCACCTGGAGGGCACACCTGATGTACAGTCAACTGCTGACCTGCAGGTGGCTGGTTTGCAGGTGCAGGTGGCTGGTCGGCTCCCATAAAGGAAGGTTCCAGCCACGAAAATCCCTCGGAGCGCAGGGCTGCTCCGGAACACACAGGTCGCGATGGGCTGGGGGGTGTTTTTTGAGGGAAGATCCCAGAGGTGACAGCTGTTGGCAGCACACGTATGAGGAGTGACATGCGCTCAGTGGGGCTGGCTTTCACTGTCGGCCCCTGAGGCGGGAAGTGCAGGTCAGATTCTCCCTTCTGAAGCTACCCTTCATTTACTCCAAGTAAATCTGGGTATGTGAGTCCGGAAAATCACATCCTAGCAAGTTATCCCCATCTAGAAATGTAGTAAGGACTTAGTTCTGCTGCTGCTGCTGCTGCTGCTGCTGCTGGCACTGGTCGGCCCCGGGCCCAGGTTGTCACGTGGCTCCTAAGTCCAGGAGTTGGACCACTGATCAGCCGGGGGCTACTACCTGGAGCTCACCGGTGAGGTCACTGCTGTTCCTGGGGGGGAGCCAGGAAGCCAAGGAGGTTCACCAGTGGCCTGCCCAGGCCTCTCAGGTGAGGGCAGGTCTGGCTGATTGAACCAATGACCAGCCCGTGTGTTTCTCTGAGCTGTCTTTGCCTGTGCAAGGCAGCTGTGTCTGGGCCTTTAGGAGGGCTGAAAGGCACCAAACAATTCTAAAAGAAAAAAATCCATTGGTTTTAAAAACTCAAACACTTGAATGAAGAAACCCCAGGTCTTCAACTTACCCCAGCTGAAATTAAAGTAAATCCCTCACTCTCCCAGCCCAGTTGTTGCGAGCCGACTAGTCCAATACCACTTGCCCAGTCCAGGAAGATAAGAAAGTTGTATAGACACTATCGTTGTCAAGTCATACGTTTATTAACATAATTACATGCCTCCCGCTCTGGTTCTTTACCCTTAGTCTGTCCAGAGCGCCATTGCGTTGCAGGAAACGGTAAGGTTTCCTGCTTGTATTACTGGCTCTCAGAACAGCAGCCTCCACACAGGACGCCTGTGAGTCAGGAGTGGGTGTGACTGGTGACTCCCGGGAGCCCTCGTGCGCTGTGAAAACGTGGAGCTCAGAGACCCATGTGTCTTGGCTTCTTTATTCCACCATCAGCTGTGTTTCAGTGTTTTCATTCCACAAGCAATAAGCAGTCCTTTAACTTGACTTTAATTTCCGATTATCTAACTTTTTCCTTCATCACCTCACTAATGTCTTTTTTTAAGCTGTATTTGCCTGCTGTTGACAGAGTTTCTTTCTTCTAAATTTAACTTCCCTGTCTAGCTAGGTCCAGCAAATCCAAAGGCTTGTTCATTCTAGAATGTCTTTGTTTTTCTGTTGAACATTATTTCACGTGCCCCTTAAAGGGGGTCTCTCAAGTGCTTTTGCTTTTCCTTTTTGAGAAAGCCCAACTCCTCTCACCTGGATTGTGTATGTTCACAAACACATATCAACTGTAGACAATTCTTCAGTTTGTTGTTGGGTGTGAACCTTGCTTGTCCTAATGTCCCGGATTGCCGGTGTTTTCCCTGCATGTCCTCCTCCAGTTGAGTTGCTGTGGTACTCCCTGCATGAGCCACCAGCTGTTCAACTCCGTCGAGCCTTTTCCCTTGGCTCGATTAAGTCACACTTTTGGCTCTGTGTTAGGCCGGATTCTCTAGAGAACGAAAACCACATGCTTACGGTTATATAGATAGATAGGTTTATACAGTGAGAAGGAATATCACTGCTAATTCGTCCACACAGCAGTACAGAGGGCTCAGTTCAACTCACTTTTGTGGAACAGTTAAGATACTGGAAGTCCTCCAACTCATGTGAGCTACCAGGTCCAAGGTCAAGCGGAGTCCTCCCTCAGCAAGGCAACAAACAGAGTCTGTTCACAGGCAGCAAGCAGCAGGGTGGTCGGCAACAGTAGCTCTGGAGCAGTGGTTCTCATCCTGTGGGTTGTGACCCCTTTGGGGTTGAATGACCCTTTCATAGGGGTCGCCCAATTCATAACTATCAAAATGACAGTGATGAAGTAGCAATCAAGCGGCCATCAAGCTCAAAGGCAACAAAGCCCACATGGAAGAAGCACACCAGCCTATGCAACCACGAGGTGTTGAAGGGATCAGGTGTAAGGCATCATCAGAACAAAAAATCTTACC
>NW_022103922.1:15857651-15895162 GCF_000313985.2 Echinops telfairi | reverse complement strand
ACACCATTGATAAAACTCATATCCTGGCGAAATAGCCACATGGCAGCCGAAAACCGTATACCCTAGCTTGTCGTGCATTCTTTCCCAAAATCGGGATTTTTTAAAAAATGCCATAGGACATGGGAAAAATTGTTAAAAATCGGGACTGTCCCGCCACAAGTGGATGTCTGGTCACCTTAGACCAGAAGGAAAATAACAAGAGTACCTGGCCTACTGCGCCCCCCTCCCCCTTTGGCCCACTTGTTAAAATAATGGTACATTGAACACGTCCTTCCTAAACATAAGCCGTTTATGAATTCTGTGGGATCTTTACAAGGGGGGTAATTCCGTAGGAAGGGACTGAAAATGGTAACTGCCCCACTATCCACAGCAGTTTGCTCTGAACACAGTACAGTTGTGGATAAGGCTGCTCTCGTCTCTGAAAGAAACGGGGCAGGTACCAGTTCCTGGGGAGTCGGCTCCACCTCTCAGAGTGTTTGCTAGACTAGAACTAGGCCCCACACAGGCTTTTCAGTGCCTGGTATTTTTGAAGTACGTTTTCAGAGGGCCTGTGGGTGGATTTGAACTGCCAACCTCCCGGTTAGCAGCTGTTTGCACCCCTCAAGGACTAGTAAGCACGGTGTTTTTGAAGTTCCTGCCTTCCGGTTGGGAGGGGTGGGTGGGATGGCAGCTGGGGACGAGGTGGGAGTCTGCCACTTCCCATCCCGCAGGAGCAGAGCAGGCGCAGCAGCCCCAGGTACTGCCCAACAGCCCTGGGGACAGTGTGGCCAGAGGGCGGGGTGCAGAGGCTGAGGGGCCACTAGGTTGCCCGAGATGGCTGGAGCAGGCTGGTGAGAGTTTCCATCTTCCTCCTGCTCATAAGCACCCCAATGGTTCTCATTAGCTGGGTGAGCTGGCTGGGTGCTGGTTACCGCTAGTCAAGACTTTCCTTTTGGTGGTAGTTTAGAGAAGTTGTGCCAGACAGAGGTCAGATTCATGTTTAAAGATGGTTAGAACAGATGTGTGCGTAATACATTCTCAGCAGTGGTCTTGTACACACTTTGGCAGCTTATTAAAGTTGTGGATTTATCCTTCCTTAGAAAATTGTGTGTGTGCGCCAGGCCCCGAGGCAGTGGGGGGGAGGGGGGGGGCGGCAGCATGTGTTTGTGCACAAGACCTGCCGTGAATCTACCTGCAGCATTACCATTAAAGCAGGCAGCAGACTGTAGCCATGGGAGGAGACGCTTCAAATGGGAGTAAAAATATTTTGTAGTATAACGTTTCTTTGGAGCTTTTTCCTCCCTCACGTCTCTCTTTGGAGATTGGAATGTAGATTAGACCGAGGAAGGCCTGTGGGGCTGCCTCTCTGCCCTCACCCCCTCCATGAAGTTAGATCAATTAATGGTGATGTAATCATTTGGCTTGTTTTGAAGTTAATTAAGAGTAAAAATCAGTGATTGATTGTTGGGAAATATCTAGTTAGTACATGTTTTCATGGTGGTTAGGTTACAAATAGTAACCAGAAGCAGGATTGGATTTATTTTCATTTTTAAAATAATCTTTTCTTTTGAATCTTCTACCAAAAATACTCATGGGTTGGTTATCGTTTGCCATCCTAAGCCTGTTAAGCTTGCATAGGTGAGGCCTGTATTTTCAGCAGAACTTAAGTCACTAAAATAGTGCAGTATAAAGATTCTTATTTGGACAATTCCGTATAAGGAAAAACAATGTTTGTAGTATATATATATCTCTGGCCTATGAAATAATTTATGTAAAAGCAATTTTTAAAACTGCGGAGTATAAGGTAAATTTAAAGTAAGATATAAACACCAGTCAAAGAAACCACGCCCTACCATTGAGTTGATTCTGCCTCCTGGTGACTCTGTGGGACAGAGTAGAGCTGCCCTTCTGGGTTTCTGAGGCTGTCAATCTTTCTGGGAGCAGAGAGCCTTATTTTTCTCCTGCGAGTGGCTGGTGGGTTTGAACCAGTTAGCACCCCAAAGTGTAACACAGTTCACTAGCGGGGTGCCAAGGTGCCAGTTACTGCATAATGTTATGACAAGAAGCATGGCTATTTTTGGAAAATGACTATCCTCCTACAATGCAAAGAATATGATACAGATAGCTATTTGTATGCCGCCTCGCCTCAAGATGTAAAAGCACTTTATAAAGAATAAAAAAGAGAACATCGTGTTAAGCGTTACAGCTATGTAAGAAATCATTATAACTCCCAGCCCAGATAATTTCTCGACAGCTGACGCCCCTCCCTGTCAGACCAGGGGTCATTTGAGCATACCTGCCTGGCATGACTCTTGCTTGCTTTTATTTATTTTTTAATGCCAATTTTACGGGTTAATTGACAGTCCCAAGCTAAAAAAAAAGGGGTTGTCCGTGTTCCCCCACCAGGTGTTGAGCTAGGCTGGGGTGGCAGACGTGCCACATGGGGTGTGGAACAGTCTCCAGGCAGCCTCCTCTCCTTGGCTGCTCACGGTCAGGCTGAGTGTCTCCATTGATGTCCGGCCCTGGGGCTGCAGGGCGGAGGGACATAGGTATGCCAACATGTGGCCACGCATGTTGCCTGACCATAAACAGTGGGGGATCTTGTTTAAATACTAAAAGCAAATCCAGGCAAATAATTTCATATCCTTTAGGCCCAGAAATGTGTTTTAAGCGAGAGTAAAAAAAGAGTGATGGTTTTGAGCCCTATTTATAAGCCCAGTTATAAAAGACTTAACTGAGGAGAGGGAGGGGAGATGAGCACATTTGAAGGAGGGTTAGCACCAGAAACAGTTCCAGAAAGAGAAGAACTTTGGAACAAGTGGGGAAGAGGCCTGGAGAGAGACAGGTAGGCTTGTAAGGCTGCCGCATAAGGTTCCTGTGGCCGCTCTGATAGGTCACCACACTCTGGGGCTTAAACCCACACAGAATCATTCTCTCTCAGTTCTGGCGTCAGAAGTCTGAAATGGGTCTCACTGGGCCCATTTGAAGGCATTACTGTGTTCCCCTGGGCAGCTCCAGGGGTGAATCCATTTCCTTGCATTTCCCTAGCCTCCTGAACTGGATTCCTTGGCTCATGTCGCTTCCCTCTGACTGCAAAATCCAACAGAGCATCCTCAGATTTCTCTGCCTCCGTGGTCTCACACCTCAGCCTTCTTGTTTAGTCTGCCTCGCCTAGGGAGACACACATGGGTGCATTTAGAGTCCACTCAGACCACCTGGAATGATCGCCCCCTCTCAAGACCTTTACCTGTAATGTAATCACATCTGTAAAATCTCCTTGGTCATGTAAGGCAGCATTCACAGGGTCCAGGGAGTAGGGCCTGGCGATCTTTGTTGTTAATGGTTGCTGTGGCGCAGACAACCTGGCATAGGAAGAGGCCTTCAGAAAGCTTGTGGAAAAAGAGAACGGGATTTTCCATCAAACGATCTGAAGCCTGCTTGTATGCATGTGTCCGACGCATGCACACACACACACACACACACACACACACACACACACTGTGTGTGTGTGTGTGTGGGATTGACTTACAGCCATGTGGTAGAATCACAGGAAATTTATAATTTTCCTCAAGTCCCTTTCATAGCTTCACATTGGTAAAAATTTTAAATGTATTTTATTAATGATTAGAAGAAACAAAGTTACTTTTATTTGGGAAAAGAGATTAAAAACAGAACTATCTTTTTAGAATAGTTTTAGATTTGTAGAAAAGTTGAGCAAACAGTAGAGTTCCTATCCCTGACACATTTTTCCTTATTAACATTTTATTAGTCTGTTGCGTTTGTTACAATGAATGGGCCAGCGTTAATACATTGTCACTGTCTAAAGTGCATACAAGGAGCACTGGTGGTGCAGTTCATTAAGTGTCTGAGCTGCTAACTGAAAGGTCAGTAGTTCTAATCCACCTGCTAGCCCATGGGAGAAAGGTGAGTCAGTGTGCGTCTGTAAAGATGTACAGCCTCAGAAGCCCCAGGGAGCAGGTCTCCTCTCCCCGCAGGGTTGCTGTGAGTAAGAATCCACTTAATGGCACTGAGCTCAGAACCCACACTCTGTTTAGATTTCCTTAGTTTTTACTTAGTATCCTTTTTGGATTCTGGGACATCATACTCATTTAGTTCACATATGAGAGGGTACCCCCACCCCCCAAAACATGGAAAAAGCTCCGCTGGTTGGAGCTTTTGTAGTATACACCATTTTCCTGATAGGTGAGCATTGAGCAACTTGCTGTGAGTGAGTGCACCCAGTGGCATCAACTGGGAAAGTTCTCTCTGGTCACAGCAAACTTTTTCCTAAAAGGAGTTCCACTCAAACCTCGTGTATTGTGATGGTTGATTTAAGAAACAGCATGCGGCTGTGAAATTTTGTTTCCTGCTTGGGAAAAATGCTGTAGAAACGGTTGTGATGTTGAACAGAGATGACAAGGACAGCGCTATAGGGAAATCTCAAGTATATAAGTGGTTTTATCATTTCAAAAAAGGTGAAAAGTCAATTGGCGAGCCTCGTTTTAGATGTCTGTCAACTTCCTAAACCGATGAAAATGTCAACAAAATTCATGCACTTGTCAAGTTTAGAGAGCAATGATGGACCATTAAAGAGACAGGGAAATTATCTGGACTGTCTTGGATCTCAGTGCAGTGAATTTTAATGGAAGATTTGGGAATGAGAAGGATCACTTTGAAGTTTGTGCCCCAGGTTCTGACTGACCAGTAAAAATAGAAAGAAAAAAACAAACATGCTGTTCTTTGAAAGAACAGCCCTGAAGCTACTCAGACTTTCCCCCCCACGGTCATTACTGGTGATGAGACATGGTGCTATTCTTACAACCCCAAAAGCACACATCAGTCAAGCCAGTGGAAGACTCCATTGTCGCCTCACTCAAAAAAAGTTCATCAAATGAAATCAAAGATCAAGATGATGCTCATTTGTTTTTTTGATGTGAGGGGGATAGTGCATTTGGAGTTTGTTCCACCAGGTCAGACTGTTAATCAAGCTTTCTATTTAGAGGTTCTGAAAAAATTGCATAACAGTGTGCAACAAAAAAGGCCTGATATGTGGGAGACAGAGGACTGGTTTTGCAACCATGACTGTGTACCTGCTCACGCAGCCATCTCAGTGCACCAGTTTGGGGCAAAAACCAGCATGCCTCTCTTGGCCCAGGCACCTTACTCACTTGACCTTGCTCTGTACGACTTCGTTTTGTTTCCTCGAATGAAGAGGGACATGAAAGGACAGTGATTTGAAGATAGACGAGGTGAAGAAACAAATGAGGCAGGTGTTGTCAGTCATCCAAGCAGATGAGTTTGAAAAATGTTTTCAAAACTGGGATCGTAGTTTTGATCAATGTACTAAGTGTAATGGAAAGTACCTTGATGGTGATAAGGAGGTTTGGTTAAAAAAAAATTAAATACATAGGGGTGGGGATTCCAGAATTTTGGGGTACTCCCTAGCGTGTCCTTGGGTTCTTCTCACTGTGACCATTTCACAGCCTACTTTTGTTTCATGACCTTGACAGTTTTTCTTTTTTGTTTGTTTTAATCATTTTATTGAGGGCTCTTATCACAATCCACACATCCATCCATTGTGGACTTTGACAGGCGTTTCATAGAATGTTCTGCTATTGTCATGGGTTTGGCGTTTTTCTCATGGCGAGCATGTATCCTGATGTGATGTACTGAAAAATGGCATTTTAACTTTATGGGTTTTGAGGAGGACACCCACAGAGGGGAGGTGCTAGTGTTATTACATCATATCAGGGACACAACCCTCAACATGAGTGCTCATTGTTGGTGTTGACCTTGATCACTTGGCTGGGGTAGTGCGGATCAGGTTTCCCCATGGTGATGCTGGTGTTCTGGTCTCCCCTTCCATACTAGAAAAGAATCCGGTATGTGCCGCTCACGTTTGCACAAGTATGGTAACACTGAAGGAGCTACATCAGTTATGTGGATGTTTGGTGATGCCTCTTAGATTGCATCAAAATGTTCATGTGAAGAATTTTTGTCAAATTGTCATATTCCCACATTCTCAAAGGTGCCTTATTTTTAGCTTTAGATTATTTTTAGGTTGGAGCTTGCTGAGTGGCCTACCTTTTATAATTCCTCTGAGGCTGTGTTCTAGTTAATGCATTAATTAAATGCACCCATCCTTACAAGCTAAATGAACTGCCCTCTTCCACATTGCTGGACATAATGTTCCCTTTAGTATAAGGAAAAAGAAAATACAGGGGGGCTTCAAAAAACTCATGGGATAATGGAATGGAAAGGCAGTGGAATTTTTTTTGAACTTTTGGAAGCCCCCTTATACACATTGGGTAAACTTTATATAGGTGTTGCGTGCACTGTGCTAGTTATTTTGCCCTTGGCCTTGCCGCCCTCTCCATTCCTTAGGAAGCCCGCCCTTGACGAGGCCAGGTGTCCTAGGCCTTCCAGAGCATGATTGCTTTTTCCTGGGTCGCACGTTGGCTCTCATTAAGCGATTATCTGGCTTTCCTATTGGACTGGACCTGAGACCACGGGTGCTCTGCTCACTGTTGTGTTGCCATTGTTCCATCCACCCAGCACAGAATACACACACACACACACACACACACACACACACACACACACACACACACACACACACACACACGTGTGTGCCAACTGACTGCCATTTCACATGCTAAATCCCTGAGTACTTTTAGAAATTTGGGTGGCTAACAGGGAGTTTGGAAGAAAAGTCTGGTGATCTGCTCTTCAAAATATCAGCCACCAAAAGCCCCGTGGAGCACAGTCCTCCTCGAACCCACAGGGGTCACGAGGAGTCAGCTTCGAATCAGCAGCAACTGGTGCAACAGTAGGTTGCCCTTATGGAAAGATCGTCATCATGCTGTGTAGCCACAGAGGATGCTACTGAAACAGTGTGGCGCTCCAGTTTCTTCCTGGTGAGATCTCAACACCTGCCCGAGTGGTTACAAAAGGGTGGAAGGTAACATTGACACTGACTTCAATGCTTTTGTAGCATTTTAGCTAGTTTCAAAACTAGCGCGCAGACACACACACACACACACAACTATAAATATTCTCCCAAATTAACAGTGGTTATTTCTGCATTATAACGTTGTGGCTGGCTTTATTTTTTCATTGCCTTTCCAGCTCTCTCTAAGGAATTTGCAATTTTATAATCAAGAAATATCAGAATATAATCCTTGATAGTTTTATAATCAGAAAAAAAAAAGAGCCCCACAATAAAAACAGGCCAGTTTTAGTGTGTACAGACTTCAGGTAAGTCCAGAAAGTTTACTAGCCGCTGACCATCTTGACCTCCAGGAGCACTTCCGTCTGGCTCACAGCAACCCTTAGGACAGAGCACAACGGGCCTTTGGGGTTACCTAGGATGTAAATCTTTATAGGACCAGAACGCCTCCTCGTTATCCTGTGGAGCAGTAGGTAGGTTTGAACTGCAGACTCTGGAGTTAACAGCCCAATGTATAACTCCCTGCACCCTCAGGGCTCCTGTATAAAAGTAGTTACCTATATTCTCTATTATGCTTATATTCTATATTAAATTTATTTTATTAAATGTATATTAAATAAGAACAAAACTATTGCACTCAAGTCAAAGATACCCTATATAGGGCTTCCAAGGTCTGCTGCCCCATTTGCGTGTGTATCTCTGTGTACATACATACACACGTATGGACTCCCCATAGGATTTCCAAGGGCCTACCACCTCCTTAAAAAAAAAAAAAGAATGTTTTGAGAATGATGATGGCAACAAATGTACAAATGTGCTTGACACAATGGATGTATGTATGGATTATGATAAGAGTTATACGAGCCCCCAATAAAATGATTTTAAAAAGAAAAAATTACTCAGCACTTTCCTGGCCAGTACAAACTTCTATACTATAGCCCATTATTCAGGATAAAGTCTAGGTATCTGCTTCCCTCACTCCTCAGTGTTGTTCGTTTTGGAAAACCCTGCTGGGAATCTCGTTGGCTGCAGGTAGTCTCATCTTTCTTTGTTGGAGAAGCAGCTGCTGGTTTTGAACCACTGACCTTAAAGTCAGCATTACCTAATGGTAATGCTTACCATTACAGCACCACCAGGGCTCCAAACATGTATATATCTATCTATCTATATATATATATATGTATATTTACATATGCACACATTCAGTTTCATTAAAGTCAGTTGAAATATTATTTTTCTAGTAACTCTTTTTAAAGTTCCCTTGGAACTGCCTGACTAGATTGTCATACCTTTTGTGTTTGATTCACTTTGGTAATTTCATTTCCTGCATTTAATCCATCAGGGAAATGGCTGTTCTCTTTTTAGGGTTTTGAAAAGGTCTATGGGGTGTGCAATCCAAGTCTAACCTGGGAATGCCAGTCTGCTCTTAAATCTTCCTCAACACAAATGTAGCTCATTAGAATCGCTGGGGTAAATGAAGAGATCATTCCCAGACCCAGGAGTTTTTGTAAATCCAGGTGATTTGTTTTCTACTTGCCCGCTTCCCTAGCATAATGAAGCAGTGATGGATTAGCCTGAGACTGCAGCAGAGATGGGAGGAAAATCTCCCGGCATCCCTTCCTCCTGCAGGTCTCCGCAGCACTAGCAGCCTGGGTAGCTGCCACTTTAAGTGACAGGTCTCAGACTGGAATCGGGGAAGCTCTGGGGTGCTGTCAGCTGCCTCGGGAACTTCATGGCTTATGCCTGCCTGATGGCCGGGAGCCTCGCTGGCACCAAGAAACAAAGCAGACATTGAGCATTTTGTTGGCTTTTCGTCTTTTTTGTTGGCTTAAAAAAAAGCCGGTAGAATAGAGGGAACGACCTCTTCACAGCAGGACCGTGTCTGTTCCTCCAAAGTTAACAGCCGCTTTGAATCTGTGAGTATGTGGGATTTATGTAGCGGTTCTCCTGGGTCGGATTATCGTGTTCTCTTGAAACCTGTGAAGATTTAACAGAAGGCAAAAGCTAGGTTGATTTTAAAAATCAGAAAACATTTTCATCGGGGACCTGCAGTTTTTGCTGTCTTCCTCAAAGGCTTCATTTCAGGCTAGCTAGGAAGTCTGAGCCCTCCCTCCCTTCTGGGTTTGTTTAACTTCCTAAGGGCAGAACTCGCAGAAAACAGCATCCCGTGCTGCTGGAGGAGGTCCTGGTCCTCCCTGATGCCATGCCGCCACAGCTGCTCTGCCGCGCTGCCAGGTGTGTGGGGAGGCGGGGGCTCCGCTGCAGAACAATGGCAGGATCACGTTGGCTCACTTGGTACTTGCTGGGTCTGTCCAGATCCTCTGCCGGCTTCCTAATAGGGTCCATTGTTTTGCCAGGGGCATTAAAACCTTGCGGATTGCGTCAGGAGGCATGCTCAGAGATGCAGGTTGTTGACAGCATCGACCTTCACCTCCTGACGGGCGGGCTGGGCTCATCAGGTCTCTTTGTGGCAGAGGATGACAGTGCACGGGCGCACAGTGACCTGGGCGTCACCACCCTTTCCTAATTGTGCGTTTGCGATGGGGCCATTTTCTGCCTGACGCAGACCCTGAAGTCTCAACGTCTGCCCTTAGGCACTTTGCCCCACTTTCCCTCCTCGGGCTTCATTAGAGGCTAGAATTGTGCCCTCGCTGGATTTTTATTGAATCCACTCTGAACATTTTGGAAAGACAGGGGTCTTTCCAAAGACCTAGCATAACACCCCCCCTCCCTGTAGTTTTTCCCCTTTTTTTGACAATTTAACTTTTTTATGATACACGTACAACGTATTGACGGCAGTGACAGTAACTGGCTATGCAGCCCCACCCTTCCTAAGTGTGACTTTCCTGCCACTCGCAGTCCTCCCCTCTTTCCTTGCTGACCACTAATAAACTTCGGTGGCGGTCCATCTGCCCTTCCCTGTCATTATATAAGCGAGGTCATACAATAGTAGGCCTTTTGCAATTGGCTTATTGCACCCAGCACCGTGTATTCAAGCTCCACCCATATTGTCTCAAGTCTCCAGGTGTCGTTTCTCCCTCCGAGTAGGACTCCATTGTATGGAATGTGCACGTACACATACAGATCCACACGTTTGGTTCCGTCACCGCTGTTGGATGTCTAGGTTGTTCCCTTTAGCCTTGTGGCTAGTGTCAGTACCACGTCTCTGTTGCCGAGTCTCTCTTTCAACCCGTGTGAGTGTATACCTAGTCATATGGTCCCACTGGTAGCATGTAGATCCTGACTCATTGCGACCCTACATGGGACAATAAGGCTGTCAATCTTGACAGGACAGGATAGCTTCCCTTTTCTCCTGAGGAGCAGCTGGTAGGTTTGAACCGACAACCAGTGGATAGCAGTTCACAGCAAAACCAGGGTGCTTCTGATAGTTCTGGGTTTAGTGATTTTAGGAACTGCCATACTGCTTTTTCACAGTGGCTGTAGTTTTCAGCAGTGGGTCTGGGTTCCAATTTCTCCACATCCTCATCAACATTGTTATTTTCCTTTAAATTTTTTTTACTCCTGGGGGAGTACATGGTCTCTGATTCAGGTTTCAATTTCCAATCTCTGATAGCCACGGATGCTGAGCAGCTTCGCGTGTGTCTGCCAGCACGTGAACATCCTCATTGGTGACATGCCTCTCTGTTCAAGTCCTCGGCCCATTTTATCACCGGATTGAGCTGCCCTCTCTTTGTTGTCAGGTGACTGGAATTTTAGAGATATTCTGGTTATTAGATTCTTGTAGGGCAGGTCGTTTCTGAGGCGATTTCCCCCAGTCAGGAGCTTGTCTCTTCACCCTTTATGGAAAGCCTTTTGTGGAGCCATAGTTTCCCCTTTACTTAGTGTGTCTTCTGCTGGGTGCCTGCTCCCCACAGGTGTCCCTGCTTGTCTGTCAAGTCAAAGCCTTAGCCTTCAGTGCACTGATGCCACTGGGTTGCCGATCTCATTCTTCCTTCAGCTGAAAGCTGCGTTCGCCAAAGAGAGTTCCAAAGGTTGGTGTGCTCCCACTCCGAGCGGCCCTTTTTGTCGAGGCAGGGTGTACTTGATCAGGCTGACTTAAATTGGGCAAGCTTTCCTGGGTTCCAGGATGATGGTTGGTTTCCCGAGTGTAAAATAAGTCAGGGATTTTAAAAAAGCTTTCTCCACCACCCGGAGATCAAACATCTATCTGTTGCTTTTATTTTTAAAAGTATCATCATACCTAGATGCAGCAACTTTGAATTTAGTGGGGAAAAATTCCTAAAAAAAAGTTAGAAAACTCTGACTTACCTTGAGTATAATACAAAGGGTGTTCAGTCACTCCTGTGTTTTACTTGGTCAGGAAATGTTTGCATTTGTCCCAAGGCTCATGCCAGGTCTGGGGGATATAATTCTGAACATGAGATTACATCTACCCTTAGGGAGAGGGGATTTTAAGCAAATGAGCATGGCATTCAAAGACCAGTTGCCTAATTACTTCATTGTAATTGCAGTCCTTTTTCAGTTCTAGGAGTAGAATCTCTTTTCTGGCAAATACAGACGCATGCAAATGTGAGGAGCCCTGTTGGCATAGGGGTTACGCATTGGGTTGCTGCCTGCAAGAGCAGCAGTTTGAAACCACTAGCTGCTCCTCAGGAGAAAGACAAGGCTTTCTACTCCCATAAAGAGCTCTAGGAAACCCGTCGAGGTAGGTCTACCCAGTCCTATAGGATCGAGACTGGATAACAGTGAGTCTGGTTTGGTTGAGTTTATATTATCTAATGTTGTGGTTTTCCCAGAGTGGGCAGTACAGCCCCCCACCCCCACCCCCCGGAATGATCCAGGAAATTACAAAAGCAGATGCCTATACTTTATCTTGGACGATGGGCTATAGTAGAAAAGTTTTTAATTGCCAAGAGGGTGCCGAGCAGATTTTTTCCCCCCTGAAAGGGAGTGGTATGCCAAATAAATTTGGGGACCTGTGATTGTGTTTGTGAAATACATGATTTAATATATGTGTTTGATATTTTCTCACATGCATCACAACCTGTCAACTTCCTTAGTAAACCCTGCAGGACTTTGTCGTTTGACTGAACCTTTTGTGAACCTCGTTCTGCTCCTCTGTAAGTGAAGAGCAACCGACAAAGTCAATGTTAAAGAGACTGGCACAGAAGATATTTCTGTGTATACCTGTATAGAGCCCTGGTGGCACCGTGGTTATCCTTTGGGCTGCTAACTTCAAGGGCACCAGGTTGAAAACTCCAGACGTTTCAAGGGAGAAAGACGGGGCTTTCTGCTCCTGTGGAGATTAATCTTGGAAACTCACAGGGGCAGCCCTTCCCTGTCCTGCAGGGTTACTATGAATCAGCATTGGTGACTTTTCCCCCTTATTTTTCTGATTTGAATCCAGTGACTTGTAAGCACACTTTTGAACACAGCAGTTTTTACGTGCCATTTGGTGTCTACGGAACCAGGCAGTGAGGGAGGTAAGAACAGCTTGTTGCCATGTCTTCATTTCTTCACTTTCATCTCTTCGTGGAGAAGAACGTAAACTTTAACTTTAACAAATATCTTCTGTGCCAGTACAGACAAGGCCATTCCCACCACTATCTACTGGTAGAAAAGACAAACCACACACATTCTAGTACATTAAGACCCGAAGGTTCATTTTATTTTGTCCCTCAATTTGTGGCTGTTTTCATGACTTTTGGTATCAGTCAGGTACGGGGAATGAATTTGCTATACAGGGATGCTACTGCTTGAAAAAGGTTGTGTGTGTGTGTGTGTGTGTTTTAAACTAAGCTAATTATTAAGGGAGGGGCAGTGGCAAAGAAATGGTTTCTATTGGGCCTAGTTTACTGGGCTATGGAAAGGCTCAAGTTCTGCCCCCACCCCACTTGCTAAGCAGATAATGACTACTGCCCGAACCTGCGAGAGAAATTCGAGTCTTGGCCCCATTCTTCCTAGCTTTCTACAGTTATCCCCTGCAGAGCCTTGAAATGAGATATTCCATAGTATATAGTATACTTTAAAAGAAACCACTCATACCGCCTGAATGATCACAAAAGAACTACTACACCTGTGGGCTGATGAAATAGCAAAGGAAACCACGAGGGGAATTCATACGAAACTCATGTCCTGTTGGGCTCTCTTCAACTGAGCACCTACGTCTTTCTGGGTAAGTTAGGGAATGTGGGGAAAACAAAACTGTCAGGTCATTTCTTGCCTGGTTGAGTTAGCAGAATCAAGTCTTGGTGACTGTCTTCATGTTAGTCTGGAGAAGGGTCTCCAATTATCACAGGACTGTCCTGGTCCAACATGTTTCTCAGGACACGGACACACACACACACACACACACACACACACACACATGGAAGATGGTCTCTTTGATTTTCCTCTCTCTGCTTTGCTCACAATGGGCAGAGACCCACAGTTGTACCTTAGAAGGTTGCTCGTAGTTTTTAAGACCCTTGCCATGACTTGCTGAAGTTGAGTGTGTGGAACATTGTCTTGTGGACTCTATTGCTCCAGGTGAACTTGGGGTTTGAGGGGAAGAAAGAAAGAAAGACAAAGAAACACACACAAGTTGACCCCAAACAGCGTGACATTGCAAACCAGCATCTGCTTCATACATTGAGCTTAATGAAACCAGCCAGGGGCTGCTCGTGTGGCCTCTGTCCAGGGACTTCCCGAAATGCCAAGCAGAGCTGCCGCGAAGCCGGAGTGTAATGGTCCGTCCCAGGGCGGGTCCTGGGCTGAGCGGCTCACCTCTTGTCATAGCACTGGCCTTGCGAACATTCTCTCACCTTTATGTGGTGGCTCAGTTTCTGCAGTGACTTTATGAAACTGAGGGCACTCTTTCTTCACACGCCCTTGTTATCTGCCCCTATCGGCCCCTCCTCCCGACCCCGTGTCTGCACAGGAGGACCCCAAGAGGCCCACCAAGGTGACAGACGTGTCCGGAGTCACCCTGCTCTCCAGTGTGAGGTGCCCTGGGGTGGGGGCCCAAGTGTTCGGCCTTGTGTCCTCCTAAATCTGGGAGGGGTGGTAGGGAGGATCATTCATGGAGGAGGTGGAAGGTTTTTGTTTGACCTGAGTGCCTTCCAGCAGAGCAGGCAGGCCTGGGGACCAGCAGCACGCAGCAGGAGCTGGCCGTCTCTGGCCATCCTCACATCCCACCGCCGGCCGCTGTGGACATTGCCTCCTCGGGCCGCATGCTCTGGCTGCAGAGGGCACTTGAGAGCCTCTGAGTCTGCTTTGTTTCCCAGACAGCCAGCAGCAGGCTGCGGCGGCGGGGGCCCAGGCACCAGCATCTGTTGAAGCAGTTTCTTCTCTCCTTCGTTTTGTGAGAGCCCCTGTCAGCCTGGCCCTCCGTCTTCTTGGCAGGCGGGGTCTGAAGGAAGTCTGGGCAAACCTGAAAGTCGATCCTTTACAGCTCTCACCTGGCACGGTAGCTCCACCCTCCTGGGGAGGGAAGAAACGGGTCAGTTGCCAACCAGAGATGACATCATCATCTGTTCAAATGCCAGCCCTACTGGGGAGACTCGGTGCATGGTGTGTGTGCACGCGCCCCACTATGACTAAATCGCTCAGTCCAGTGAACATGTAAGCTCTGCGGGGCTTACCTTCCTGTGCCTTCTTTCTCCGGCGCCCTGCTCCCCACTTCCGTCTTCAACACACAGAGCACATGCACTGCCCTCGTCAGTTCCAACTCGGGCCAGCCATGTGTGCCAGTGTGGCACCTTGCCATAGGGGGTTCTTGGCACTCATCTTCCCAGAATGGTCCCTGGTGGCACAGTGGTTAAACACGCGGCGGGTACCCGAGAACATCGGCAGGAGTAAGGTGTGGCCGTCTGCAGGGGTGCCTAAGAACCGGAAACTCCTCGGTGGCGAAGGGATTTATTTCCTTGGTGAACTTTAGGGGATCAGACCGCCAGGTCTCCTGTGGTGTCCCAGGGTGGGTTCAAACCAATGACCCAATGCTCAAAGGGCTAGTGACACCCAGGGACCACCCGCTCCTGTCTGTGTGGATGACCCTGTTTGGGGACGTGTCCTACCAGTGGAATCATAGAAGACGTGGTCTTTCACGTCTGACGTTTTTCACGTAACAAAATAGTGTCAGCAGACAGTCATTATCTGACACCTACCGAACAAAGTTTCACAAGTGAGCATGTAACTAACCACACGGTGTAGGGCCCTCCGTCAGTCCTGTCGGGTGTTGT
Organism: Echinops telfairi; assembly: GCF_000313985.2. NCBI lineage: Eukaryota > Metazoa > Chordata > Mammalia > Afrosoricida > Tenrecidae > Echinops > Echinops telfairi. Next base: position 15,880,054 of record NW_022103922.1, on the reverse strand, counting down.
CCGTTACCATCCACCCCGTGGGTGCTGACACAGCCCCAGCCACGTGTGCAGAGCGGAACCTCTCTGCGCAGCAGACCTGCCACCGAGGCCCCAGCGGCCCAGCCTTGCAGCCAGTGGTTGAGCACTTCACCCTCTGTGCCACCCACGGCAGTGAAGGCGTGTCCCCGAGAGAACTACGTACTCCTGGGTGGCCTTAGTCAGTGCTCCACAACGGCGTTGAAAGGGCTTGCAGTCTGCCTTTGGTCTTTTCCCAAAGAAGCCACCCACTGCCGTTCCACTGAGTTTGAGAACCCTATAAGGGCTTGTCACTCAGGGGTATTTGGATGAATGGTCTATCTGTGTAGGAAAAATTAAATTTAGCTTCCCACCTCACACTATACAAAACAAGCAGATTCCTGATGTACGTGGGTGCTTTCTTTGTTGTAGCATCTCTGTGAGTTTGAAAAAGTGCCCTTGGTGTGACGGGGTTGAGTGGGGACAGTGGCTGCTAAACCTGAGGTTGGCAGTTCAAACTCACCAGCTGCTCTGAGGGAGAAGGTTGAGGCTGACTGCTCTGGTAAAGATTTATTACAGTTTTGGAAACCCAACGGAACGGGTTACCTTAGCCTGTAGGCGTGCTATGAATTGGAATTGACTCGCTGTCAATGAGTTTGGTGTATTGGAAACATTCATATAAAAAAATTAACAGATAACATTTGATAGTGGAGCCCTCTCCCCCCTCCACCCCCCCCCCCCTCGATTCAACAGATCCTTGAGGACCTGGGGTGTTGTACAAATGGTTACTACTGTCATCTGCTGACCTGAAGTTGGAGGTTTGAGACCACCCAGAGGAGCCTCAGAAGAAAGACGAAAGGCCTGGTGACCCCCCCACACCCAACCATTAATAGTCTCCAGGACTCAGTTCCCCCAACTCAGTAGCCAACTGACTAATCGTTTTTGGTTCAGAGAAAAGGAGTGAATTTGTAGAGGATATGCACATTGTGTTCTTGTGTGTATTAAGTTAAGTAGCATTGTGGACTTTCTGCAGCATCATGTACAGTGTAAAGGATTTAGAAGGATGCAGCCTTTTAAGGAGCGTTTGGCTGTGCCAAAAAAGCTTTGTCTGCCTGGCATTCCAGGGTGTATTGTTGTTCTTTTCCAACACTGCAATTCAAGTGCAGCAGTGAGGAGGAGGCTGTCCTTTTTTGCAATGCATCTTCTGGCCAAGCCTGCCAGGCCTGGTTAAAAAAAACAACCTGTCAGGCAGCGGTTCTCAACCTGTGGGTCGCGACTGCTTTGGGGGGTCAAATGACCCTTTCACAGGGCTCGCCTAAGACCATTGGAAAACACAAATATTTCACAGTATATAATTACATATTGTTTTGTGATTAATCACTGTGCTTTAATTATGTTCAATTTGTAACAACGAGAATACATCCTGCATCTCAGATATTAACATGATGACTCATAACAGTAGCAAAATGACAGTGGTGAAGTAGCAATGGAAGTAATGTTATGGTTGGGGGTCACCACATGAGGCACTGTATGAAAGGGTCCAGGCATTTGGAAGGTTGGGAACCACTGCTGCAGAGGAACTGAATGGTCCGGAAGGTAGACAGCCCCTTGACTCTTCTCTTCCTCTTTCCTGCTCATAAACAGGGTTGTCTGCCTTGTTTACACAAGTTCTTTCTCTTTTTTCCTAATAAAAGCTTTCTCTGATAGGAAAAAAACAAACAAAAGCCTTCCTTCGAGCTTCCTGAGGACCCCTGGTGGCACAGTGGTGAAGCGCACTGCTGCGAACCAGCAGGCAGCTTTTTTTAACCAAGAGAAGGGGCCTGGTGGCCTGCTTCCCCTGAAGGTTGCAGCCTAGGAAACCCTATGGGGCAGTTCTGCTGTGTCCTATAGTGCCAGGAGGACTTTGCAATGAGCTGCACAGCTGCGGTGTTTTTTTGTGTCCCTCTCACGGCCCCCAGCTCTTAGAACCCTTGCCCAAAGAACCAGGATATTCTCCTACCTGATGCCTCACATTTAGGGAACTCAAGTAACTCAAGAGAAGGTGGCTGCGGAATGGGTGCATATCATAGGACAGGGTACCGGGAACTCTGAAAGATGCTACGAATCACAATGATAGAAATCTGCATTAAATAAAAGAGGTCAGACGGCAAAGCGAACTCTTTCCTGAAACACCTGTCATCTAGGTGGTGTTTTCATTTCTCTAGTTTCCCCTGAAGAATTTCGTGCTTTAAACTTAGGCCACATCTCAACGAAGGCTCCAGCATCCCCAAGGGACTGCAGTTGCATCCCTGTTCAATATTCCTGGAGATTTGGGAACAAAAGGGAGTCTGAAGGGGCAAGATCAAGGCTGGGGTGGGTGGGTGCATGGGGTACGACCCCAGTGACATGCTCATAGGATAGTCCTCAAAGAATGAGCAGGTGCACTCATGAAGGGAAACATTGCTCAGCATAACTTTCCTGGCCTTTTTCTCACATTTATTTACATATTTTTAATTACCTACCCCCCCTTTTTTATTAGTTGGGATTTAATACATATATCATTCCATATTTCAATCACGACAAGTATAATGTACGATTGCTACCGCGATCAGCTTCCAAACATGCTTTTTCTACATGGACTCCTTGATGTCATCTCCCTTTTACAACCCCCTGCCCCCCTCACCTCTGTACCCCAAAACTCCTATTCTACTTGCTGTCCCTCAAGGTTCATTAGTCCTGGGTTTCAAAATCCGACAAACGGAAAAGCACAGAACACAGCTTCAAGACGGTGACCTCCGTCGACCTAACACCTCTGAGATACGCCCTAACACGAACAAACAAAAACAAAACAACAATACAAACCAAAAGTACAGAAAATGTTGAAACAGATCAGGTCCACCTGGCAGCATAGGGGGGAATCTACTGACAAAGGGATAACTATTCAGGTCAGATCTGTGCCTTTGATCTTCTATACTCCTCTCACCCAAGCACTGTTTAGTGACCCCTTTCCCCCCATCCCTCATCTTTAGACGGGGGTTCTCCGGAGGCCTGTTTCCTAGGTACTTCCTCAGTTGAACCTTGGGCTCCCACTGCCATCCATCGCCGTCACCAGTGCAGTTTTTCATTTTTCTTAAAACTTCTTTCTCATAAGCCCTGGTGATCATTCTGTGTCTTTTGAGAAGACATTTCAAGATAACCCCTTTGGCATCCCTCCTCCCCACAGTCCCCCTGATCCTCTGAGCCGACCTCTCAACCTTGAATTTAATTGGCCAGATTCCCTCAGAAGCTGCTCTTTTGATGGGATCTTTCCATTCTTTTTTTTTTAAAGAGACAACTGTATTATTGAGGGAATCTGACTGCAGCCATCCACTGATCACAGAGACTTGTGTAAGCGTACTGGGTTTGTAAAAACCCATGCATCAGTGAGCTGGGACCTCAGCAGTGATGCTTGCTGACTTACCTTCATACCCAGTCCAACTCCAGATGGCCTGATGGAGGACATGGTACCTCTTGGAATTAAAAACAGAGAAACAAAAGAAGCTCCCTAAGGGGAAAATGGCGTTTGCCTTTGCCGCTTAGCCTAATGGCTTTAACTCTTTCTGGAACGTGTGCAGTTTAGGTAAAAGGAAGTCAAAGAAGGCTGACTCTGAGACGAAGCTGATGGGCACTTCCTTCTGCACGTGGGCCTGCTCCTGTGGTCCTTGTGTGGGGGTCTCTGGCTCAGTAAAGTGGCCTAAGGTTCTGAAAGCCTGATGATCTCCATCATGGAGACGTCAGCACCTTAGGGGACACAAATCAGGGGAAATTAGGTAGTTTATTACAAACAAACAGAGAAACCACATCCTTCCCTCCAAGAGCCTCCTCCCAAAATACTTATCTTTTAACTCAAACATTTAGCCTTAGGAGATAATTTAGGCAGGTGTCATTAACGTATTGTTTGTAATAGCAAAGTTGGAGAGTAACATTGATCCTCAACAAGGAGAAATAGATGACAAGTTATGGCCCTAACATTCAGCAGACTGTCGTACAGCTGCTGTAAAGCAACCCTGTATTATTGAGAAGAAAAGATTCACCATAAAGTGTACAAAGCTCTATGCCATTAAGAGCTGGAATATATAAACACTCCTAGGGAAAAGAACTAGAAGACTATTTACAAGATAAAGTGCTTTTTTAAAAACGGCTGGCGTGCCGTTGGAGTAGTTTAATTCATTTCTTGGTGAGTGAGTGTGTGTGAAATTAAAAAGAGAAGTAAATTAATTTTGTTAGGGCTGTATTTTAGGATGTCCAACAACAGGTGACTGAGCAGATTTCTGTTAATAGGGTTTCAAAAGTAAGTAAAGAGATGGACGTGAGACCTACAGAATAATTGCAGGCCTCCTGTGCTCGTGGTCCTCGGGGAGGCAGACACTGGAAACCTCACTCTCTGCCCTTTGCATCCACAGGCCGTCGCAGTCAGCCACGGCAGCAAGCAGTCACCACCACCTTGCTGCACTGGACTCCAGAAAGGCACCTGGCAGGCATAGGATGTCAACTTGCAGCAGGTCAGGAAGGGTACGTGGGCGTTTCGGGGAGGGTCTGGGGTGGGTGGGGGGGCAGGGATGGATGGGTGGCCCCTGGGGTGCTTGGTCCTGTTGATATTAGAGTGGTGCTTTGTGTTTTACGAACCTGAGAGGTGGTGAGGGTCTTGGAGGTAAAATACTAAGGGAAGGGGGTAGGTGACTTTGCTATGTATCACAGGGCAGCACTGCAGTGCTGGAAACCCTCATCCTTATGAGGTCGCCGAGTCAGAGTTGAATCAGTGACAATGGGTTTGGGTTTGATCCTTCTCGATGTGCACTTATGACATGATAGGTTTTACATCTAATACAGGATTATAATTTTTCTCCTTTGTTACATGCGTCTCATAACTGTGGCTTAGAGATACTTTTTCAGAAACCTGTAGAAGCCCCAGGAAATTTAGAAAAGCATATATATATTTTCACCACCAAACTTTCTTGGGTGTATATAAGTTCTTTTTCAACCTCTGTAGAGAAACATTAATTTCCCCCCAACTTATCTGAGCTCATATTAAACATGCACTTTCCTAATCTGCTTTTAAAATGTAGTGTGTGGCCACAGTTTCTCTTAAATATTTTCTACCTTATTATTTAATTGTTAGGCATGATTTTTGTCCCGTGTTCCTTCTAGAATTATTTAAATCTAGTATGGGATAAGTAGATTGTCCCTTGTATCAGTTATCAAGGCAGCTCTGTGGAAGTTCACATGAGCCCTGGTGGCAGAGTGGTTACTCATAGGGCTGCTAACCTCAAGGTCAGCAGTTCAAAACCATCAGCTGATCCTCGGGAGGAAAATGAAGTGTTCTACTCTTGTCAAGAGGTACAGACACAGAAATCCACAGGGGCAGTTCTACCCTGTCCTATAGGGTCTGGCACACCCCACACATAGCTGACTAAAAATGTGAACAAACAGAGGTACCCCTAAAGCAAATTTCCTTTAATTCGTTATATGCTTGACAGCTCTAAATTATTGAAGGCTCTGTGGTTAGTTACAAAACTATGAGGGTAATGGCCATGGAAGGCTCTGCTCGAAGCTCATGAAGTGCTTTTTCAACTCTAATTCCTTGCACAGCGTAGGGTGTGGGAGCTTTTACTGCTGAGGAACCAAGCACCAGAAAGGAAAAGCAACTTGCCAAGGTCACTCCGAGCAGGAGGTTGGGGCCAGGACATGCATGAAGGGGCTGGGGTTCCAGGACCCAGATTCTTAGTCACCACATCCATGGTAGCGGCTTAAAAGCTTACAAGCAGGTTTCTGAAGTTATCAGTGAAGGAAGAGGTGGAATTGGAGTGGTAATATTAGTACAGGTATAGTCCCAAACCTTGATCAGTCATGTGCAGGCTTGGTAGTTTTACCTTCTTAAGACTGAAGAACATACCAGTTCGTTCTGTCATTTAAGAATGACAGCCCATTCTGCCTTTTAATGAACGCATCTTCTAAATTAGAAGCAGTGTCTCTGTTGAAGGGGTATTAAGAATGATACGCCGTGAAGTGGGCAGGCAGAAACGGATTTCCCGTTTCTAAGCTGAGGCAACAGACTCAGAGAAGTGCCTTCTGGAAGGTCACATGGCCAGAGAATGACCATGCTGACTTTTGATTCCCAATCCAGGAATCGTCTCGTTACATCCTGCGAGGTGTGAGGGAGATGCCTTGTTGATAAGAAATTGCAAGTTGTCATTAGCCTGCCTCACTGGTCCAGTCTGGTTTGGCAGGTGTAATGGGTGTGGATCTCTGAGGCCCCTGTAGCCAGGTGGAGGAGTGTGAACTTGGAGGGGTGGGTGTGAGGCAGCCAGTGCAGGGCCTTGATCTAAGGAGGGAGTCTGAGGAATATCTGTCTTAGGAAGAGTCGTTTTCGAGTGGTGTCCGGGGGGATTAAAACAGCATTAGCATCACCTCTTGTTGGAGGAGCCCTGGTGTCGTAGCGGTTACAAGTTCAGCTGCTAACTGCAAGGGCAGCAGTTCAAAACCACCCGAGGTCCTACAGGAGGAAGACAGGGCTTTCTACTCCCATGAAGAGTTACGGACTTGGAAAGTCACAGGAGCAGTTCCACCCTGTCTTATGTGGTCACTATGAGTTGGCATCGACTCGATGGCAGCGGGTTCGAGTTTGAGGGTCACCTGAGAATCTTGGCGTGAGGTGCGTCTTTGTGTGTCCACCCGGGCCCATTGACTCAGAAACCCAGGGGGGACCCAGCATTCTGCTTTCACAAGTCTTTCAGAAGACTCCAGGGTACACTGAAGTTTGAGAACCACAGAACTAAAAGAAGATTAGTCAGGAGAGCATTTTGGAGATAGTTTCAGAATTTAGATAAAAGACGCAATAGTGAGAATTTTAGTGCAATAGCAGTGGAAATGGAGAGGGACAAGGGGACTCCAAGAAACGTTTGAGAGCAGTCCTGGTCCTGAGAGGAATGCTGCTCTCCTGGTCAGCGCGCACCACTTACTTAACACAGGTGCCCCGAGCAGACTTAATTCCATGACAGCATTTCTCTGAACTACCCAGAAGGCTGAGGCCCGCCCCCGTAGCTGGGAAATTCAAAGCACATCCACCCAGGTGGCCAGCAGAGATGCAGAGGCGGGTGGTTTGGCAAAGGGACAAAGTATCCCTTCCCAGCCCATTTCCCGCTAATCAAGGACGAGCCCTACTTTTAGAATGGATGGGAATGAAGATTACCATAACAGGTGAGGGGGTAACATTGGGAAACCTAATCTGTTCCAGGAATGGATGAATAGAAATGAGTGAGTGTCAGGGGAATCCAGCCCCTAACACATCATCATGGGTCCGGTAGGCGCAATTGTACAGCAGTAATAAGGGAAGATTATAGTACAGTCATAGCATGAGAGATAGAAGAGAGATAGAAATAATGGAGTCAGACACATTTCATGGTAGCAATGATCACCTCCGGCCTCACTTGGTGGTCCACGTGGAGAGAGCGAGATATTTAATGCCAATCAAGGCTTATATATTCTCTGGGGACATGAAAGCCCCCTAATTACAGGCGAAGACATATATCACAGGAAAGGGTTGTGCTGTAGGTAATGCAGTAATGGGAGGGGGTGATCTAGGGGTACACATGCAATATGAAGAGGAGGGATTGGGGGTATACATGTGACAAGAAGGGTGGATCCTAGATTCAGGATGGCAGCCTAACTTTGGATGTCACTGAGCCAGTTTGATCTGTTCTCTGGATCTCCACAGAAACCATTATCAGTAGGGTGTGAACCCCACCTACAGGAACCAAACTAATGGTCACAAGCCTTTAGGAAGAAGTAGCCCATTGTCCTTAACAGCAGGGAGCGGGTGCTGCCTACCTGTAGTCTGACAACTGACTGCCTTCCAGGAGGTAACTGGACAATTATTTACCATTAGCTGCAAGCAGTGTCCTATTTGGGGGAGACATCTTTCTGTTTCCCAAAAGTGAGGCGGGGAATATCTGAGCCAGGGTACATAGTAATATTCTTAAGGATACAGTGCATACATGCCACTAGAAAGATTTCTGGCTTTTGCCTGAATTTCCCCCCTCCTACCAACATTTTCTTCCACTCAGCTTTGATGACCATATTCCCTGAATTGAACCGCCCTCCACCCACCACCCAGCCTGGATACTGACTTGATATTGATAGGATTTGGTGGCCATCTGTATTAGTCTGAGTACTTTGGAGAAACAAATCCACAGCGACTCATGTATAAGAGAGAGTTTTATGTAAAGAAAATGTGCATCACGTAAACATCCCAACCCAATGCTGCCCAAGCCCACAAGTCCAACATTAGCCCATTAACCCAAACACCAGTCCACAAAGTCCTCCACCTCACAAAACAGAGGCAATGATGCCGACTGCAGGAGGAAAGCTGAGTCAGTGAACGGACAAGCATCTCAGCACTAGCAGGGGTCTCCACACGGCTGCTCCAGCACCCGGGGCTGCATCAGGATAGGTCCATGTAGCTTCTCCTTGGGGATGTCTTGTAGGAAGTCAATCTTGCAAGCTGAAGCAGGGAACTGCTAAGGCAGCTGCACCCGGTGCAACCATTACAAAACAAGAGACCCGAGAACTAGAAAGGCGAGGCTCACCACCCATTTATCCCTCTGCCTTTCAATTAGCCCCACATGTGATTATCGGCCAGGCTGGCACAATTAACTAACTCAGCATCTTTTTGGAGATCTTTCTGTGATATCCTCATCAATATGTGCTTCAGCACTGTTCCTGCTCCCAAACTGGCTCTATCCCAGAGCACTCATCCCAGTCTGAGAAGAACTCACCTGGTTATCGGTTTAGTTGTTTAGGTTAGTGTTTTAGGCCGAGTAGACTAGAGAAACAAATCCATGGACACTCTCATATGTGTATTAAGAAAGAGCTTTATATACAAGAGCAATTAAACATTGAGAACACATCTCAGCTGAGTCCAGATCAAGTCCATAAGTTTGATATTAGCCTATATGTCTGATACCAATCTATAAAGTCCTCTTCAGACTCACAAAACACATGCAATGATGCTAAATGCAGTGGGTGGATAGTCTTGTGGATCCAGTGACAGTGGAAGCATCTCAGTACTGGTGTGGGTCTCGACTTGGGTCCTCCAGGTCCAGGGCTCTAGTTGCCATCAGCATAGATCTATGTGTCTTGTTAGTAGAGTCTCTCAGGGGGTGAGCCGAGAGAGGTGTCTCCTGCCTCCAACGAGGAAATACAGGAGTTCCCAGAATCCTCAGGTAAAGGCCATGCCCACACAGAGGCTTCATTGACTATAACTCAATTGATAGACTAGGCTCCACCCCTTCACTCTTAATCCTCTCAAGTCCCAAATTGACACTAGATTATGTAACTACCACAGTTAGCATCCTTACTTCCTCCAGGCCCGCCTCAATAATCCAAAACAAACTAACAAAAGGATTTAAAAAATCCCCAAGAGCCCAGCACAAGAAGCCCTGATGACACTGCAGGATAAATTTGGCTGCTAACCTTGAGGTCAGTGGTTCAAACTCACCCATCACTCTTGGGCAGAAAGATGAGGCTGCCTGTCAGTCAAGATGTAGTCTCAGAAGCCCTCTATAGGACTGGGATGTAGAACGGACTCAGTGGTTGTAGGTTTGGTTGGGTTTCTATGAGCCCCGCATAGTGGGCTGAGTGTTGGGCTGATAACCAAAAGCAAACTTACTAGTTGCTCCACAGGAGTTTGCCTCTGTAAAGACTTGCAGCTTTGGAAACCTGATGGAGCGGTTCTGTTCTTTTCTGTAGTGAACTGACCCATTGGCAGTAGGAAGAGCCCAGAATCCTGTGTGTCTCGTTCAATGCCTCATTTCCTTATTTGTTACCAATATTAATAGAATGAACTTTAGGCAAAGATTGGATTGGGCTGGGATATGAGGGTAGGTAATGGGTCTTTGGACACTAGGTAACAGATGATGGCTTACTGGGACTAGATTGGTGGTGGAGATGAATTTGGATAAATTCTGGAGGTAAAATTGCCAAAGTTAAGTGATGACTTGATATGGGAGCTATCAAGCAGTTTTCCTGTGAATGGTCTTGCTGTGAGAAGTGTGTGAACCTCTAATGTTTGACGTCTATAAGGGCAAAGTTCCATACCTGGAGGAGATGCATCTTCAAACTGTACATGTGAAGAATTCTCTATTTCTGCCTAGAGCAGCTACCCACCTGCTCGCAGTTTTACCCACCCAACACCTACTCAGCAGTGTTATGTCAGTGAGCCTGTGTTATGTCCTCAGTACTAGCAAAGGCGTTGAGAACCCTGACGTGATTAAGACAGCCTCCTCATGTGTAAGACCCAGACAGGGAAGGCAGACAACATTTCCACACATAAAGGCACGAGATACTCTGGGGTGACAATGCGTTAGACAGAGGAAAGAAACTCGTGAGGCTCGATGGCTTTCGGGGGGAATCAGTTTGAGCTGATACCTAAATAATCAGGAAAACATGTTGAAAAGACCTGGGGGCACAGAGGGTTCTACTTGGGGAGCGGGGTGCCCTGGAGTGCCTTGAGAATCCATTTCCAGGAGACAGGTAACGAGTAGGACTTTGCTTTCATGTTTAAAGAATGAATTGGGAGAAGTTGGTGGCAAGGGAATTCATCTTTAAATACATTCCAAGATTTCTCCTGAAAAATGTAGTCCTTTCTCAGTAGCCACCCCAGTAGTTTGTCCAGTCCTCCATTGCTCATCAACGTATTGGAATATTTTCTCATTAAAAGCTGTAAATACAGGTAACGTTTTTAGAGGTGACTCAGATTTTAAAGAGCAATTTTGCTTTCGTGATAAATGTTTGTTAGAATGATATTGTTTTAAAGAAAAAAAATCAGGACTCACAGAGCTATTAAAATGCCACGTGTGCAACATTGCAGAAAGCATATGTGGTACCGTGTTCAGAGGGGTCATGGCAGCACAAACATGGAATGAAGGAATGTTGGAATGAATGTGCAGATGTCAAAATGAGCCTTTTCCTGTAATCATATGGGAAGGACGCCAATGATGCTCCTACTGGACAGGGCAGCTTTCACGTTTATGCCCACTTAGTGTGTGCTGCTCTCAGTGATCTGTAATGTACAGAGTTGGGAGAGCGCTCCCATGAGTCTGCATCAGATAGCCTGGAGGGGCAACCTCTAGTCTGGGCCACTGTTGCCCAATGTGGGTGATACTGACCCTGGGGGTGCTGGCACGATCCAGGGGGACTGCAAAAGCAAGTACTGACTCTTTATCCTGGATGATTGGCTATAATGCAAACGTTCTTAATGCTTGGGTAGTGGGGGACACTGAGTAATTTGTTTTCTGAAAAGGGGGTGGTAGACCAACTAAGTTTGGAGACCAACGACCTGGACAACACAGCTTGCCCCAGAAGCACTACACAGTTCATTTGCCCTAGCTACTGAAACCAACCCAAGATCACATCACTCCTCCTTCCCCTTTCCTGAAATAGGATAGGTTCTGCACACGTGGTCTTTGGAGCAATGGGAGAAGGACCTGCGTTTACTTAGGGCTATGATGTGGATTATAGGTCAGTGTTCCATCCTCTCAACAGCCTCATGAAGGAGACAGTAGCAATCCCATTTCCAAGTTAACACAGCTAGGAATGGCGGAGTTAGAATTTTAGCCTTTCCTTAGGCTCCAGTGTGCGCGTGCACACACACACACATACACCCACGTCACAATTTGAGACTAGTACAAGCTGTAGAAATGCTATGTCATGTTTTCATCTCTCTAGGTCACCGTCAGCCAAGGTAGGTCTCGAGAGTGGTCTAGAAGAATGTGCCGTGGCCTTGAACTTATTTCTGAGCAACAGATTTTCAGACGCCTTAGAATTACTTCGGCCATGGTAAGTCTGTCATTTCTTCTAGCTAAAGTGTTTTCCTAGATGATTCTGTTTGTTGTCATGCTTGCGGGTTAATGTTTCGCCACTTCCCCCAGGACAGGTGTGAGCTAGTTTGGTTAAAAGCAAGATCAGTGTGGTTTTTCAGATTTAAACAAGTCTGAACTTCTTCATGCTTTTTCCAGTTCCACTGGCCATCCTCACTTGTTCAGCGATTCTTATTCCAAGTAGTTTTGTAGCCCTTTAATTTTGTTTTCTTCAGCAAAATGTTTTTGTGGCTCTTTCTCTCAAGCTTAGAGTTGAAAAGTGATTTTTTGTATGGCTCTTCTTCTCCAGCTTAGGGTTGAAAAACCATTTTCTTCTGTTGAGGCATCTCCAATGCTGAAATGAGGATGCCGCCGCCAGCAGGCGATGGGCCTTGTCTCTGACCACTGATCTCAGTGGGCTGTGCAGCCTCCCGCTTCTGTCCTTCCGTGTTTCCAGCTCCTCAGACCTCTCTCTCTCTCTTCTCTTTAGCTTTCCCTTTGCCTGTCCCCTCTGCCTGCCTGCCTCTTTCCATTGTCTTTACGATCTCCCCCTTTTCCCTTCCTGCTGCCCCTGACACTCAGCCGGTCATAATCGAAGAAGAAAGTTACTTCATACCGCATTTCTATTTTCTGATCTTTATCCACATCTCACTGTTAAAAATCCTTCCTCCCTCCCCCTTTCTCCTTTCTCCCTTCCTAGAAGTGTTTACAGGTAAAAACATGGGAGAAAAGGTTTTTTTTTCCTATTTGAAACTAGGATAACACTAGGGTGCTGTTCCCATGCCTTGTGGGCCTTTTGAACAGGCAGCTAAGGGCCTTCGCTGTGCAGGACAACCTGCAAATGACCAAAGGATTTCAGACTCTTTCCACCAGAGAAAAGAGCAGGATGTCTTTCTTTTTAGCTTTTTTCTTCACACAAGCATTGATACTTGAATTAAAACCCAAACCATGCATGAGATATTTTAAAATTTAAGAACAACAAGTTAGGAGAATTTAAGCTTTAAGAAACTGGGACTAATCAGTGTCCTTAAGAATCGAAGCAATTCTCATCAATTAGCTTGACAATTGAAGGGCTCAGCATTTGTCTCAGGAATCACAGATAATGGAATTCCGAGTGTTTCAAGATTAGATTTGAGTTCTAGACTGCTTGTCAGAGCCGTGTGCGACAGACCTCTTTAATGTATTTATTGTCTTCCTTCCTCTCAGTCTTGTGCAGGAGAGGGGAAGTGAACATTTTAACTAAATGGTGCTAGTAGTATTTTTTAAAGAAAAACAGCAGAATCCCTCTGTCTCAAAATATGTTTATAATGGACTCTACTTTAGTTCTTAATTCAGCGAGGAAGATCGAGTGCTCTTTGTTCCACATGAGAAGACTACCTAGGGAAAATTGGTTTGGTTTCAATCTTATCTGGGATGTGAATCCACAGGGTGCCCCCTTGTGCTAAAACAGGGAAAAGCAGGTCTACATCAGCTTCCTTTAGGAGAGCTGTGTTCTGCACATGTAGGTTTAAATTGGAGCACGGGGGTGCTTCTGGTTACAGCATTTGCCTTTCACAGCTCACAGCTGCTCAGTGATTATCGTGGAGGAGTTAAGTGTTGCTACCTTCAAAGTCGTGTAGGTTTTCCACCTGTAAAATAATTGGAAAGTCCCTCTCAGAAGGGCCACATGGAAGGGATGATAAATCCAGGGTGCAGAATAGCACTGATGAAACACATAACTATCCTCGAGTTCTTTAATGTTTCCTCCCCTTACTATTAGGGTTTGTATTTGTTTTAATCATTTCATTAATCATGTTAGACTTGCGTATATTCATTTGTATAATTAAGATCATTTGATACATGAAAGCTGAGATGGATGACCCTTCAGAAACAGTAACAGGAGCAATGGTTCCCTGAGGGCATGGGAAGAGAGGGGTGGGGAAGGGAGGAAAGCATTGATGATTGTATAACACCAATCTAGGGGAAGGAACAACAGAATTGTATGTGAATGGATATATTGCAGGGTGTAAGATACGGCAAAATATAAATAAAAATAAGGGTTCCTGGGGGGTAAGGTGGGGGAGGGAGGAGATAAAGGGGAGCCGATACCAAGGAGTTCAAGAAGAAAGAAAATGTTTTGAAAGTGATTGTAGTAGCAATTGTACAATACTGCTGGATGTGATTGAACTGTGGAGTGTTATGATATCTGTCAGAGTTCCCAATAAAATGATTTTAAAAACCAAAAAAGTAACTAGGGTTTCTTAGGATTAGTATCAGAAAGGCCTGCGGGTTTCCTCACTGGACTGGAGATTCCCTAATGCCTGTGTTCTCCCCAGGGCAAAGGACAGCATGTACCACGCCTTGGGCTATAGCACCATTGTGGTGTTGCAGGCAGTTATGACCTTCGAGCAGCAAGACATCCAAAATGGCATTTCTGCAATGAAGGACGCTTTACAAACTTGCCAAAGGTAGGACCGAGTGAGTAAATGTGACTGGAGGGATGGCTTGCACCATTGATCTCTTTGACTAAAGAGTGCTGGTGGCCTGACGGAGACTTGAACACGGCCGTGCTGACAGAACAGCACTTTGGTTTCCCGGTTTCATGGCCCCGTTGCAGTTTTATTTAATGGCGTCAAAAATTCCCAGTAGTGGCAGTGATCTCCGATAGCTGCGTGAATGGAAAGGCAGGCTGAACCAGTGTGGGAAGGAGAGTAGGGCTTGCTTATTTGCTGCAACCACGTCTATGCATATGGTGGCATGTGCAGAGGGACCAGCCACCGGGCTCGGGAGCTCCAAACTATGATCACGTTGCACCAAGGTCAGCTGGCACCACATAGTCCACAAAGACAATGGTCAACATCCTACTGTGGTGACTGACCATTAAGGTCTTCAAAGCACATGAGCAGCCATCTCAGGTGTGACTATGGGTCCCTCCTTTTCTCCAGGAAAGAAGAGGGATGAAAACTGAAAACACATGGGAACAGGCCAGTGGACTAATGGACCACATGGACATCAGTCTCCATAGCCCTGAAACCACGTGTCCTGAAAGGGATCACAGTAGAGGGGGGTGGGGGAAAGGATTATGTAAAAAAGTCATTAAAAAACACCAGGCTTGCTTGTCAGATAGACTGATGGGGAGTCCTTGAAATGGTAGCCCAGAGTCACCCTGTAGGTCTGGACATGAACTTTCCCTCAGGGCTTCATTTTCGGCCAAACAATGGGCATATTTACAAAGGCAGTGATAATGGGAAGTCCACACACTGCAGACTAACCCACCGATTGCTATGAAAAGGGCAGCATTTACCCAAGGACAGAGTCTAGAAGGGCGAGGATAGCGGGGGAGGGAAACCGGGCGCGTGAATGGAAGCGGAAGAAGTGATGCTTCGCTGTGGAGATTGCAATCCATGAAGGAAGAAACAAAGTGTGTCTGCATTGTTGAACAGAAACATTTTCAGGAAACTCTCAATTCACAATGACAAATTATATGTCTCTATCTATTAGATATATCTAGATATGTATGTATCTATATATCTATTAGGAATAACAAAATTCTATTTCTATTTGGCTAAGACTTATACATCCCTCTTTTTTGTGTGATAACTTGGGCCTGAGCTACAGAGATGGTCTGAGGGACGTTTTGCTTGCCTAGGAAAAGACACATCCTAGTAATTTGGGTCGGTACAAACGAGAGCTGGGTTTTCAGTTTTACTTCAAGCTTGGCTGTGCGCACGCAGGAAGGCTCTCAGCAAAAGCTGTTCTTAGCGTGGGTGAATTTCAACGTTGTTGAAATTAGATCCTCGCGTCATTATGTTGCAAAGCCCCTCAAATGAAGAGAGTTCTCAGCTACTGCAGTTGGATTCCTGATCTCTGGAGACTCTTAACCACAGAAAGACTGGTGTTAGCCACATCCCCGAGGACAAAGTTCTTTGCAGGTGTAGTATCCGCTGGTTCGGGTGGGCTCAACCACTTGGCTTATTCAGAAGGCTACGTGCTCACGGGGACCAGCCAAGCTGGGTGTGTAGGGCTCAGAAAGAGGTCTTTGCTTCACAGACTTTAGGGTGTCAGGGCCCAGTTTGGTGATTCTTTGGTCTGGTGATGATGGAAATGAATGGCAGTTGGAAAGGAGCTGGGCCTCACGGATTGCTCGTTTTCAATTAACCTTGGCCCTTCTGTGCATTCCATGCAGATACAGGAAAAAATGCACCGTTATGGAGTCTGTGTCAAGCCTTCTCTCCAGAGGGTCATTTGAACAGCTGACTGAAGGTATGCGTCATTTAGGAAATTAACTTACTCTGTTCTTTAAAAAAAATTAGAGGGTGATCATGCTCATAAAACGGAATCACAAAATATATAAAGTAAATGGAATGTCTTTCCCCCCTGTTTACCATATTCACCCTCCAGAAGTAACCATTGTTAATAGCTGATTTAAAATCTCGAGTATTTTTTGTGTGTACATAAAGAAACACATATGTAAGCGATGCCCAGGATTTCTGCGCTGTTCGTTGTGTGTGTGTGTGTGTGTTTTCCACTCATAGAATCACACTGTGCACATCCTGCTCAATACTGTGATTTTTTCACATGGATGTTTTCACAGCTCAATACAGATAACTGCACGGGAGTCTGTTCGATATCTACTAGGGCATTCCACAGGATTTGGGTACCACAATTGACTTACATTTTCTCTACTGAAGGAAAGTTCCTTTAAAAGAAATCTCTTCACCATTATAAATAATAGGGCCCTACATTCTTGAACTGACATCACCATGTATTGTTTTTCAAGTATTATGTGGTATAGATTCTTAAAAGTGGAATTCCAAGCTCTAAATATTTGGAAACTGAAAATATTTATAGCCGCTACCATTTTTTTTCTTCTCCAAAGCGCTAGGTCAGTTTATGTAGTCTTAACTATTTGTTTCTACGAGGGTTTCTGTTTCATCCCACCTTAAGAAGTTTTGTCCCCCAAAGTAAATGTTATCCTTCTAAAGAAAGGATTTCTTTCACCGTATGGAAGCAGCTTGAGTTGGGGACCTACATGTGTATTTAAGAGTCTGGGAAGGACAAGAACACGCTGATCAGGTGGGGGGCGGGGAGGAAGTGGCTCTTTTGCTGCCCCACTGAGGTCAAGGTTGATAGTCTGTGGCCAGCAGCCGCCCTGAAATAGAACACTCCCGTCAGAGTGGCTTCCACCTGAGGAAGGGGCGGGTAGGTAGCCCTGCCGAAGAGGGAATGTGCTCTTGAAATGGGAGCAGCGTAGGAGGAAGCTTTGCCCCCTCAAGAGAACTGGAGATAGCACACAGTCCTACAGATAAGTTGTGTTGTGTCCAACTGGGGCCGTTCTGGATACAGCCGCCAGGCATCCCTAGCGGACCAGTGGATGTGAGGCAGGGTTTGATGCTGGACGTTTGTATGTGTCCTTAGGAGAGTGGCCGTCAACTTCGAGTGACACTAGAGAGGAATGTTTGCACGTTGATTACGACAGAGGAGTCTGAGGCATGTGCCCGTCTTTGGGACTTGGTCTGAAAGGGCCTGACCCTGACTTTTAGCCATCTAGAACAGGTGGCCCGTCACTGTTCGCTCCAGGTAGCCGAGCCCTTCTATTTTACTTCTAGGGACGGATTGCCAAGAACCTATAAGCACTTATTGATTCATCTCCTTGATTTCAGAAAGATTGTGCCTCCATATTTTCCAACTTTGGGACATCCATGCAAATTGGCCCCAGCAAGTTCTAAAGTTCATTGAAATGGGCCAGTGAGAAATTAAATAGGACATTCCCATAAGAAATTAGACTTTTCCCCGTGTAGTCTCCTTTCTGCAACTGAGTGACTGTTTATCAGTGTCTGCCCCTCCGCCCTCCCCAGCACCTGCCCTCACTGCTGCCTTTTCTTTGCAGTCAGAAGGCTGGCAATTTAACCTTCATTTTGGGAAGAATGTTGTGATGTTTTTGGTGTGTGAATAATAATAATAGTAATAATAATAATAGCAGTGCCTTAAAAAAAAAGCGAAGCAGTTTCTATATTCTAGAAAAAGAGCCATGGTAGCAGAGCGGGCTAAGCCCTGGTTTGCTCACTGCAGGATCGGCAGTTCAAACCCACCAGCCACTCATCAGCAGAATGAAGAGGCTGTCGACTCTATCCTATGACAGGGCCCCGATGAGCTGGGATTGACCTGATGGCACCGGGTTTGGATTAGGGTTATGCATAGGACCGGGCTCTCCTTACTATTATCCAACGTAACCCTGTCACCTTCTCTTTTTAGATGAGGAGCTGACGTTCCTACCTTAACTCCCAGATCAAATAAACAAATAAATTAATCCCCGATTAATAAATGACCCGACTAACGGAGCAGGAATCAAAACTAATCTACCTGTTCCTTCGCCACATTCATTCCCCTAGGCAGGGAGAAAAGGGCAAAAACCCCCTCATCCAGATGAGGGACGAGTTGAGCCACCGCCGTCCGGCACGCGGAGCGCAGCCGGTCCTGGGGCATGGCACCGTATGAAAGAAAGCTGGTGAAAAGGCAGAGGTTTCTCTAATTGTTAAAAAGTTAAATCACTTTAGAGGCAGGGTGAACCCCTGAAACCAAAAACATCCCCAACACGGACTTGAAACCACACAGTAGTTTCACTTACCCCGTAAGGAGTGTTATGGTGCTTTTTAACACTTTGCTGACCGGCTGTTTCAAGCCCAGTCGATCCCCTGCATCCAACTCCTACAACGACCTCCATTGCTTTCAGGCTTACAAAGTGCATAAGCAAATGCCGGTGCCCACACACGTTCATGTGTGGCAGCCCGCAGCCTTCAGGCGTGAAAGCGCACGTGGCCGCTCCGTAGCAGATCACAGTGATGGCATCACGAGAGAGGTTGGGGAGGAAACAGGGCCAGTGGTTTTGTGTGACCAGAGGTGAACCTCCGGGAAAGGTAGAGGGGAAGGTGGCACAACCCAGAGCATGGAGTCAGTGTCATTGAATTGTACACGGAGACGTTTTTGAATGCTGTTTCTATTCTCAACAGCAATAGAAATGAAATTATGAAGATTTTCATTTCATAATGGGGGGTAAGTGGGAGAGAAGAGAAAATAAATAAAAGAAACAGAAACACGGAGATACGCACACAGATGGACACATAGAGCTCCCTAAAAAATCCTTCTCCAATAAATAAATACAAACACGTAAGGGCGCATGCGTCTTAGAAACTGAAGTAGGAACAGACATGTCTCTTCATAGGAGAATGCCGATGTCACAAATCATAGTGGAAGCATAGTAGTAGAACGCATACCAACACTCGAGTGTTGACACAAGGGTGAGGGTCCGTCAGAGACACCCCTCCTCCTATGTCTTCGTAGTTTAGCTTATGTCCTAAGATTTTATTTCTCAACAGATGATTTTACAACCAGATGTATCAGACTCACATAAAAGACCAGCTTGCGACTATAGCCTGTTAAGAAATACAAGTTTATTTAGGCTTCCTTTTCTCCGGCTGTGCTCAGCTTACCTTTCAGTATGTCACGATGAGACGGCCTGAAGTGGACAAAGGGATTTTGAATCACGGACATCTGGTTGGTACCTACTCCTCTGTGTGTTGTGGCTGACCTGTACAAAATCAGTGCCAGCGAAGAATGGAGACTTTTAGAAATTAAGTTGCATTTGATTCTTAGTGAGTTTTTGTGTACAAGGGAGTGCGTCAAAACATTGTAGCTGGAGGATGTGGGTTTGTTTTTTTTTTCTTCTGGGTAATTTCTACTTCCATCCACAAGTGGCTGGTTGTCTGCAGGAGTGAGTAGTGTTAATTAAACTTGCTCTTCTTCCATGGCTGGTATGAATGTTTCAGATTGCCTTTTGAAAGTGAGTATGTATATGCAGCATGGAGGGTGGGAAACAGTTGAATATGAAGCGTACCTAAGCCCTGCACACAGAGTTCAACCTTCCTTGCCTTCTAGCTCTGCCTTCTCGTTGTGTCCTTTGTGTAGCTCCTAGATTTCTCCATCCTTAGCATATTTCTTCCTCTTCTGCCCTCGGGTCAGTCTTTCCTAAATTAGCCCTGATGTGACATTCTAGTGTCATTGCCCCCTGGTCGCCCTTCCACAGCCCTTCCCTGCAGGTGTCCCATGCCTGCCTTCCCCTCTGGGCCGTGGCTCCTGCTGATGTGGCTGCCCCCCCCCCCCTGACCATTTCCCTGCACACATTCCTTGAGCTACAGCAATCTATGCCCCAAGTAGACATTCAAAGAAGTCAGTAGCTCCTCTAACAATGCCCAGGTTTATTGCACATTGACTTAGGAAGAGCGTTTTCAAG
Organism: Echinops telfairi; assembly: GCF_000313985.2. Classification (NCBI taxonomy): domain Eukaryota; kingdom Metazoa; phylum Chordata; class Mammalia; order Afrosoricida; family Tenrecidae; genus Echinops; species Echinops telfairi. The sequence continues at coordinate 15,859,918 of NW_022103922.1, read as the reverse complement.
AGACTGCATAAAGAAAAGTGACCAGTTTTTATCTCACTGGACACACTGAGAAAACCCGGAGGGCGCTTTGAAGGAAGAGGCCCCAGCTTCTCGAATGCCACCAGGCCTCGCCCCTCCCTGCCTGCCTGCCACGAGTGTGGGGCCACCTGTGAGGGTGCTGCTGGGGACTTTAGCGTCGTAGTTGCTTCCTCATGAACCATTTGGAAACGCGGGTGAGACAGGAGAGCGAGTGAGTGGGCTGGTTTGTGAGGTGCTGGAGGCCCTGTGTGTGAGAGCGAGCATGTACCTGTCTTGTTCAGTTTAATACAACAGCATCCCCATCGCACCGAAACACCTTCATTTCAGACTGACATCACACAAATGCTCAGCTTCCTAAACCTGTACCAGAATGCATGAGGGGACTGCAGCTTGCGTATCGGTGGAACGATTTCACCGTTGTTACTCAGTGCCAGCTCCCTTAGCAATGAAGAGATGCCCTGGAGCCCTTGATCGTGCGGATGGAGAGCAGCCGAGAGGGCTCAGGCGGCCTGCTCCCAGGCCCACAGCTCTCCTGCGGCAGAGTCTGCCCTCCAGCCCCCGGAGCTGCTCCTTAGACAGCCGACCAGTCTGTGTCTCTTGGAGGAAGCAGGACACTGCTGATTTTGTTCATGGAAAACAAACAGAAAGTTATCTCCCCTGCACACCCTCAACCCCCTCATCCCTGCAAGTTCACTGGGCTGTTCTGGAAGGTAGTCCACACATTTTGAGACACTCCACATGTCCTTGAGCTACACACAGCTATACCTACCTCAGTGGTCCACGCAGCCTAAACTCTAACTCAGGTCTCGTCTGCGTGAGGAGTTGGGACTCTGGTGCCCGCCAGGCCAGGCTGCTTTCATGGACCTCCAGGAATTGCTGCCGCAAGTGTCCAGTCCGTGCCACAATGGGCATGCCTTCCTGTCTCCATAGCTAGGATTGATACCTTTCCTTCCTTTTCTTTAATTATTCCCCCTCAAATCCTACACCTGTGTTACACTCTCACGCTTATTGTTAAGTTAGAAAAGAAAGACCCGGGGTCCCTTTTGGAAACAGTTGTTTCTAACTGTCGGTGTGCCTCCTGGGAGCACATTGTGGTCTCTGGCACCGAGGCCTGGCCTTTTGCCGTCCCGTCCGATTGGGAGCATCCAGCCTCCGTGCATTTTGGGAAGGTCTTGCCGAGAGGCGGATGCCAGAGGCTCGCTTTGCTTTCATGGCGGCGGCACCGAAGCAGTCGGTCTCTGTTTGGGTGTCTCTCTCGAGCCCATAGACCCGTACTGCCCAGCTGAATGCCCCAGAGCAATGACCGCGGACCTGGAATTTTCTTTAATATAATTCTCTTTGTTTTTAATAGAGGAAATGCATGCCGAAATCTGTTTTGCCGAGTGCCTCCTGCAGAAAGCAGCGCTCACGTTTGTGCAGGTAATGACTGCTTGGCTTGAAGTGGTGTTGGCTGGGAAGACCGACCGCTGCTGCCAAGAGAGCTGGGGCTCGCTCGCACCCCTTTCCACCCAGGGGTCCCCTGACAGACACCTGTTAGCCTGAAAGAGACTGGATGCACCCCAGAGAACCTCAAACTCACTGCCATTGCGTGGGTCCCTGCCCACTGCTGGCAGTGCCTCAGAGGCACCATGAATCGCATCTGACCTTCAGCCAGCCTGTGGGCACCCGCCACCTTGTCAAGAAACCCTCTCGCTGCTGCCGCACCCAATGCCCGGCTCCTCGGTGTGGGAGCAGAGGAAGCTGGTTTCTGCCTGCATTTGCAGCTGGTAGCATGCTGTCCACAGGCATGGCCGGGGTGGAGGGCGCCTTCCTCCTTCGCCGACCTTCCTCTGGCCTCCTTGCCCCAGGTGCTTCAGCAGAGCTCGGTTCTGCACGCCATCCGTGACCCAACTGCACCTGCACATGTCAGCCTTTGTTTTTCGTCCTCTCTTCCCACACCCCCTGCTGGATTTTATTTCTTCATCCAGAGGAATCGTTTTTTAAAAGGACCTGTCCCAAACAACAAATCTCTCCTCAATTGTCACTTTCATTTCAATATTAGGATCCAGCTGCTTGCCTAGCATTGTCTCTTCCAGTCCTTGTAACCGACGCCCAGTGCCTGGTCCCTAGAGGCACGGATGTGTGCGGTGCGGCAGAGCTGGGCTGGGGGTGGGGAGGAGGCAGAGTTGAATGTGTGCAGTGGGAAAGACCGTCCTTCATCGCTGTCTTTGAAACTGTTCTGAGAGCAGCCCCTCTGTCTCTCTTATCCT
>NW_022103922.1:15833268-15855200 GCF_000313985.2 Echinops telfairi | reverse complement strand
AACCTGTTAACTATTTAAGTAATTAGCGAAGTGAACAGGGAAATCAGTTCTTCTTTCTTATGTTGGCTGCAGAAGGATGCTTACGTGCACCGGAACAAGATGCCAAGCGTCTTCCCCATAGCAAGAGCCTGGAAGTGTGCAGCAGGAGACGGCCTTCCTGGCCCGTTTCTTAGAGCAGTTCCCTTCAGGCGGCTGCTTGATAGCATCTATTCAAAGGCTTTCTCAGAGTCCCTAAAGGCCTCACTCTCAAATGGCCCTCTTTGGGGCCAGCTGCCTCAATTTCGTGGTGGATGACCCTCCTGGAAACAGAACTGAAGGGGTTTGTTTTGTTTTTTTAAGAACAAATCCATCAGTTAATGACATCGCCAGCTCTGCGTCCAGAGCCAGAGTGTGTGGTCTGGTCTCACTGCTTGCTTGATGCTGCCAGCTGGAGTGCCCCGGGAAAGCGCAGCCCCGCCCTTTCCTTGGAGGAGGAGAGGTTGGCCTTAGAACCTGTTCTTGAGGTCAGCCATTTTGGAATCTATTGAAGCCGGAAGATACAAAGAGTTTAGGAGATGATAATGACTATTACAGTAGACTTAGAACAAACCATTTGGCTCCAAATTAGTGAAGATTACTTCTTTAATAGCATAATGCAATTCAGGGATGATTAAAATGCTCTCTTTTTGTTGATCTCTTTAACATGAAAGGAAAAATCACAGCAATAATACAAATATATCAGATGGAAAGCAAAACGGAGGTGCTAATTTCAGAATTCTGCCCAGAAAGATAGTGCTTAGTTACAGTAATTATACAAATACACGGTTGTGAGGGCAGGTTAAGACCCGGCTGGCAGATGATCTAATTACGTAATTGAATTGTTTTCAGGATGAAAATATGATCAACTTCATCAGAGGTGGCCTCAAAATTAGGACAAGTTACCAAATATATAAGTAAGTTAAACATCACAATCTGGGTTTTAACTGATTCTCATGCTCTGGATCTCTTTGTATTTCTAAATTCTCATAAACTAAATAGGCCTTTAAAAAATTATATTGATGGTAGTAAAAATGTACTTGATTTTTGACGTACTGGGCATGTGGGTGTCCATTCCACAGGGCAATAGAATTAAGTTGAGATAGACATTAAGAAGGAAAAGTACCTGGAGAGAAAACCACGGGCTTAACCTCTGCTTAGATCATCTTACTTTTTCACTCCTCAAAGCAACAGATAAAATGGCAGGTGTGATTTTGACCTAGCCCCTAGAGCAGTGCTAGCTCATAGAACCTTCCGAAATGATGGCGATGTTCTCTATTTGTGCTAATGCATTATTTTGTTATGGTTGGGCGTTTGCTTAATTAACGTGGACTATGGCTTCTATTTCCTTAATGATTATTATTTTAATCTAGTTCTAGCAATCACTCAGAATGTTAAATCTCCAACTTTTAATATGGAATCATCTTTTCCTCTCTTCATTTGCTTGATACATGTTGAATCTGGTGTCACAGTGGATTAAGCAAATGCAGCAACTCAAACCCACCAGCTGCTTCTCTGGAGAAAGATGAGATTTTTATTCCCATAAAGATCCACAGTCTCTGAAACCCTCAAGGGCTTTGGTGTGTTTTTTTTAATCATTTTATTGGGGGCTCATACAACTCATATCACAATCCATACATTGTGTCAAGCACATTTGTACGTTTGTTACCATCATTGTTTTCAAAACATTTGCTTTCTACTTGAGCTCTTGGTATCAGTTCCTTATCCCCCCCTCCTTCCCTTATCCTTGATAATTTATAAATTATTATTTTTCATGTCTCACACTGTCCAATGTCTCCTTTCACTCACTTTTCTGTTGTCCGTCCCCCAGGGAGGGGGTTATATGTAGATCATTGTGATTGGTTCCCCCTTTCTCCCCCACCTTCCCCTTCCCCTCCTGGTATCACTACTCTCATTACTGGTCCTGAGGGGCTTATCTGTCCTGCAGTTTCCAGGGCAGTTTTACCCTGCCCCTATAGGCTCAGGATAGGTTAGAATGAATTCAGTGATAATGAGGGTGGTTTTTTTTGTTTCTTTGTTTATATTTATGATTGCTTTTGCTTCCTGATGAACTTATTTATTTTTTAATACTTTTATTGGGGCTCTTACATCTCATCACAAACCATACATTCATCCATTATGTCAAGCACATTTGTACATACATTGCCATCATCATTTTCAAAGTCTTTCTTTCTACTTGAACCCTTGATATCACCTCCTCATTTTCTCCCTCCCTCCCCCAGCCTCCCTCATGAACCTTTGATAAGTTAAGATTATTATTTTCATATCTTACATCTTCCTCTGTCACCATTTACCCACTTTTCTATTGTTCGTACCCCCCGGGAGGGGGTTGTATATTGATCCTTGTGATCAATTACCCCTTTCTCACCCCCACCCTTCTGTAATCCTCCTGGTATCTCTACTTTCATTGCTGGCCCTGAGGGGTTTAACTATCCTGGATTCTCTGTGTTGCGGGCTCTTATTTGTAGCAGTGTGCATGTTCTGGTCTAATCCGATTTGTAAAGTAGAATTGAGGTCATAATTGGGTAGGGAGGAAGCATTAAAGAACTAGAGGAAAGTTGTATGTTTCATCGGTGCTATACTGCACCCTGACTAGCTCATCAAACTTATTCTTTTATAATTATGAAATGTCCCTATTTGACTATCAAAATATTCCTCATCTTGGAATTTACTTTGTCTGAATTTAATAAAAGTATTCATTTTTTTTATTATTAGTGTTCACATAGCTTAGAGCCTCAGCTTCTCATGACCTTGGAAGTTTTCAAGATGATTGGCTAGTTATTTTGAAGAACATCTTTCAGTTTGTACTTACCTAATGATTAAATTCAAATCATGCCTCTGTGGCATGGATTCCACAGAACTCCTTAGTGCTGGGTGTCACAGCCGTAGATGTGTTGTTGTGCTGTCTGCCGACTGCACTCCCAACTGACAGTGATCCCCAGGGACAGCGGACCCACTCTTCCTGGTCCTGTGCCCTTCCCAGGATTGGTTACAGACAGGACCAGGTTCTGATTCCAGGGCTTTGGTTGGCTGCTTCTCAGAAGTAGCCTACCAGACCTTTCTTCCTCGTCTTAGTCTGGAAGCCCCACTGAAATACATTCAGTATCCTAGCAATACGGGAGCCCCCACTGACAGATGGGTGGTGACTGCACGGGTGATTGGGTTGACTACATTTTGATGAGGGGGCCTCAGAAAGCATGTGGAAGAATGTAGTTACCAGACACTGGGATCTCCCCACTGACCTATTGAAGCCCCTCGTATAAGTATCATCCTTAGCAGGTTTGAATGATGTAACAAATTATTTTTGTTAACATTAACTTTTAAAGTTATAGTAAACACAACTACTTTTCTTCTTCTTCCCCAATCCAGGGAATGCCTTTCGATCTTGCAGGTAATTGAGAAGAAGAAAGTTGAGCAGCAATTCTTCTATGAGTTTGAAGGGGGTGTGAAACTTGGAATAGGAGCATTTAACTTGGTAAGGAAAGAATTACAAAGAAGCCAGGGTTTATTATAGAAGACCCGACCGTGTTCAGTGCTTTTTGTATAACCCGTGACCCTAACCTAAAACTCTTCACTGGGCCTGACCGACAAGTGACCCTCGGACAGTGAGGTTTCCTGTGCTTTGACCTAGTGGGACTTCGGCCAGTATGCGTTGTGCTTGTCTGCACATGCTCAGACTCCCCCTGGGTTGTCCGGAAGCATCCTGTAAGGTTTTTAGTCAGAAAGATCTTAGAATCCAGTTCCATTTCAGTGTCATAAATATTGTTGCTTTGATAGTGGCAGTGCTGGAGAAATTGGTGAGGAACAATATAACTTCAGAGATGGTTTTGTAAGTCCTTGGGTGGCACAAATAGTTGACAAATAACTGCTAACCAAAAGGTTGGAGGTTCGATTCTTCTTAGGAACACAGCTGAACAAAGATCTGGCAGCACCAGAACACCCTGGGGAGGGCAGTTGTGTTCTGGCCCCTGTGGGGTCACCATGGGTGAGAATTGACGCTGTGGCAACAGCTTTTAGTATATTTTGGCTAGTGGCGAAGAAGAGTCTGAGTAGAGACCTATCCAGTTGTGATACATTAGAGATTTTGAGATTTTAATCAAGGTTTGACTTGGATTGGGGTGAAAATGACACAGCGTGATGGACCCATACAGACACGTGACCACTAAACAAGACTCTTTAATCTTCCTTTGAAGATTAAAGAAACCTGTTTGGAGGTGGTGGGCTCTGAGCAGCTAGCCACCTTCCTATCTTTCCATCACTTCATGTGTTCGTTAAAGAGTCCTGGAAAAAATCAGCCTATTTTTTCAGACTTAAATATCTTTACTAAGTGAAGTTAAATCGTAAGTAAGTAATAACTATAGGAATAACTGTAGTATAAGTGATCATTGAGAATGTCTAGTAGTTTTTAACTTGCAATTTTCATCTTGTTGAGACACTGACATGGTACGTTATTTGGCATGCATGCATCTGTCTTTTTTTTTTTTTTAAGATGCTGTCCCTTTTACCAGCAAGGATCATCAGACTACTAGAATTTATTGGCTTTTCTGGAAACAGGGTACACATTTAATTTTATATCGGCTTTGACGGGGTTGGGCAATGCAAACATGTCTTCATAGCTAGAGTGGTAATTTCCAGAATTTAGCAGCGGCTTTTCCGCTGAAATGAAAACACTTTCACCTTGGTTATCTAAGTTCTGAGATGTAGAATTATCTTTTATTCACATCTTATTACATATTAAAGAGTTGATATTTTCATCAGAGACATCGTAGTGTGTATGTGAAAGAGTAATTCCATGCTGCTGTGTCTAGAGCAGTGGTTCTCACCCTTCCTCATGCCATGACCCTCTCATACAGTTCCTCATGTGTGGTGACCCCCCAACCATAAAATTATTTTCATTGCTACTTCATAACTGTAATTTTGCTACTCTCATGAATCGGGCAACCTCTGTGAAAGGGTTGTTCGACCCCTAAAGAACTGCTGATCTAGAATAATACAATGCAAAGAACTTGTGAGGTTGCCTTATGCTAGGTACTAATGTAAATTTTCTATTTATCAACACAAAAGCCTCAGCACCATTCTAAGGTCAAGAAAAAGTAAGCGCCACCTTTATGAGGGGTGAGAACACATGTCCTGACATTCTAGGTTCTGGAAGTGGTGTGTAATTCTACTCTTCTACTCCTAACACGTGCTTAATCCCCACAGGAGTTGGGACTCATGCAGTTACAAGAAGGGGCATCAGGAAGAAGCATGCGGGCTCCTCTGTGCTGCTTAACTATACTAGCCTTTCATACCTATATCTGTCTAATACTTGGTAAGGACTGCCTTGCATTTTCCTTCCTTGAGAGTTGATTATCTTGCGCCCAATGAGTAAATAATAATCGAGAAAAATAATCAGTAAGAGCTAGTAGTATGTTTACTTTTTAAAAGCAAAGATTAAGAATTGTGTCTCACCAGCCCAAGAGACAAGGGAACAACAAGTGAACTAAAATCAATGGAGAGAAGGGCGTGGGATGCCTAGTGGGGCTTGATCAAGGGCAATGTAACAGAGAGGAATGGCTAGACCTGAATGAAGGCTGAATGAAGGCACAGGAGGAAAGTGAAAGGAAATAGAGGAAAGAACCAGGAGGCAAAGGACATTGATAGAAGTCTAGATACAGGAATGTACTTATGTAAATATACTTATATATGAGAAGAGGGGAATAGATCTATGTTTTTATATCTATATGTTAAGAATTAAGATTGCAGATGGACATTGGGTCTCGACTCAAGTATTCCCTCAACACAAGAACACTTTGTTCTAATAATCTGGCATTCTGTGATGCTCACCTTCCCGACACAATCACTGAAGACAAAATGGGTGCATAAGTAAATGTTAAGAAAACCGATGGTGCCTGGCTATCAAAAGTTAGAGCGTCTGGGGTCTTAAAGGCTTGAAGATAAACAAGCATCCATCTAGCTGAGAAGCAACAAAGCCCACATGAAAGAATCACACCAGCCTGTGTGATGATGAGGTGTCGATGGGATCAGGTATCAGGCATCTAAGACCCAGAACAAAATCATATCCAGTGTGAATGGTGGGGTGGGGGTGGGGTGTGTGGAGTGGAGACCCAAAGCCCATCTGTAGACATTTGGACATTCCCTCACAGAAGGGTCACAAGGAAGAGTTGAGCCAGTCAGGGTGCAGTATAGCACCAATGAAACACACAACTTTCCTCTAGTTCTTTAATGCTTCCTTCCCCCCACTATCATGACTTCAGTTCTATCTTACAAATCGGATTAGACCAGAACATGCACACTGCTACAGACAAGAGCCCGCAACACAGGGAATCCAGGATAGATAAACCCCTCAGGGCCAACAATGAGAGTAGAGATACCAGGAGGATTAGGGGAGGGTGGGGGTAAAGAAAGGGGTAATTGATCACAAGGATCAACATATCCTCTCAGAGGGATGAACAATGGAAAAGTGGGTAAAGGGTGACATAGGAAGATGTAAGAAAATAAGATGAAAATAATAATCTATAACTTATCAAGGGTTCATGAGAGAGGGCGGGCAGGGGAGGGGAGGGGAAAAATGAGGAGCTGATATCAAGGGTCCAAGTAGAAAGAAAATGCTTTGAAAATGATGACAATAAATGTACAAATCTGCTTGGCACAATGGATGGAAGTATGGATTGTGATGAGTTGTACAAGCCCCCAATACAATGATTTTAAAAAGAAGGGGGAAAAAGAAGAATTGTTCAGTCACCACCAAAATAAACTTGAGAACATTTCCTGCACTTTCACTCATTATTTATTAGCTCCCCATTTCCCCCCAACCTCCCCTGCCGCACCCCTACAAAACTATTAATCTAGCTACTGTCTCTGTAGACTTACATGTCTTAGATTTCATGTAAAGAAAGTCATACTAAGAAAGCCTCCAACAATAACAAAACGAAATAGAGAAAAACCTCAATCCAAAAGAAAGAAAATAATAAAAACTAGAACAACTTTGTCAAAAGGTAAAAAACAAATGACAACGTGGTAAATTTTAACATACCTATGTCTGCATGAATTCACTTTCCAGTGCACGCTCTCCAAAGGCATGGCTGTTCATGTGCTTGGTCAGTGGTCAGAGGGAACGTAATGGAATCTTAGTCTGTGTCGGGTTTAGACTTTCCCTGTCAGCCATAGCCCTCTGTAAACCAGGTGCTCAGAATTAAGCTCTAATACAATTACCTCCTTTCATCTTAGATTTTACTATTTATAATCCTTGGATCACAAAGATGTGCTTCCTAGAAATTTTGTTTTAATTAGATATCCTCATATTAATGTTTAGCAGGAGGGTGGAGTGGCTTCTTTTATTTGATTTAAAAAATGTGTCCTTTCTGCTTTAAAAAAGAATTTGATACACGTTATTACTACTTTAGTATAAAGACTGAATCCATCTGCCATAAGTTCTCTTAAACTAAAGTTGCAGGTGAAGCGTGTATATTTAGTTCCCAAGTGTGAAAACGACCCATCACGAGTTTCCCATTTTCCGGGATGAAGTAGTCCTTGTTATGCGTGAATGGTGTTTGGGGGCTGTTGTCCTCATCTTCTGGAGACTGAGGCTTCTCCTGTTGACTTTTTAGGTACCGGGGAAGTGAATATCGTGGAAGCCGAGAGCCTCCTTGCACCCTTCCTCCGGCAGTTCCCAAACGTATGCCTCCTATTTCCGTGTCCGTTTCAGCTCCACTGACGCAGCTGAGCCGCCCCGATTTCTGAGCAGTGTCTCCTCTCCCCTCCCCGCAGGGCTCGCTCATGCTGTTCTATCATGCCCGGATAGAGCTGCTGAAGGGGAATGTCGAAGCGGTAATTTATCTTGAGGGGCTTCTGGGGGAGTCGTCCATGTTGTAGAGTTCTTCACTTACCCCTTCAACTTGCAGCTAAATGGACCAGACCCAAATAAAGGTGGTGGGAGTGGGGGTGGGGGCACCATAATTCAAAAGCCAGATTTTCATTGTGTGTATGTATTTCTGTGACGTAACATAGATCGCTAAATACAGTCTATGTTAATAGATCACATACAGGAGGCAGTTCAAGGTAGATCATGCAAGATGACTTGTAAGACATTTACAGGAATCTTGGAAGCAGTTGACTCACCAGTTTCTGCATCACCTGCCGCTTTGGAGGCTAGCCCTCTTCTGCAGTGGGCTAGCCTCATCATCAGAGTCCCTCACGGAAGGGGCTTTGTGGTCAGAGGTAGAAGAGTCAGGAGTATTTCATAGAAATATATACATAGGCAATTTCGTATGTAGAAATGGAATCAAAACAAAACAAAAAAGAAATGGAATCAAATACAGTATTCTTTTTTGTTCCTCCCTACAATGCATTTTGGTTGTATTTCAGGTCAGTGTATCTAAATCTCCCTTTCTTTTTTGATGGCGAGGTTTCATTCCATGGATGGATGTATCATACTTAACTAAACTGTGAGAGCAATCTGCTATTGCTAAGACATTTAGCCACTTCTGACAAGGCTGCTGTTGTAAACATCCTTATTGTACATTTGTGTGCACAGGCTTATTTATGTCAGACAGATTGTGATAAGTCGAAGATACATGCATTTTGGTAAAGCCAGCAGAATTGTCCTCTTAAGGCAGTGTCAATTTATATCCCTCTAGGGGATAAGAATATTTATTTCCAAGTCTGTTTGCCAGAACTGAGTAAATTATCCATCTTTTTATTTTTGCAAGTTGCTGGCCCCCCTCCAAAAAAGATAGAATTAAAAATTTTAATTTATATTATCTGTTTACAGGTTTCTTCATGTGTATATTGTGTTTGCATATCTTTTTTGCTGATTAGTCCATTCGTCTTTGCTAATTTTCCCATTGAGTTACCTTTTTTCTTAAGGATTTCTAAAGATTGCTATATGCTAAAAATTAATTCTTTGTTACTTCTGTATGGATTGGATACTTTGGCTCAGGAATAATTTTGCTCAGCTTTAATTTTGCTTAGGAAGTGTTTCATCCTACCTAGCTTTGACTTCTCAGGAGCCCAAATATGTTAGTCTTTGCTTAAAGTGCTTGTGTACTTTGAGCTTTCCTTGGGAAGCAACCCTGCCATGTTATAAAGTGCCAAGGCCCCATCTCAGAGCTAAATAACAAAGTGGCACACAATGGTATCATTGCCTATGTGAAAAAGAACATGTTATGTTGAATGGTTTAATGACTGATACTTTTGTTCTCTTAGTACAAAGCATCTTATGTATTTTTCCATTAGGTTATTATCTCCTTATCTAGTATCTGGATGATCAGCTTTATGCAATTGACTTATAGGCACAAGAAATATTCCAAAAATGCATTTCAGTTCAGGAAGAGTGGAAACAGTTTCACCATCTCTGTTACTGGGAGCTGATGTGGATTTGCATTTTCCAACAAAACTGGATGCAGGCATATTACTATTCAGATCTGCTTTGCAAAGAGAGTAAATGGTCCAAGGTAAATGTCAATGTTTCCATTTACGTCACCTGTTTGCCAGTAAGCGACCAGAATGATCTTCATTTAGGACAATCGTGCAATAGTATGACGTCAAAACTATGTTTTCAACTTAGCAATCCACCCATGCAGGCAATAGACATTAAGTACCTTCTGCTAATGGGCATGATACTCAGTGCTGCAGCTTCAAAAAAAATCTGTTAAAAGGAGTAGTTTTTCCTCTAAAGATGAGCTGCCCTTAAACTTTCTGATGTCTTGGTGATTAGACTTTTAGGATCATCACAATTAGTTCTGATCTGTTTGGGAGAGGCATGGTCTCTTTTCTCAGTCACGAAAACTTGTAGTTATATGCTAGAGATGTGGTCCAAGTTAAAACGAAAGTGTTATTTTCATTTAGAACAAGTAATACACGACTTCTCTTGTCCCTGATTGTTTGATGCCTCTGGAAGGTTTGTAGGTCATTGTGGTAGAAATGCCACACCTTAGGGCTACACCGTCACGAGACACTTTTCTCTTCCTCCAGGCGACATACGTCTTCCTGAAAGCTTCCATTCTGAGTATGCTTCCAGAGAAGGATGGAGCGCCCACTCAAGAGAACGTGGTCACGTTATTCAGGTAAGCAAGACCCGAACAAAGACCCTCCTCCGTGTAGCGGTGAGCAGGCAGGTCCCTCCCAGTCAGCTCAGGTACAGCTCCAGAGGGTCGCCCTGCTTTACCTTCCTGCTGCTCAGTTTACTTCACCGTTGTACAGGAAAGCTGAAAACGGGGTATTTAGCCCAGCACCAATGATGCCATCCTTTTAGGAGGATTTTACAGCCACTCGGTGTGACTGGGAATCTTGAGAACTTGTTCTTTTTGTGTGTGTCTTGGGCGTGGGGTTTTGTTTCTGGATTTTTACTACTCAGTTTTGAACAAAGTTTTCTAGAATGGTAACTATCAAAAGATGGTCACTATCGCTGTAAATAGAATGTACATTCCACGATCAAATACACTTTAAAAACGAAGTATATCATATTCTTAGTTTCCATGAGCATATCATAAATTGAAGAGGCTCTGCTGTGAGGTAGTCTGTTGGACTTCATTAGACCAGTATTCCACTGTCTGTCCATCTGTCCATAACCTTTACAAATAAGGCTTAACTCTACAAACCACCCTTCTGTTGAGCACCTACTCTCTTGTTGTTGGGTGCAGTTGAGTGGGTCCTCACTTTGTCAAGACCTTCAAGGACAGAGCAGAAGTGCCCCATGGGCTTTTCTTGGCCTTCATCGTTACCGAACAGATCAGCAGGCCTGGCTTGAGTGGAACCACTGGGTGGGCTCCGACTGCCAGCCTCTTGACCATCAGCTGAGTTCATAATCACTGGGCCACCAGGGCGTTTTTGTGTGGTCCACGGAACCAATGTTCTGTTCATTCAAACTCTGATCTTTAAACCATGGATTTTCATGTCTGAGTTTTCATGTTTCTCTCTCTTCCCCCCAACACACACACACATGCCCACTGCCTGTTCCGCTGATGTGAGTGGACATTCCATGCATGGACATCCTGGGGCAAGATCCCTGCCCCTAAATTGTGTCCCCAAATACCTGAACACAAGCCTGCCGTAAGAGCGGAATGTTTTTTTTCTCAACTGGACGTGGCCCGTCTGTCTTTCTTGGCAGCCTGTTTGGTTCCTTTTCAGAGTGATGCACGTGGAAGCACTTGCAGGAAACACGGAGTCCCTCCCTGCTACTCTCACGTTGTGAACACCCTGCTTGGAAGGAGGAAATGTGTCAACAGGCTGTGCGCCCATAGCGGGTTGTCCAGTGTCCAGTGTCGCCTGTACCGGGAAACAATTGGACCGCTGATAAATTACTTGACCGCCTATTTTGAGCCACGTCATTTTATAGATCTGTGCCATACTTACGGAGCAGGATAAAGAGGAATGTCATGGCAGTGTAGAGAATGGAGGGAGAAGTACTGTGGGATATCTCCTGCTTGCTTGACAGACGCTCTCGACCAGATTGATAGCTGGTTTCCTGGACCTCGTATGGTTTGGTAGCTCACACCTTGGTTTGGTAGCTTCGGACAGAGGAGAGAGTTGTAAACGCAGTGGTCCTCAAACCGGAATGCACAGCAGAATCACCTTGGCGGGCGGATTAAAGTCCAGATCGCCGGGCCCCAGCCTTGGTTCAGTCGATCTGAGTGGGGCTTAGAAATGAGCACTTCCCACAGGCCCAGGGGATGATGGACATCTGATCTGGGGCATGTTCCCTGAAAACCACTGGTGACCTTATGTGTGTGTCCTAACGACCTCATCTTTCCCTGGGGGCGCCGGCTGGGACCCCTCACAGACAGGTGGAGAGCTTGAAGCAGAGAATTGCTGGTAAATCTATCCCGACCGAGAAGTTCGCCGTGAGGAAGTCTCGCCGGTACGCTGCCGGGCTGGCCCCCCCTGTGAAACTCGTCCTACCAGCACTAGTATGTAACTCTTACTTGTTTTCTGTTTGTGCACTCGATGCTCCGCGGACTGATAGCAGCAGGGAATATATCAAAGTTCTGTTGTGATGTTTGGCTCAGTTACAAGCATCTTCAGGTGATTTTGGTAAGGTAAACTCATTTATGAGTAAATTTATTTGTTCATTATAAGTTTTAAAATAGCTAATTTTTCTTAGATTGACAATTCCAGGCCATTATGATAAAGGCTATTGATGAGTCATATGAGGGAGCTTCGGAAAATTTTTATGAACCTTTTTTTAAAGGGCTTGAATATTTTGAAGTCCCCCCTCATCAGTTAATTATCTCCAGAAATTGATGAGTATAGTTCCCCAGAGAGGTTCAGTTGACTTAGTCAAGGTCAAGTTGTAAACGTAACGTAGACCTGATTCAAGAGCGGCATTGTTCAGTACAATTAGGATGTAAGCTACGTAGGTGATCTTAGACTTTCAAGTCACCTCATTAGCAAAAGGAAACAGGAAATTAATTGCAAAGACTATGTTTGCTTTATCAAATATATGCAAAATGTTGTCTTTTCAACATATCCATAAAATATGAACTTGCTGGTTCACATTCCTGCCTTGATACACTGCTTCATGGACCCCTGCTGGGGATTCTGCACTTTCCGAACATCTCGTTTTAGAGGGACTGCATCTCAGGGTCTGAGGAACTCAAGTGGCCGGCTGTCGACTACCACAGTGGACACTGCATGCTTAGCCCTGCCATTCTTAACCAGTCTCCTGTTTGGTTATGCTTCTGGGAGAAGTCTTACTTCAACTTGAATTTCCTTAGTGGGCATTCCTGAATGTACCCAACCCCTCTGATTCTTGGGAACATTGCAGGCAGACAGCATCGGATGGCTCCTGGTCTATTGCATGGGTCCCTGGGTCATTATCAAGTGATCTGCATTGGGAAATATTTTTTTTATTTCTCTCAAAAATTCCCTGGACACTTTCCAGGGCATTGTAGTTCTTTCTTAGCCCTCGGACCTAGCTAGATTCCAGTGTGCGTGACTGTGTACTGCTTTGACTTAGAAAGGCCTTAGGAAAGGTCAGCTCGCCCTATTTGTGTCTCCAGGTCTATGATTCAGGATGTGTGGAGAATAGACTTGAACTTGTGGTTGCCATGAGTCAGAATAGACTGAACGGCAGCCAGCAACCAGGAGGCTTACTGCAAGCTCTGATTTTTCAGGAACTCTTCTACATCAATTTAACTCCAGTGGCCGAGTCGAGCTGGTCTGGTCCCAGGCATCAGACCTTGCAAAGGCCGGACGTGGGCCCTTCCTTGCCAGCTTTGTAAAGGAAGCCTACCTTGGTTGCCACTCTACTTGAGTGAGCCCCGCCCCCTCCTTTCCTTTGATGTACTTCAAGATCTGACCTGCCCTCCCCGGAAAATTAGAAAAAATATTTTCAAGCAAAAATGCATTTGCTTTTGATCCCCCCAAAAATCTCATCCTCAAGACCCATTAAGTGTTATCCGCAATGAGAAAACATCCAGGGACCTTTCGAGGGGCTGTCTTTGGGCCATATGGCCTTTCAGTGGACGTGTTCTCTGCATATTGGGTTATATTCCTGGTCTGCCACATATTTTAATAGTAGAAAAGGTCCCGGCCCAGTGACATAGCACTGATGTTCATTTCCAATGATGTTCTTGGAACCGTTTTATGTAAACCACTGGCAGGCATTTACACATATTTCCCTTTACTTAAAAACATCAACAGAAATGCACATTAAGTGGAATTGTTCCATAAGCCCAGTTTACACTATGACCTTGACTGCTTTATCAGCATTCTGTCTTCTTTCCAAGAGGATTAAATACCAGTAGATTCCCAATACGTGTTTCTTAAATGAATGAGTGAATGACGTTAATGGAAGTATTTACATTGAATTACTGCACCATATAAAAGGCATAACATGAGGGAATGGGACACTATCTCACTAAACTCCAGCTGAGGAAAGCCTTCCTAAATGCTGTCTCCAGGTTCCTCGCCACCAAAACAAACCCCCAAGGCCTGGCATAACCCCACACCATTACAAATGGCTTTCCATTCTTCTTTGCTAGGAAATGATGTACGTCTGGAATGGCTTCCCAGTAGTGAGCAAGAGAAAGGACCTCTCTGAAAATTTGCTGATAACGATTGAGAAGGCGGAGGAAGCTTTGCAACATGAGAGTAAGTATGGAAAGTAAGAGCCCAGAAAGCCCAGTCTCTGCGCCCCTGACACTCACTTGTGCCTTCCCTGTGCGTGTCTACCATGGTCATTTATGTGCATCAAGAGAACCCGAGTTAGAAGAAAGAAAATGTTTTGAAATGGATTGTGGCAGCAATGGTCCAACACTGCTTGAGGTGATGGAACTATTGAACAATGATATCTGTGAGCGCTCCCAATAAACCGATTCAAAAAAAAGATAAAGAGAGTTGAGTTGAAAGGCGGCAGGCGATCGATGGGGTGCAGCAACAGGAAGGAAGGGGTGATGCGTGCTGTAACCTAGAGGGGCTTCTGCAGAATGAAAGAGAGCAGCTACCAAAGACCACACGCTGCCTGACTCCAATTCCGCGACTTGTCCAGAATGGGCAGAGCCGTGGAGACAGAGAGTAGCTGCGTGGTTGCGGGGAGAGGAGGATCCTGAGGGGCGATAGCTAAGGGGCACGGGGTGATGAAAATGCCCATAAGTGTAGTTGTGGAGGTGGTGACACCAAAATCCATTGACCTGCACACTTTAAACAGGCGAATTGTGTGATAGGTGCATGATACCTCAGTCATGCTGCTGAAAGCCGGGGGCAGGGAGGAAGACAGTCATTTGGGACTTAGGGCAGCACACGGAGAAGGCGCGTCTGCTTTGGGCATTCAGCTTGTCACGGGCGCTCCCGTGTCTCCTAGAGCTAACTTTGCAGGCTCCTGGGTTTTGCAGACACAGGGAAGTAAAGGTACTCTTTTCTGAATGTAAAGCGGAAGCGGTGGGGAGATGTTCATCTGTGAGTGCGCGCATAGGGTTGAGTATCATCATAAAGCATCTCTGAAGGAAAGCAGTCGTCAGAGAGCTCGCTGCCGCGTGGGGGAATGATCATGGTGTTGCTCTCGGAGGTTCTGGGAGGCAGGCCGTCTTCCTGAACCCATTTGCCACAACTCTGTCTCAAGGAAAACTCAGCGTGGCTTTACTGGCGCTCTCACTTCCTAGGACGTTCGGGTCACTCCTTGGCAAAATCCTCCTTCGCCGAGCACCAGAATGTTGGACTAACACAAACAGCTCATAACATGCTACACTGAGCTTAATAGCATGCACAGAAATGGTAGTAAAAGATAACATCCACTGTGGACTGTAGGGTTTAGTTCTGGGCCCTGAGAGATCATGCTTTTTGAGTGTGTATTTCAATAAGCCCACATGATTAGAAACATTGGTTGTGTGTGTGTGTGTGTGTCTGCACACGCACCGTGTGTAATGTTCATAGTTAAAAGTAACAGGAGAGGCCAGGGAGCAGTGATACTTAGGGATTTCTTGGAGAAAGAACTATCAGTGTGTAGGAGTTCAAAGTGAGGATTACCTGTTTTTAGCACCGAAAAGCCAACTTAGGAGTCTGAGTCCATTTGATGGCAGTGCGTTTGGATGGAGTTGGTGTCAGCATCACCGTTGACCTCCCACGGACAGTTTACCAACTGAAAACTCAGCAGGCCCGAAGGATGATTTTTAAGTGTTACAGGAGAAGCACGCAAATTTCCATAGGAAGGGTACCGTGTCCTCATTAGCTCAGTTTACGGCCTCTGCCACCTGTGTATCACAACCTGAAATGTATGAATTACTCGTCTTGGAATGACTTCCTGAGCAAGTGTAACTGGCGAAGAAAGCAGAGTTCAAGTGTGCAGGGGCATGTCCGGGAGACAGCGCCACTTCTGTTTCAGTGCACATTGCCTTGGGCTCTCGAAGGTGAAGCGGCATTTTCAAGAGAAAAAACCTGGTGAAGGACAAGCCTTAACATTTCTCGCAAGCAGTGAGGGGGCTGGGGGGAGCATTTGATGCACTTCAGAACCATTTTGTCTAATTTTATTGCATAATTTCCTCCCAAAAGAACATAACCTGGGAGACTCGATAATCAGTTGTAGACATAATGATGTGGAGAGGGCATTGTGCTTCCTGAATTTTTAACGGGGAAGAGGCCATCTGCTTCTCCAGATGGGAGTGCCACCGGCTCCCGCTTTGACGCCAGCGCCGCCGTAAACCACGACAACGGGCGGACGCAGCCGCCCTGCTCCTGGGGCTTCAGTCTGGAGAGCTGGCAAAGCCCTTACTACGTTTAGACTTCAGGTTCCTGTTGTATCTGGCTAGGATGGAATGCTAATACAGTAACTGCAACCTTTATAAACCGTGTTTTCCATTGAATTTTAGGTAGCAAGACATACCTCGCTGCCATCCAATCGGTAGCGCCTCAGAGCAACCCTATAGAACAGGGCAGACCTGCCCCTTTGGGTGTCCTCAATCTGTAAATCTTATGGCAGTAGAAAGCCTCATGTTTCGCCCTCGGGAGTGGCTGGTGGATTTGAATCGCTGACCTTGCGATTAGTATATCGCAAAGCACAGCCACTACGCCAGGGTTCTCCTGAGTTTAAAGGAGGCATAGTGGTTCTGTGTTGGGTTGCTAACGGCAAGGTCAGCAGTTCGAAGCCATCAGTAGCTCTTTGGGAGAATGACTGGCCTTTCTAAAAAAAAAAATCTCTGAAGAGTTAGCGTCTTGGAAACTGACAGGGGCAGTCCCACCCTCTCCTCTAGGGTCACTGAGTTGGCACCGACTCGATGGCCGTGAGGAATGTGATGAGTGACAGCCAGTGAGCTGTTCGTGCTTCTTCCCTTAGATTTTTTTTTGATCATCTTATTGGGGACTCGTACAGCTCTTACCACAATCCATCCATCCATCCATTGCGCCAAGCACACTTGTACATATGTTGCCATCATCATTTTCAAAACAGTTTCTTTCTACTTGAGCCCTTGGTATCAGCTCCTCATCCCCACCCCCTCATGAATCCTTGTTAATTTAGAAAAAAATTTTTCATGTCTTACACCGACCGCTGTCCCTTCACCCACTTTTCTGTTGTCTGTCCTCCTGGCAGGGGGTTATATGTAGATCATTTTGATCGGTTCCCTCTTTCTCCCCCCACTTTCCCCATACCCTTCTGGTATCGTTACTCTCATTATTGGTCCTGAGGGGTTTATCTGTCCTGGATTCCCTGTGTTTCCAGTTCCTATCTGTACCAGTGTATGTGCTCTGGTCTAGCCAGATTTGTAAGGTAGAATTGGGGTCCTGATAGTGTGGGGGAGGAAGCATTAAAGAACTAGAGGAAAGTTGTATGTTTCCTCTGTGCTATGCTGCACCCTGACTGGCTCGTCTCTTCCTTGTGAGCCTTCTTTCTGTAAGGGGATGTCCAACTGTCTACAGATGGGCTTTGGATCTCCACTCCGGCCTCCCCTCATTCATGTTGCTTCCCTTAGATTTTAAAATGTATTTTCCTTGTCCCGTGTGTCTGCTTCTTGTAAGGTTTGAATGTCTACTCCGCGGATGATGAGTGCTTGGTGAAGCTCTTGAAAGGCTGTTGTCTGAAGAACCTCCAGCGGCCCCTGCAGGCGGAATTGTGTTTCAACCACATCATTCAGAGGTAATTGCAGACAGTGGCCCGTGCCGCCTCACCTCCTGGTGTCTGGAGCCTTGCCCTGGGACCCCCGGCAGAAGGCACTCGCTCCTGCAGCTGGATCTTTGAGTCGCTGTAACAGAGGCCCTGTCTTTGTTCTCGCCGAACAAAATGACAGCCTTAAACTGGACCTTGGCTTTGTGAGCTTCCTGTTGGTGTTCAGAGGCGACACATGAAAACGAGGTCGCTGGCAGGACCGACAGGCGCTCCAGCGGACTCAGAGCTTTACTAAGCCCCCGGGAGACTGCGTCAGTCCCTGTTGGCTTGTGTGTGTGTCTGCTGTGCCGGGCGGGCGCTCGGGGTTGGGGTAAACAGATGCTGTGATGAGGGCGGGGGACTGTCTTCTGTATCTGCATCGGGTTCTTTACAAATCTCCCCCCAGCACTGGTGGCCACGTCCCACAGCGTTACAGAACGTGGGCTGGCGTCGGGGTTCTGAAGCCTGGCCCCTCATGCAGCTGCAGTTCACAGAGCCAAGCAGGCCCTTCCCGAGAGAAGCAGAGTTCAGGGCTGGTGGGCCCCAGCGGTACGCAGCCCTGCATCTTCTTCCCAGAGTGCGGCCACACCTCTGTTGTTTCTCGCTTTGCTCAGTGTGGGCCCACCGTCCCTGTCCTTTCCCAAGAAAAGCCTGAAATCCGGGCTCCTTGTAAAGCCGCCAAGTTTTAAATCCTGGCTCCCCAGTCTTAGGCACCTCGACTGGAAAAGGCTCCTTGCCATTTGCCCATGGTTGCCTCAACTTGTGTCTGACCTTGCTTGTTTTCCGGCTTCTGTTCTTACAATTGAAGCTGTGGGTCTGCTATGCTTTGTACATAATTGAGTGTATGTTTGTGGAGGTGTGTGCAGCTCTTGTAGGAGGTTCCTACAGGGTCAAGGCTCTGTGGCCTAGTTCTTTGTTGCAAATCTCCCTGCCTGTGGATTGTGCCACCAGCACTTTAGTCCCTTTCATGGTACGTGCTTGCTCTGGTTTGGCACCAAGTTTCCTTCCGAAGCTAAGCCTGGCATTTGAGAGGGTGGTATGCGCACAGACGCGTGCACGCGCGCACACACACACACACACACACACACACACACACACACACACACACTTTGACTACAATATTATATAATATATAATAGCACTAGAAATAAATGTATATCTATACATATCTTTCTAGTGCTTCTATATCTATTGCAGCCAAAGTCTTTGTGTTATTGGTGAAGAAGCAAGTGTCGACCAGAATCCTCGTGAATTTTTAAAGTATTATAACTGAAACTAACTGCCATCGAGCAGTGCCAACCCACGGCGGCGACCCTGTTGGACGGTGTAGAACTGCCCCTGTGAGTTCCTGAGATGATAACTCTTCCTGGAATACAAAGCGCTGTCTTTCTCCCGTTAAAGTATTATAAGACGCAAAAACATACTGGGAGCTGTACATCAGTAAGAACTAACACAGCTCTTGGAAATCTCTGAATGGAGTCGTTTCCTGGGCCCGCGCGTGCTCACGAGGGCCATCTTGCCCTTTCCAGCTTTTGGCTTTGACGTTCTAACGCTAGCCCTCCCCTACTTATGGGCGAGCGGACGTCACCAGTCACCAGGGCTGCCTCTGGATTAAGGGATAAAACAAAACATCCATATATGAGACATTTGTCTCATGTTTCATTAGAGTCCTTAACTGGTGGATGGCACTTTTCCCTCAAAGCGTTGCAGGTCCTCTGCTCATGGGCTTTGTGCTGGACTTCTCTTCCAAGTCGTAGGGGAAATCGGTGGAGTGACGGTGTTTCTTGCTTTGTGAAAAACTAGGTTGCTCTCTATTTGCTCTTTTAGTGAAAAGCTACTGAAGTATGACCACTACCTGGTGCCATTCACCCAGTTTGAGTTGGCATTTTTGTACCAAAGCCAAGGAGACATCGACAAGGCCATAAAAACCCTAGAAAATGCCAGGTAAGTAACTGCTAAGGAGTCGGGAAGTCAGGCCCTGCAACCCCTCTGGCTCCCGGAGATAGGTTGTTGTTACCATGATAATGACAGCAGCCGAGACAGTGTATACTTGTGAATTAATAAACGTATAATCAGTAATAGCGTTACCCTTGATAACGGCCCCTCAAAACCCAAACTCTGCCATTGAGTCGACTGTGCCTTGTAGGGAGGCTGTCGGCAGCGTACTGTAGCTCTTTAAAGGAATAGGAAGCCTCAGCTTCCTGTCTTGAAGTGGCTGGTGGTTTTGAACTGCTGACTTTGAGATTCACGGCTTGGTTTATGCTCACAGCTTTGGATGCGACTGTGCTGACTGTTGAGCGGTAGGGATGAGTGCCACTGTGATGAGTTAAGTTTTGGCTCCTCCATGGGCCAAGGGAATGAGGGAAAGGTCAGTGCTGAAGCCAGTGCCTCCCACTGCTGCTGGACAGCTACACAGAGGAGGCCCGCATGGGTGCTCTAAGCAGGATGCTTAGGGTGCTCCAAATCACCTGTGGATTTCTGTGCCCTTGTCACGCGATATGTACTGGCCGAACCACTGCTACTTGAGTGCGAGCATGGGAGTAAGTACAATCACTCTGCACCTTAAGAACCCCCGAGTCAAGTGCAACCTGCAGTTACAAGCCACCCCGTAAAGCCTGTTATAGAAAAACGCCAGGCCCAGACCCCGTGGTTTCTCGTAACCACAGGGTGGTACTTAGTAGCACACACCAAAGCATTATTATATTATTATTATTGTAATACTATGTTCAAGGTGTTTTAATGTTTCTGAAAGTGTTTCTGTACTTTTTTTAAAGCATAGAAAGGCACACTATATACGAAGACAAATATTTGACTAACTGATGTTAGACACACACAAACTGTTCCAACTTGCACGCAGATGCGATTCAAAGACAGGTGCAGGGATGGCACTCCTGGGGCCTCATGGTGGGTGGTTTGAAGTTTTCAGTGTGAGAGACTGATCAGATTCATCCTATTCACCCGAGGCTCAGATTTCACAAAAGGGAGTCGGACTGTTTAGAAAGCGCTCCCCTAGCCTCCTCTCTCTCTCGCTCTGTAAATGGCCCGGCAATTCAGCAGAAGCTGGCTCCTCAAAAGCCACCAACAGGGGACTTTGAGAAAGGCAGAAGGTGATGCCCACCCTCACCGTGCCCCCAGAAAGCAGCATCTGCGTTTTCCCAAGATCCATTGTTTCACACAGGAAAGCTCACAGAAGGGGAAAGGAGGGATGCCTTGGTCTACAAAGCTATTTTTATTATTAATACAATTCATGTCGTTAGCAAAGTTTCGATCGCTGTACAGTTTAAGTGTTAATAAAGCTTTATCGTTTTCCTGTCGTTGCCTTCAGAAACAACTACAAAGATTACTCCATGGAGTCTCGACTGCACTTCCGAATCCAGGCAGCTCTCCACCTCTGGAGAAACGCTCCCTCCGATTGACGAGCGCCTTGCCCTCGGTCAGCACTGGCC
Source organism: Echinops telfairi (assembly GCF_000313985.2). Classification (NCBI taxonomy): domain Eukaryota; kingdom Metazoa; phylum Chordata; class Mammalia; order Afrosoricida; family Tenrecidae; genus Echinops; species Echinops telfairi. The sequence goes on along the minus strand of NW_022103922.1, from coordinate 15,834,143 downwards.
GCTGCCATAGGGTTCACCGCGTGTTCAAGTACAAAGGCCGCCTTGTAAACGAGTGATGGAAAACTAGCCTTTTTGTCAATATTTTCTATCATCTGTGTGGTTTACTGTTGGTCTACATAATGTTTATTGTTTTCCTATGGAATGATGTTCAGCACTCTCTAGAAAATGCTTATATTTTGCCTCCCCCCAAAAAAAAATTCACATTAGATTTGGGGAGGAAGAAGGTACAATAAGATCCAATTAGATTATTTTTATGTGGGAATAAATATTGTTTACGTAGCAAATGGCTTACAGGTTGAGCCGTCTTTAGATTGTTGGTCAGTTAGACTTCAGGTATATCTTGTTGCCTATTTTTAAATTTAAGAAGGGAAATCACACATCACCTGAATTTAAAATAGCCGAACAGGGACCTTCTGAGGACTTTTGGAAGACAGGCCTAGGGGATAGATAAGGGATGAAACAGTAAGTGGTTTTTTTCTTTTTAAAAAAAAATTATTTATTCCTGCTGGTTAAAAGATGGCAGCATTTTAAAGAGACTGTCCTCTTTGGGGTGTTCCTAAATCAATTATACTAAATCATATCTTAAGAAATTATCTTTAACCTTAGCAGCGTGAGTCTAAATATATATATGTTATTTTTCCTATAAGAAGCAAAACGAAGTTCCTGTGGCTTGCAGTGATATATTAAGTATCAGTATGTTTATACTCATGAAGTTGCTAAGATCTAATTTTGGAGCCATCTGTGATGGCTCCTTGTACATATCTGGACTCTGCTTACTTAGTTCTTTCCTTGGGAATTGCGATCAAGGGGATGGTGTGGAGAGAGTGCCACTGGTGGGGCCCTGCCTCTGTTAGTGACGTAGTACCCCCCCCACC
>NW_022103922.1:15813291-15833168 GCF_000313985.2 Echinops telfairi | reverse complement strand
TGAAATGGAAACAGACCAGCTGACCCTCAAGGCCTCTTCATTTCATGACCGAGTCTGTGTGTTAGGTGTTGATTAGCAACCAACCAAGTCATTGTTAAATCCAAAACCCCACTCAGGATGTGGCTTATGTTCTAGATACAAACAGCACCCCCCCCACCCCCACCCCCCCCACACACACATAGGTGTTGTGGCTGAGGACCAGCCTGGACCCAGAGGGAGGAAAAAGAAACCAGTGACCTGGGCTTTGTCCTGTTCCGATGGTGAAAAAGGAACTTGTTTCTGCAGGCTCCACAGTGTCGCAGCAAAGAGCTCCCGCCTGGAGCAGATGCCCACCTGTCGGTTCGTAACAAGGACCAAGTCCCTCCCTCTGGGGCTCAGTTTCTCCATCTGTACAACCGGGATAGCAATTGAGTAGTACTTGGTGCTAATGCACATGGTAGCCCTTTACGAGCTGTGGAAGGAAGGCCATGTGAGTTGGAATGGCGTTCCCAATTACATGTGTGCATTGACTACAGAATCAACACATACACACTGGCCAAGGCTGGCACCTCTGCTGTAAAATGGAACACCTGTGGAACTCCAAAGGCCTTTACGTGTACTCCTGTGCTTGACCCTGACAGTAACGCAGTGACTGAGTTTGCTCCCTGCTATGTCTTGCTCGCTGAGCCTGCGTCCAGCTGGTATCTGGTCCTTGCACCTGAGAGTGCTGCTCGCTGCCTGATCCTGTGGACGCTGCTGGCACAGAAGACGAGGAATCCAGCACTGGCCAGAGGCCCATGCTCTCAGAGAAGGTCTTAGTCATGATCCATATGTGCTATTGATAAGACTTGTGTAACTTGTACTTCAGATTCAGACAAAAGAAGTCAAATTAGCCCCATTACAGTTCATCATGGAACACATGTCCAAGAATGATATGGAACTTTGAGAAAAAGTTTTCAGAAGAGTATTGATAGCGTTGTTTCTAAAAGTATACACACCATGTTGCTTTTATGTGGAGTTGAAATTCGGGGCTGAATGTCAGTAACATAGTGTCTTTCTGGTATAAAGTGGAAAAAAAATTCAGCTAACAGTAGTTTTTTCCCCCTTCAACTCTCTATTCCCAAACAAATATTAAAGAAAGTCATACATCCCACTGCCCGTATATACTCAAGTGTAAGCCGACCCGAATATCGGCCGAAGCACCTAATTTTACCACAAAAATGGCATTATACATGAGTCTATATGGTACTTTTTTCCTTGTAGGTTTATTTTTATTTCTATTCGTGCTTACTTGTATTTGCGTCTTGGGGTTGCCACACAAGTCCCCACCAAGTGGGTGACTTAGAACAACAGACAGTTACCCTTTCATGGTTCTGGAGGCAAGAAGTGTGTCATCGAAATGTCCATCAGACCGCCTCTACGAAGGCTCCAGGGGAGAGTCCTTCTCTGACGCGTGCTCGCTCTCTCTTCTGGTAATCACCAGCAGTTCTTGTGTTCTTAGGCACCCTGCTGCCTCGCTCCAATCTCTGCCTCCTTCATCACTTGGGCTCCCCCACACCACCTGTCTCTATCAGAGCCCCCTCCTCTCTCTCATAAAGATGTTGGTCTTGGATCTAGTACCTACCCCACCCCGGTGTGCCCGCACCTTCATTTGTTTACATATTCATAGACCCCTTCTCCATCGAGGTACCAAGGGTGAGGACTGGAGTACATCCTGTGGGGGAACCCAATTCAACCCGCTCTACTTCCTATTCTTTCTATAATACTCGTCACCTTACAATAGAGATCACCCTTACTATACCTTACAGTATAGCTCATTTCAGTGCTGTCGTATCACCGACACAGTGAATATTTAACCCCATCAGAGGGAAGAATAGGAATGCTTTCTTCTCCCAAGCCGCTTGTAGAGGTAGCGGTGTTGTCATTGCCCTAGCAGTACCTCCGGTGGCTGCTCCTTATGACTCCTCATCACTGCTTCTCAGGTGAGTCTGTTGAGCTTGTGGACAATAGAGGTTGTTCTTAATGCCTTTGACATTGGACTGAAAAAAGGTCTTTCTGACCAACTGGAAACCTTTTTCAATGACTCTGATTGATCATTGAGTTTTTCCCCTAATTGTAGTCTCCCAATGTATCATAAATCCTCATATCTCTTGTTAGAAGTCACTTGAATCAGGACTCGTGGTCATTTTGGTGCCCTGAGGTGGTGTGATTGAGGGCGCTGGCATGTCCTCCCCAGCCTTACAACAGCATTGTTACTGTTCTTGTGCTATGCAGCCTGCGGTGGCCTCCTGTCCCATGGGGCGATTGTGTACTTGAAACACGGCTTGTAGCACATGCTGGAGTGGCGCTGAGTGTTGGCGGGGCATGCATTCATTCACTTTTAGTTCAAGGGCTCCCATTTCATGCTTCCTGGAATTCCTTCCTTTGCTTGTCCACTATGATTGTCCAGTCTCCGTGGTTGCATTATCACTTGTGGGTCAAACCTAAGGTGACCAGATGTCCAGCTTTGGGCCGGACAGTCCCGATTTTTAACAATTTTTCCCGTGTCCCGCGGCGTTTTTAAAAAGTCCCAATTTTTGGAAAGAATGCACAACAAGCTAGGGTATACAGTTTTCGGCTGCCATGTGGCTATTTCGCCAGGATATGAGTTTTATCAATGGTGTCCTGCTTTAGCAATGTTAAAATCTGGTCACCTTAGTCAAACCTGTACCGAAGACATTTGCTTTTTCTGGTGAAAGTGCCCTTAAACTTAAATTTCGTCGTGCTTATCCATGCTTCTGCAGATCATCAACACCATGGGTACCTTCAAACCCTGCCTGTCCCTTCTTTCGCACTGGACTGGAGGACCTTCTTGTAAGACTGCTGTTTCCTGTAATCATATAGGCAGTCTTTGCAATCTCAGATGTGTTGTAATGAGAATGTTAAGCAGCGTTAGCACACAAGCTATTCGAGTTGAAAGAAAGGCAACCCCCCCTTTGAGATGCTAGTAGATTTTCTAAGATAACATTATTCTGAAAACATATCGTTTACACATTGAATCTCCCAGCTCGTCTGAGGCTATTAGAGGTTTTTAGACTCAAGCTATCTACTTAGACCACAATTTGAAAGAAGGCTTATTTATATAAAGTTGTTTATTTTATGCCTTTTGCAGTCTGATGATTTTTGAATGTGTGTGATACCTTCAGTGATAATGCACAGATGTAATTAAGACATCTTTTAATCGCTGAAAACATGCCTACATCAAGTACCTTTGTTTACCTACAGATTAATAGATAAAAAATGAAACAATACCCACCCACCCCTGTTATTGAGTGGATTCAGGCTCCTAACAACCCCTGTAGGGCAGAGTAGAACTCCTTGTTAAGGTTTCTGAGACTGTCATATTTTCAAGAGAAGACAGCCTCATCTTTCTCCCCTGGAGTAGCTGGTGAATTTGAACTGCCAACCTTGCAGTTAGCAGCCCAGTGCTAACCCTTCAGTGCCACCGGGGCTCAGGAGGACAGTAGACAGCTGTCAAACAGACAATGCTTGCTACTTCTCTTTCAGGGAGAGCACGGGATCTGGTCCAGATCCTTCCCTCTCCCGAGCCCGGTTACTCGGATTTTTCCCCCGTTTCTTTCAATAATAGGTTGCTTGTTGTGGAACCTTATTCCTGTTTCCCATTGTGGATCACTTTGTCTCATGTGCTTTCTGTCAGATTTGGTTACTGTAGAATGTTAAGCTTGAAATTCAGTGGAAAGGGCAGGTCAGAATTTATCCAGAGGGAACCGAAACAGCGTTTGTGTTTTAGCAGCTGCACTGTGATGTCGACGGGAGACGTTTGTCTTCAGAGGAGCCCGTTCACGTCCATTCCAGTCATTCGATGCTATAGTCATAGCTATAGGAATGAGGGTGGCTTGGGACAAGGCAGTCTGCGGTCCTGATGTGTGGGGGCTGCTAGGAGCTGGAACCAGCTTGACGGCCCCTAAGCACTCTCACGGGATAGCTAGTCCTGTGTCTTAGCATGGGACTGCTGAGTGCATTGCGTGGGTTCTTGTCCTGAGGGATCCAGAAAAGGGCTGCAGAGGCTGCAGCCTCAGAGCGAGTCTCTCTCTGTCCTCCCTGTTTACAATGAACCCATGTCATTGCCTTTGCACAGCGACGCTGTAACGTGACCTTGCCTGGGAAGATCAAAGCAGCTGCCACAGTGCATTCATCAACAAAGAACATCTACAGATGTATACAGCTAGGATATTCAATGGGAAAACCCAAATTGCTTGCATACCAATTTTCATGAACTAAAACGTGTTGAATAGGATTATGTATCTTGTATGTTCATCTAGTAATGCTTAGAGACATGTAATTGAAACAGTGGGTTGAAGAGATGCAGGTATATCCCATAGGAGCTTTTGCTTGTTACCACTTAATATTTTTCTAGTAAATTGGTGTTAATGGTGCTCTATTGGGTGCCATTTGAGGAAAGAAGAAGAAAGATGGTCGTAGTGTAGCTGAACTGACAGAGAAATTGGGTAAAGTTAATATGTTAAAAAATATCACTCATCATGTCATTTTTATTTTGAAATGCTGGAAGGTCTTACTCAAGTTGAAGATACGGCATTTTCTGCTCTGCAAGCCACACCTATGTGTGAATTCTTGCTCTGTCATTGAGTCACGTGCCCACCTGACAGTCGAGGATGGGATTGTACTGCATGTGTCTGAACCACTTTCACTAGTTACGTCACTCCCCCCCCCCCCCAAATGATCTAGTCTTTAGAATAGACCATTTATATGCAGTGGCTTTGGGTTTGTTGGTTTGCTTCATTAAGGAAATCATTACAAGAAAAGAGAGATTATAGTAAGCACTTTATATCTTAGGCTGTTGGTTAGATTTAATGGCTTAGGAAAGCAATGCTGTTGGTTCTATTTAAGATTTGCTGATGGAGAAGACATGGATTTCCCTGATATGTGCTGTCCACAAAATCATTCATTCTTAACCATATCTTGCAATTCTCATAGTGTGTTCTGGAAGAATTTGTAATTAAGTAGTTTAATTTATTCTGATGGTCTTCTTTTTTCCCCTTTGTCCACTGTTGATAATCCAAACACCTGAATGAACAAAGACCAACAGATTCGTTTCTGTCCTATTGTTCTATTTATTTGCAAATGTTCATAAAACACCTAAAGTTTTAAAGGCAAGTTGCAAAAGCAAAATAACATGTTTAAAAGTAGGAAGTCCTAACTTTACTCCTAAAATTTATTTCCCAAACACATTTATTTTTCAGGTGTTCCATCTGGAAAATTTTGCGTTGCCTTAAGAAAGGCACACACACACGAACCCATTTTGTGATACAGTCACGGAAAAACCTCGAAGGTTTCGCATGGTGTGTAGGGGATTTTGGAAATTCCTTCACAACATGCACTTTTGCCAGTTTCATTTGGATGAAACCCAAAGTTGGAGCCATAGGCGTTTCATAAACCAATCTCACAAATGATGGAATCCAATCATCCCTAGATGTACTTTATAATTCAGTTCTATTAGTCAAAATTGTCAGTATCTTATCTCAGTCTTCCTCTTTTATAATTAAACTGCACTTGTTTTCCCGATTCTTAGCGGTCATAGTTTTCCAGAGCACAACGTTTTAGAACTTGAAGGCGTGTGAATTCTGTGTAGGAGGATGTCGGTGTATTCTGCATCTGCTGCTCAAATAGGGGTTGGAGCTGGAACTAGAAAGGGAAGTTGTGTGAAGCGGTTTGTCAATAAGAGATGAGAAAAGAAAAACAGCTGTGACTATCAGACGTTTTAAATATGAAAACGGTGTTCCCAAAGAGTATTCTCTTCTGCTGACTTTGTTAGAAGTTTTCATTTCTGATTTGTAAGCTGATGCTGATAGGAAATCTAAATTTTCAACGTGAAGACAGCAGTTCCCGTAGCACATTTGATGTTAAGACTGTTTAAAAACAGATGTCAAATTAGAGATTGTATTTTTAAGCGCCAATAAACCATTTCAACTTGAAAGTTAAACATTTTATTTTCCTTCCTCAGCATTACTGAATCCTCTGTTATTAAATCTGTACTGTCAGAATTCTCTATTTTCATATTGCCATGACCAATTCACCTCTACAACATGCAACTGAATTGTTAAGTACTAAATAAATCACACTTGATGGAGATCACAAGCTTATTCTGGTTGGTCTACAAGTGAAATAAGTGTACATGTCTTAACTGCTAGGTGGATCTTCAGTCTTTTATCTGATACAAAGTTGATTCTTTTTTTCCTCATCAATGTTGCTAGTGGACATGAAGTCTAATCCAACTGGCAACCAGAGAAATATATAAAAACCACTTAGCTTGTGTGTTTATACAAAATCAGGTGGTGGGCAGGATTTGACCTCTGTGTTAGTCTGGGTTGACTAGAGAAGTGAATCCAGGACACTCATGTGTATAAGAAAGAGCTTTATATCAAAGAGTAATTGTATATTAAAACCTCCCAGCCCAGTCTAGGTCAAGTCCATAAGTCCAATATTTGTCCATATGTACCAGCCTATAAATTCCTCTTCAGACTCATGCAACACATACAATGACACCGAATGCAGGAAGACCACAGGCTGGTAGGTGATAGTCTTGTGGATCTAGTGGTGGTGGAAGCCTCAGCGCTGGCAGGGGTCTTCCACATGGCTCCTTCAACTCCAGGGCTCTAGCATAGCTCCATGTGTCTTGTAAGCAGGAAGATGAAGCAGAGTCTATGTGTATCTGGCTTCCAGTGAGATATTTATTTCCATGGCACCTCAAATGAGGTCATCAAGCTGTGACCTGATTGGCAGGCTAGACTCCACCCCATTTGCAAGTTGACACCAGATTATGTAACTACCACAACTTCCAAGAGTTTGCCTATCCCTGGTTCATAGAACATCGGCCAGAACTCCCAGTCTCGTCATTTTGAAACCATTGGATTCTCCTTGGAGTCTTCTTTTGCAATGGGGAAGGGCAGTTAGCTGAAGTAGTGAATGGAGAAGGGGACAACTTAACTAGCCAGTCCAATAAACCAGATCAATCCAGGGGTCAGTGAGGTGACAAATACCCCAATGCACTATAATCCAAAAGGTGCTGGCTGACACTGGATTAAAAAAAAAAATCTGTGTCACTTCTTACAAAGTACTGTGTATACTCGAGTATAAGCCGACCCGAATATCAGCTGAGGTACCTAATTTTACCACAAGCACTGCATTAAAAATGTCCTGAAAAACTCGGCTTATACATGAGTATAAGCTCTGGTAATATTTATGGTAAGATATCTGGTAATATTTTCAAATTTACCTTTTGGTAAATTAAAGCTAACATAAGGTTGAAGCAAATAGTCGCTAAAAACAGCCGAGAGATATTGAGGCGGAACCCTTCCCTCCCTCCCTCTCTGACTGTGAGCACCGCTCCAACTCCCATATGCAGAGCCCTTAAAGGTGGCACTTTAACGCCTCCCTTTAAAACACGTTCGGAGTTCTTTGACACTCCTGGGCTTGAGAGGGCCTGTGTTCCCCCTCTGGGTCAGTGGTGACTGTTGGTCAGTCATGGAGGAATGCATGGCATTGATGGTGCACTGGGTTTAGGCCAAGTCTTCCAAAGTTACTACTTATGGCCTCCAGGTCCATTCTGACCGACGGTAGCCTTGTCGGGTGGAGAAGAACCGCCCCTGTGGGTTTCCGAGGCTGCCCTCTCCTTTCCCGGGATGCTTGCACCAGGAACCCAGCCTATGGACTAAACCCAAACGAGTCTGCCCTGAGTCGATTCTACATGGAGAGGAATTTGCCAGCCATTGTGAGGGTACCATCTGGGAAGTGGATCCTCTGGAGCTTGTCATTGAAGTGCCCCGCATGGCATCTAATGGAACAGACATAAGCTGTCCCAACTCAGCCGGTATAATCCAGTTCACACGTTCTGCACTCTAGGAAGTGAGTGACACCTGTGGTCTTAAAAGCTTTCAGGCAGGTATCTAAGAGGCTACTCTTGATCTCTACTTGTCAGGAGCAAAACAGAAGGAAACCAACGTCCCTTCTTTTTTGAGAAATTAGTAAGAAATTAGTCTACAGAGCGAATAGTGTCCATGAGCCATGGCCTCGGTCTTCTCTGAGACCAGAAGGACTAGATGGTGCCCCGCTACCACTATCAGCTGTTGGCGTAAAGGCCACCACAAGTGGATCCTGCTGGAATGGGGGAAGCACATGGAACAGAACTCACGATCTTAAAGAAGCCAAGACAAACTACGCCGGCTAAGATTAGAAGCCTCCCTTAGACTCATCCCGAGATAACGCTTTAAACCTTGAACCAAAACTATCCTCTTGAGACCAGCAAAATAAGAGTGGTACAGGGTTTCTTTAAGAACCATGTATAGTGGCACCAAAAAGTCAGCAGGGACCCTAAAGCAAAGATGAGAGAAGAAAGAGGGCAGGGTAACTAGAGTCCTGGAAATGGAATAACCAGAATGCCATCAAGGAGCATGTTAACACTTGGGTGAAAAATGAAACTAATGACAATAATTTTGTACAGCAATTCTCAAACAGATACCTAATTTACGGTGTAAACGTCTACCAAGAACATAATTAGGGTGGGTGGGGGGGAGGGGGGTTGTCTCTGCCAATCCCTGACCAAATTATAGACTTGTGAGTAAAATAAAGGATTGTTGTTTTAAATTTAAAACGTTTCTCCCCCCTCACGGCTGCCTCAATGTGTGACAAAGTTGAACTCTGCTCCACAGGGCTTTCAAAAGCTGAGCACCAGGCCGTGTCCTGGATGACCTCAAACCTCCACTGCGTTGATCAGCAGCCAAGCGCAGTAACTGGACCACCCTGGGCTCTGATTGTGGGGAAGAGTCTTTCAAGTGGATTTCCGTTTTCCAGCCTGCATCAGCGGCTTTGGACATAGCAACAAGTACGGGGATGGCGTAGGACCAGGCGGCGTTGGGTTCCGTTGTGCAGAGGACAACCTACTCCACACTACCTCACAGCAGCCAGCGCCACCTGAATGGACACTTGGGAAGGCCCTTTTTTGGGTGCCATGTACCTGACTGTGCATGAAGGGTTCAGTCGGGGAGCCCTGCTTTCTCGAGGGAGGCATGCCTTCATGTTTCAGTCTGTTGAGTAGCTTTGAGATATAGATGAGTTGCTAGGATACCCATTTCTGGGATGAGGCCTTGGTGTTCAGTGTAGCCCAGTAGGAAAAAGTACTGGTGAACAAATCAAAGATCGCAATCTTCGGGTGTTTGTATTGCAGTGGAATGAGGTTGATAATAAACAATAGATGTGATCAGTAAATCATATTATTCAAGGGTTGGCAAATTAAAACCCACAGCCTGACTACCTGTTTTTGCAAACGAAGTTGAATTGGAACATAACCGTGCCTACTCATTTGCATATTATCTATGAATAATTGGAACCGAGACTTTATAGCATGCAAGGCTGTACTAAATACTTGGCCCTAAGTTTGCTGTCCATTCATAGACTACGTGGAAGGTAATAGTGCGGTGGAAAAGAAACCACAGAGGCAGGGAAAGGGAGCTGGGCCTGTCGGTAGGGCAGAGTGCCAGGGCAATTTTAAACAAGATGGTCACCATCTGCTTCTTTGAGAAGGTGAATTTTGAGCCAAGGCTTGAAGGAGGGGAAAGAAGGAATCAGCTATCTTAGAAGAGAGTATTCACAGAGAGAGAGAGAGAGAGAGAGAGAGAGAGAGAGAGAGAGAGAGGAAGAAGAAGAAGAAGAAGAAGGAAAAACAAAACAAAACAAAAAACTAAGGCCAAAGAAAGATTGTGCCAGGTATGTTTATAAAACATGGAGAAGGCCAGCCAGCCACGTCGCAGGGAAGGGGCTGCCATAGGAGATGAGCCAGGTAAGTGCCAAGAACTGTCTGGTGTTGCAGATCTTGCTACATTTTCAAGCTAACAAGTTTAGCCTGCATGGTTTAATCAATAGTGGCACACGATTTGAAACTCTTGAGGGAAAAAAGAAGACTTTTTTCTTCTGGGCACAACAAGCAACATGAACATATTTGGGGTCAGAGCCTCTGCCCTCCAGTCCCATAGGTGATGTGGAGGGCTCTGGGTGGACTTGTGTTATAAGGAAGGAGCCCCACGTTTAGGGAATCTAAAGCTTTTATAATGGACTGCAATCAAATCTGCCTCCACAGGTTTCCCAAAGTGGGCAGTACTGCCCCCCACTGGGGGATGCTGGAATGATCCACGGGGCCTGCAAAAGCAGATACCTACACTTTATCCTGGATTATGGGCGATAGTACAACAATTTTTCATTGTTGCGGGGTGGGGGGAGGTGTTGAGGTTTTTTGCCCTGGAAAGGGGACAGTAGACCAAATAAGTTTGGAAACCGAGGCTCTGGAACAGGGGAGGGAAGTGCCATTTGGATATTTATAACACCATATATGGGCCATACAAAATATTCAAAGTAAAAATTAGCCTGCTATGTAGTCTTGGTAGCTCACAGGGGCAGTTCTACCCTGTCCTATAGGTTTGCTTGAGTAGGCCTAACTTGATGGCAGTGAGTTTGGTTTGGGGTCTTAGATTTGGTCAAACATTTAGTTAACTTACCCCTAATGTGATGGCTAAAGCCCTGGTGGCATAGAGGTGATGTGTTGGCTTGTTAACTGCAAGCAAGCGCAGTAGTTCAAAACCACCAGCCATGCCCCAGGAGAAAGACAGGACTTCCTACTTCCCTACAGAGTCATCTCGGAAACACGGGGCAGTTCTACCCCGTCCTGTAAGGTCGCTATGAGTCTGCAGTGAGTTTAGTTTGGGGATATGATGCCTGGGACTGCTGCTCTGTGGTGAGGGATGTGATGTTAGCTGGTAACAATGACGGTGCAGGCCTATAGCCCCTCTGCCTGACGTCCCTGCCCCTGATGTCCCCTGCCCCTGATGTCCCCTGCCCCTGATGTCCCCTGCCCCTGATGTCCCCTGCCCCTGCTCTAGAAGGAGATGTTATCTTTCTTACTGTGGTTGGTAAACCCTGCTGTTTGCTGTGTATGTGTGTCGGGGTAGGGAGTGGCACAGGGTTATATAGCATGCCATCTTCCCAGGTTAAACGGATTTCCTTGGAAAGATGGTCATGAATTTGGTCAGCGCCTCTACTTGCAAGAGTGCAGAAATTCAAGGGGCCCTTGGATAACTGTGTCCCAGGACGAGGTTTATAAAGCAGTTGCCACCGCATGCGTGACAAGTCACCATTTTATGTGCGTTGATTTACGCTTTCTGAAACGAGGAATCCCTGTAGAGTTTTCAGAGCAGACGTAGTGCCAGCAGATGAGCCTGACTGCCCTGTTGAGAAGAAATGTGAAGCCAGCCAGGGGAGGAGCAGGGAGATGGGAGGAGGAATTGAAAGATAGATTCGTCAGCAACAAGGATGGGCATGAGCTCCCCATGGAGCAAGTTGTGGGAGGGAGTGCCGGAGCTCAGTCTTGGGCATGAGTTTGAGATAATAGACTTATTGATTAAGAGGGCAGTTGGATAGAGGACTAAGATTTGCGAGAGAGAACGCTCAGTTGAAATGAAACATTGGGAGTCCTCAGCATACAGGGTCACATGAAGCCATCTACAGAGATGACAGATGGAGAATCTGTATGCTGAGGAAATAATCAGTCTGGCTTCTCGCCAGAAGAATGTGGCATCAGGATGGGCGCAAAGCATACGAACCATCTGCAATATGCCGATGATGCAACCTTGTTTGCTGTAAGCGAGGAGGATTGGAAGCACTTGCTGATGAAGATCAAGGATGGTAGTCTTCAGTGTGGATGACAACTCAGTATCAATAAAATTCAAATCCTCACAACTGGACCAACAGGTCACCATGATAAAAGGAGAAAAGATTGAAGTTGTCAAGGATTCGGTCTTGGATCCACAAGCGATGGCCATGGAAGCAGCCGTCAAGAGTTCAAAAGACGAGTGCACTGGGCACATCCGCTATGCAAGACCTTCTTAAAGTGTCGACGAGCAAGGATGTTCTGTGAGGACTAAGGTGCGCCTGGCCCAAGTATTTCCCATCGCCTGTGAAAGTTGGACATTGGATAAGGAGGACCGAAGAAGAATTGATGCATTTAAACTATGGTGCTGGTGAGGAATATTGAAAGTCCCATGGACTGCCAAAAGGACAAGCATCCTCCTTGGAAGAAGTACAGCCAGAATGCACCTTAGAGGCAAGGTGGCGAGACGTTGTCTCATATACTTTGGACGTGGTATCAGGAGAGACCAATCTCTGGAGAAAGACATTGTGCTTGGTAAAGTAGAGGTGTAGCGAAAAGGAGGAAGGTCCTCCATTACATTGACGCAGTAGCAATGGGCTCAAACATAAGATATTGTGAGGGTGGCACAGGACAGTAGTTTTTCATTCTGTTGTACACAGAGCTGCTAGGAGTCAGAACTGACTTGATGGCATCTAGCAACAAAAGAGAAGAAGCAGGGACATTAGGGATTAGATATGTGTGGAACCAGCCCAAGAGTCTTATAAGGGGCGACTTACACAATTAATCAGATCGAATAGCTCACTGCCATTGAGTCAATTTAGACTCAAAGTGACCCTATATGCCAGAGTAGCTTTGGGTTTCTGAGCCATAAATCTTTCCAAGAACAGAAAGCCTCATCTCTGCCCCAAAGAGCAGCTGGTGGGTTTGAACCACTGACCTTGTGGTTAACAGCTCAATGTATAACCCACTACAGCACCAGATGAGAAACAATGCTAAACTCAAACTTAAGCATCAGGAATGCCAATGGGACGATCAGGGCCCTTCTATGGCTTTCTGCAGACTCCCATGTGTCTTAAGGAGGCAGAGTGTCAGTTGGGCGTGCAAGGGGGGAAGAAGAAAACCCCAGCATAAAATCTCAAATTCTAATTAAGAAAATTTGACAATGTTAAACAAGAAGCAGCTGCGAAGGAGATGATGTGCTTGCATTTTTAGCTCTGCTTTTGAAAGCCTCCAATTGTCTTTGGAGCAGCACAGAACAAATTGTCACAGATCTTGTTTTCTGAGAAACCAGTTCTATCAACATGACACCACGCCACCGCGACAGCCAGCGTGCCACAAGAACATGAAAGGGAAAGAGCAAATCGATGCAGAATCGAGCCAGTAATTACTGTGTTTGTGATCACTTCCAAGGATGGTTTCTTCCCACATATTCAGTGCAGAATAAGAAGAGTTCAATCTAGTTTGGAAATCTTTCCATTGGGTTTCTCTCCCTTTCCTCATTCACGAAGTATTTATAGGAAATAGCAAATCCTCTTAAACAAGGTGCTTCGGTACGGAAAATGAAAGCAAGATCATTTTAGAGTCATTTTGGAGACTTTGTATTTTTCTTTATGAAAATAAGAAAGATTTCTTTTTTCAAAAATGTGTGTGTGAAGGTATTTTTAAAACTCTCCAAAAACCAAGCACGCCGCCATCAAATCAGTTCCGACCCAGAGCTACCTATAGGACAGAGTTGGACACCCCATAGTTTTCTGGGACGGTGAATCTTCATGGGAGGAGAGAGTCTCATCCTCCTCTTTCAGAGAAGCTGGCGGTTTCGAACTGTTGACCTTGCTGTTAGCAGTCCAGTGTGTAACCCACTATGCCATCAAGGCTCCTTTTAAAACACGAAGGCTTCTTAAAATACAGATTAAGCAATAGTCATATGCATCTAAATCTGGGCCCTGAATGATTTGGGAATCTCTTTAGTCTCAAATAAATCAATATTAATTTTGGGAGAAAGTCTACAGGGCTGATTCTAAATGAGCATAAAGACAAAGCAGTGGTGAATGGAATCAATTGAAGGATGGAGCTAAAGTAGTCTTCTTTATCCTAAATTGGCTGCTCTGAAATGAGATGAAATCTTTTATAGAGTTTGAGAGAGCAGACATCTTTTTTTTTTAATCATTCTGTTGGGGGCTCGTTTAACTCATCACAATCCATACATACATCCATTGTGTCAGCACATTTGTACATTTGTTGCCCTCATCATTCTCAAAACATTTGCTTTCTACTTGAACCCTTGGTATCAGCTCTTTATTTTTCCTCTCCCTCTCTGCTCCCCCCTCCCTGATGAATCCTTGATAATTTATAAATTATTATTTATCTTGTCATATCTTATACTGTCTGACATCTCCCTTCACCCACTTTTCTGTTGTCTGTCCCCCAGGGAGGAGGTTATATGTAGATCCTTGTAATCGGTTCCCCCTTTCTACCCCACCTTCCCTCCACCCTCCCGGTATCGCCACTCTCACCACTGGTCCTGAGGGGTTCATCTGTCCTGGATTCCCTGTGTTTCCAGTTTCTATCTGTACCAGTGTACATCCTCTGCTCTAGCCAGATTTGTAAGGTAGAATTGGGATCATGATAGTGGGGGGTGGGGTGGGAGGAAGCATTTAGGAACTAGAGGAAAGTTGTATGTTTCATCGTTGCTACACAAGAACAGACATCTTGATATTTACTGATATCATTTATTGAGATCCTTGCCACCTGTATTCTAGGAAAAATCAATGTTTTTACTGATCGCAGCATGATTATTTAAGCAATGCCTCTTCAATATATGCCGTCCCCTCCTCGCACTCGCCCCATACTCCCTCTGCTTACCCAGATACTTGGTTATCAGCAGACCATGCACATATTTAGATTGTCTAGCAATCTGATAGAAAACAAGCTATCTTGGGAGATTGCCCCATCCTTTCTTTCGTTCTCAGAGAGATCATCTATGCATACCTTTCACTCAATTAAGAGCAGGACTCAGGCAACATTTGTGGGAGAAAAATGACTGACTGACGGCTAGAGAGAAGGATGTAGATCTTTTTTTTCCCCCTGCCCCAACATTTTTATTGGAATAGAATCCACATATCATGTAATTCAATAGTTCAATCACTTCAAGAAGAGTTGGATAGTCCTCACCACGAAGGATGTGGCTCTTTAAAACAGCTTCAGGATGTTCCTTGTTAACAAAGTGTGGCTCTTAGGCCTTTTATTCTGAGACCTCCACTAAGGTTTTGAATCTTGGCTCATTTGCAGAACAAAGTTACTAATGGGTTGCTCTTTTGCTCATCTGGCTCCATTCGTCTTCCTGCCCCCCCCCCAAAAAAAAAAAATCTATCTCGTGTTCTCCCAGCAGTATGGGTTATTATAGTGGTCCTCAACATGGCACATGCTAAGTTCTACCTCGGTCCCCACCCCACCCCCAACTTTTTTTTCCTAGGGAGTAAGGGGAGACAGGACGAGTGGGGCTGCTAACCACAACGTCAGCAGTTTGAGACTAGCAACCACTTCACAGAGAAAGAAGAGGCTTTCTGCTCCCTTAGCCTCAGACACCCACAGGGCAGTTTTACTCTGTCACATAGGGTCCCTATGAAGGCACTGTCGGGCGGATGAGTCTCAGGTTTGGGGGTTTGAAGCAGAACGTGAGGTTGGTACTTCTGTGCTCCTCGAACGTCCCCTGTCTTCATCCTTTGGACAATCTCCAGCCTTAATGTACACAAACATAACGCACCCATCAAAAGCCAATGTCCAGGAGTTAGACGGAATCCATGGCTGAGTAACCATTGTTCCAAGGAATGTGGAGACCAAGTAAACACGAATCCTCCACCATGGATGTTTAAACCATTTGGGTAGCGATCAGTAAGGCAATGCCAGGGCAACAGAGCCGCCTGTATTTAGAATCTGGTCTCATGCCTCTTCCTTTAATGTCTGAGCCACGGGCAGCCCTGACTCAACAACTGTTCCATCTCTCCTTCCAGATTAATTCTCATTTTCCACATTCCCCATCGTGGTTTCCAGCGACCATTTGACGCTCGAGTTTTCGTTTCCCCTGACGCTGGCACACGGACGTCTTCCAGTTGAGGAAGCAGATTGTACATCCTCGTGGGCATTTTCACCTGGTGCCTCACAGTGCTGCCCTCTCGATTTCGGGGAGCGATCTTCCGCGCCGCTAACCCTAACCACTTAGCCCGGAGGAAACGTGTTCCTGTTCCAGGGCCAGGCGATTCCTTTTCCAGATGGCCTGTAAGCAGGCAGCCAGCTCCCGCACGAGTCCCCCCTTCCTGCCTCCCATTGGCTCCCTAAAGAATGTTGCTAGCCACCCTCTCTGCCCTTCTGGCAGTAGCCCCTTCTTTGGGGAGGGTCTGGAGAGGAGGTGAGGGGGCATCCTCGCTCTGCTGGGCCGACAGCTACAACACAACCCAGAGGGTCCCCGGCCTGCGCTGGCGTTCAGGTTGGACCTCCAAGCAATTGTCTGGAATAGCCCGGAACCTGTTCTAGCTTGTGGCCTGAGCCTTTATTTCGTTAGAAACTGGACAACAGGATGTCACGTGAGCAAAGAGGCCCGAGCTGGACTTTGCCCTGCCGCACACGTTGACAAAAGGAAGCCATGCTCTGGTTCGTCCCCTCTGCTGACAGGTCTTGAGCTTGGGACCGAAGGACAGCCGGGAACCCGCTAAGACCTTCTACCCAGCCCCACCCTCAGGGCTCTGACTTTAGGTCTATGTTTGCTTCTAATGGGGGTGGCTGATAACGCAGAGACTGGTAGGGCAAACTGGCACAGCCTTCCTCCTCCTCGGTGTATTTGTTTTACACGGAAGGGTTCAGATCATGCTGAGTCTGGGGCGCTGCAGCCATAGGACCATAACCCCATTGTGGTTCAGTTGAGTCTGACCTATTGTGACTCTCAGGGATCGAGTAGACCCGCCCCACAGGTTTTCTGAGATTGCCACATCTTTCTCCTGCGGGCAACTGGTGGCTTTGAACTGCCACAGCTTGGGCTGGAGGGCAGAGGCAGGCGGGGTTGGGGCTTCCAGTGCTGGGGTCCAGAGGCTCAGTGGTGGGGTGCATGGGAGACCCGATAGAGGGGAGGGCAGCCGTGGGGTGGGGGTCAAGCAGCTGGTGGGGGGGCTGCATGATGAGTCCAGCAGGAAGAGGTGTAGGGTACTGGGCCGGGCAGAGGTCAGCGTGGGTTCCCTAGTGCCCCACCCTCTGCTGCCAGAAAGCCCATGTGGGCTCAGGGGGTGTGTTAGTCCCAGTGGACTGGAGAAACAAATCCAGGGAGATACTCATATGTGTATAAGACAGAACTTTGTATCAAAGTGTAATTGTATATTAAGAAAACATCCCACCCCAGTTCAGTTCAAGTCAATAGTCTGATATTAGCCCATATGTCCAATACCAGTCTATGAATTCCTCTTCAGACTCACGCAGCCTTGCAAGGACACATGCAGGAAGCTCACAGGCCAGTGGGTGGGAGTCTTATGGATCCAGCGGTGGTGGAAGCATCTCAGCGCTGGCGTGAACTTCCACGTGGCTCCTCCAACTCCAGGGCTGGGGCTGAACTGAGGAACTCAGGCTAGACCTCCAGGAACGAATCAGCTTGGCTCCATGTGGCTTGTCAACAGGAATGTGTAGCGGAGAGTGTGTGGAGACATGGGTAGTTTTGAACTGCTGACCTTGTGGTTCACACACCAATGGGTAATGACTACGCCACCAGGGCACCTTACTTAAAGGTGACTGCTTATCACCTGACTTCTCTCAGCACTCCAGAGAGCTCTCTGGTTGCCAAGTCTTGGCCACTTACCAGCTCTGAGGGTACTATAAGATGTACTGTGACAAAATCATAGAAATCTTTATGATCAAAACGATAATAATGTAAAGCTATTGTTTCTTGGCATATCTTCCCTTCAGCTCTATCTACTTCAGAAGGTGGTGTTTCCAACTATAACATAGTGCATTGGGCAAATTTGATTGATGCACAAGATCTCTTTAAAGCAGCGGTTCTCAACCCGTGGGTCGCGAACAACCTTTTACAGGGGTCACCAAATTCATAACAGTAGCAAAATGACAGTTATGAAGTAGCAATGAAAATAATGTTATGGTTGGGGGAGTCACCACAACATGAGGAACTGTATGAAAGGGTCGTGGCATCAGGAAGGTTGCGAACCACTGCTTTAAAGAATTAGAAAGCAAAGATGTCACTCCGAGGACTAAGGCACACCTGAGTCAAGCCATGATATTTGCAATCACCTCACGGAAATAAGAAATTGTATCTTATTTAAGTCAGTGGATTATTAAGCTCAAAGTGGTGAGGTTTCACTCCCAGGTATCTACCCAAGAGAATTAAAAACATGTCCACACAAAACCTCGAACACACATGTTCATAGCAACATTATTCATCATAGCCAAAGGTAGAAATAAGTGAAATGCACACCAACTGCTGAGTGGCTACATCGTGATCGACTCATACAATCAAATATTACTGCTATCGTCTGATTAGACCGGAACATGCACACTGCTACAGATAAGAGCCCGCAACACAGGGAGTCCAGGATAGATATGCGATTGACACAATGTGATTGACACAATGGATGGATGGATGGATGATGATAAGAGATGTAAAAGCCCCCAAGGAAAGTATTTCATTAAAACAATTCTCGATGGGGGAAGAAAGAGAGGAAGGTTCTGACGAGATGGACGGACACATGGCTGCAGCCATGGGCCCAACATGAGAACACTTGTGAGGATGG
Source organism: Echinops telfairi (assembly GCF_000313985.2). Taxonomy (NCBI): domain Eukaryota; kingdom Metazoa; phylum Chordata; class Mammalia; order Afrosoricida; family Tenrecidae; genus Echinops; species Echinops telfairi. Next base: position 15,814,694 of record NW_022103922.1, on the reverse strand, counting down.
GGCAGGACGGAGCGGTGCTTTGTTCTGTTGTACAGAGGGTTGCTATGAATGGGAACCAACTCAACAGCACCCAACAACAACAACAACAACAACACCGGGAACCTGAAAAGATGATCTGTATTCAAGAACCACACATGAAAGACCACACAGCGTGGCCTTTTAAGATGAAAGCTACAAGCAGTGTCTGTAGAGATGGAAAGTAGATTTGTGGCTGCCAGCGATGGAAGGAAGTTTGGGTTGGGAAGTGAAAGGCATGAGCATTCCTTTCCAGGTGATACAAATGTCTTGGAGCTTGATAGTGGAAATGCTCGTGCCATTTTGTGACTATACTTAAAGCCAGAATTACACCCTCTAAAATGGTGACTCTTAGGCTACATGAATTATAGCTCAACTTTTTTTTAATAGCTCAAAAAAAAGTGCTGGGGAAATTGATTATTTGGAAAATAAAATCAATTTCGAAGCATATGCCAAAATAAATCCTAAATCATTCTATTAAATTCAGCACAGTAGTGAACTGCTCTAAGAATTCCGAACACCCTTTCCCACGTAAAATTAAAAGGTGAGATCTGTGGGAAAATACCAGTAGATTTCACGACATAAAAATGAAAAACTCCAGTCTAGACTAAACACAAAAATCAGGGGTGGTATTTCCCTGGTTTGTGGTCTTCTGCTTTTATGTCTTAATGTTTGCATCTGGTGTCCATCCTTATATTTAAGCCTTAATCTTTGACTCTCACTGCTGTTTGTAAGAACTCTACGACCCTTGCTGAGTAGATGCAGGACTTGGAGTAAATAAAAAGAAATAACCGACAGTCCAGGAGAAGTGAAAGTAAAATCGACACTATCAGGCATTTTTTCTTCTGTCAGAAAACAGCACCTCTAATTCACCGATAACGTCCTATCGAGCGGTGGAAGAGATATCCCCATCGAAATGGACAGTGGTGGTGCACTTGTGACAAAGGAGGCACACACCTGCCTGCGGGTTGTGTGGGCGCGCCCAATGCGATCCCTTTTCTCTTCTAAACCTCCAGCATTTTCTCACCTTTTAGATTCAATCATCAAGGTCAAGTGTGATGGAAGCTTGGGTTTTAGTTCTGTAAGCCCTCCTTTATGATGGCTAAACTTGGTATATATCAACAAGGGTTCACCATAAAAAATTTCAGTAAAATTTTTTTAATACTAGGAGCCCCGTGACACATTTGTTAAAGCTCTTGCCCGATAACCAAAAAGGTCAGCTGTTGGGACCTGCCAACCACTCCATGGGAGGAATCTGTGGCAGTCCGTTCTTCGTGGGAGAAACTGTGGCAGTCCGTTCTTCTTCGTGGGAGGAATCTGTGGCAGTCCGTTCTTCGTGGGAGGAATCTGTGGCAGTCCGTTCTTCGTGGGAGGAATCTGTGGCAGTC
>NW_022103922.1:15806521-15812723 GCF_000313985.2 Echinops telfairi | reverse complement strand
CCGTTCTTCGTGGGAGGAATCTGTGGCAGTCCGTTCTTCGTGGGAGGAATCTGTGGCAGTCCGTTCTTCTTCGTGGGAGGAATCTGTGGCAGTCCATTCTTCTTCGTGGGAGGAATCTGTGGCAGTCCGTTCTTCTTCGTGGGAGGAATCTGTGGCAGTCCGTTCTTCTTCGTGGGAGGAATCTGTGGCAGTCCATTCTTGTCAAGATGGACAGTAATCCTGGAGATCCTCTAGGGCAGCTCTCTAGCGTTTGTCCTGACAGATGAGGCTGCCCTTTCAGTATACCCCGAATAGGGTCCGCATGAGTCAGAATGAACTCGGTGGCTGAGGGGCCAGCTTGTGTCTCATCACTGAGGTTATCACAGGGTCACTGTGAGACTGGACAGACATGACAGCAGTGGGTTTTATTAAAGTACACACGTTTCCCCCCAACGAAAACATCACCAATATGAAATGCTAAAGTGTGACTGTATTCTCATTACCCTCGGGTCCCCTATTTTCATCCCCGGTTCTGTTGACAGACGAATATCCGTGACTAATGATTTTAGGAGAGTAGCCAAGAAGTAGCCCAACACAAGGCTCCATTCCTCACCCATCTTCAGGCCGAGGAGAAGGAGAAGTGATTTTGGAACTACTAATGGAGTATGACAAACCAATAAATATGAGCCACCCTATTTTGAGACACCAGACCCTGGAGATGGATCTCATACTGGGTAAGGTGGAGGGAGGAGCAGCAAAGGAGAGGACAAGATGGATTGACACTGGCTGCAATGATGGGCTCCCCACCTAAGAACCATTATGGGTTTGGCACAGGGCCGGGGTGTTTCATTCTCTTGTACCCTGGGTTACTGTGAGTTGAAACTTTCTTGGCGGCAGCAATACCTCCTACCCTCTCCTTGCTCTAGTCCCTTCCATTCACGGCCTCTGGGACGCCAGCAAAGCCTCCTCTGAGGCAGAAGACGGGTTTTCTACACCGTCTTAGAAGTGACCCAGGAATATGCATTTCCTCTGATCACATCGGGGCGGCATCATAGACCAAGATTTGGTTCGAACCTCAAACTTCATCCCACAATGCCTGCGCTTCCTCATAAAAGCAACTGTTCTCTGTGTGGAACAAGGTTCCAGAAGGTGGGCCCACATGTCTGACGCTGAAAGGGTGCTTCCAGGAGGACGCAGTGGGCACGCTGGGTGTGGACATCGCGCAAGGTTGGGGCAAGAAGAAGCCTTTTGTCTATTCCTTGTCCTCATTGTCTAGCTAAGGCTCCTCCAGATAATAAGGCTGCTGCTCTATCAGGAAATTGCGCTAATGAGTTGCAATTTCTCACCGTCTTTGGACCGCTTCTGAAAACTAATTACTGGGAACCAGAGAGTGTAAGAGAACACACGCCCTGCAGACATGTACTTAGTGCACACACCTCTCACGGGCGCTGATGGGACGGGCGCCTTAATTTCCCCTAAGAGGGTGTCCTGGGTCTCCCCCTCCCTGTCTTTTAAGTTTTTCTTTCTTTTTTTTAACAGCTTTGTTAATTTAGGTTAAGTGGTTTGGTTGTTATGGAAACCAGTATTCCTCTCAGGCGGATTGTGTCAAAGGCATCATTAATCTGTTTTCTCAACTGCCTCTTCCTCATCCATCTAATTGCAGCCCCCCCCCCCCTTGGATGACATCATTTTGGACATATTTAGGACACCATATGTGAGCTTCAGCACAATTCAGTGTCTATTTGTGGGCTGCTTCCACTACGTGGATTGTCATATTTCCATCTGGGAGGAGTCAGGTGGCCCCCACTAAGTGGGGGACACAAGTCCTCCAAAGGTGAAGATCAAAGTAACTTCATTTAATTAATCTCAAGTGCAATTTAGATCCCCAGTGAAGGAGACTTTTTTTTTTTTTTTGCTGCCGGGCCATTCCTTCCTTCGCATCGAGTTTTCAGCTTAGGCTTTGAAATCACTTTTTGGTGTTCTGGCAACTGTGGCTTTGAATGCATAAAGAAGCCGTACAGTTGGGGTAAGAGTCCTGGTGGCGTGGTGGTTATGCGTTGGGCTGCATTCCCCATGGTTGGCAGTTCGAAACCACCGGCAGCTCCGAGGGAGAAAGACTGGGCTTTCTATTCCCGTCAAGAGTTGCCGTCTCAGAAACTCACGGGGGCATGGGGGCGCGGTGAGTCAGCCTTGACAAGATGGCAGCAGACAGTTGGAGTAGGGAAGAAGTCACTCTCCTAGTGGACTGCCCTTGAACCAGGTAAGAGAGCCTGCAGTCCAGCAGAGGATCTCTTCCTCTCCAAAAACTCAGTTCTTGTGCACAATGGTTCTCTTTTTCCCCGTTGGTTCCTTTTGGCTTGGCTTCCGTGCGCACACGCATCTGAACACTGAGGCAGAAAGGCTGCAAAGGTGGCGGCTTGAGTCCCTGCAGCTCTGATCCCTGGGAAAATCCCCAGTGATTGGGTCTGCAGCCACCTGGTCAGGAGACCTGCCTTTGCTGCTCTAACTCCCCCATGTTAGTGGCCATGCTCTGGGGGCCTTGTGGCCGGGTGGGCAGTGACATGGAACACTTGAGGACAGTAGGGCATCTGTCCCCTACACGTTGCTCCCTCCTCCTGACAGTGGGAGGATTTGGGGAGTTGTGGGTGCTGCTACCTTCCCTGGGGGTGGGTGGGGAAGCGAAATCTCCCCTTCATCTTGCTACCTTTTTAGGAGACAGTCACTGCGTCAAAGGGTCACATGCTCTTATTTTGATTCCTAAGGGACATTCATTGGTCTTTGCTTGCTTGTTTGTTCTTCGGACTCGTTGTCTCCCTGGGCATCTTTTATAGCACACACCCCATCAAATTGTAGCAGCTTTGAAAGTGTGTCTTGAACACGTGAGCGATTTGAATCACCTGCCGTATCTTTTTGCCTAGTGTAATGCCTGACATGGGTTACTTTTCCGAAGCCTTGATTGACTGATGAACTTCAATGATAACCTTCAATGAGCCAATGGGTATTTATTTGCATTCTAGGCAAAGAAAGGGAGCACAGGGCAAGCAAACTACACAAAGCAAGCTTGAGCTTCCGAAATTCCAAGCTAAACAGAGCTGGTGATTCGCATCGGAGAGAGAGCCTGAGAGAGATCCTAGTGATTCCGAAGTTTCTGGTTTCGTTTCCTGGAAGGTGGGGGTGGGGAGCTGCTTGGGTCGGGTTCATGGGGAAGATGGGCACAGTGGTTTGAACATGTTCTATTTGCCTGTCAATTAGCACCTGTGCAGATCTTAGTTGCCCTTCCTGACTAAAAGGAACCTGTGGGTCATACGATTTTCAGATAGCTTTTGCTGAGTCTTCCCTGCAACTGTATGGACACACAGTGTCCAGTATCTCATAGCTCCAAGCCAGTCCCCCCCTCACCAAGGCTGGGGAGCGATGGAAATACACAGTGAAAACAGGCAGCTCAGGCCGAGGGATTAGCAGCAATACTTAGGAACAAACAGCGTGAAAACAAGACATTCAGATCTTGCTTCTGAAACCTTAATTGAGACTTGTTAACTTAATCAAGACATGTGTGTGCGTGTGTGTGTGTGTGTGTGTGTGTGTGTGTGTGTGTGTGTCTAGAAAAGCACTCAAGTTACCTCTGAGGCATTTTATTCACTTATCTGTGTAAATGAAATCATCATTGCACCCTGGGAAGAGCAAAGTAGCCCAAGGATCAAGTCTTCTTGTTTGTCTTCTGTTGTCTTCCCCATCGGTCCTTCATGCTTCTTAGCATTTCTCTGCACAGGTACCACTGTCCTCTTTCCTGGCCACCTTTCCTGCATCCTTACACATCTCGTTTGTTTAAATTTGTATCTTGCACAGGACCCATTTTGGCTACCCCTTTACATTATGGGATACGCTTAGCCTTCCGGGCCTAGAATTCTCAAGGGAGTACCCCGACTATCCAGTTCATTATAAAGGCGGTGGTGTAGGGCGTACAGGACAGACTTACCTGGCTTGCTACCCATTTATCAGGTAGGGGAGGGTCATTGCAGAGCAGACCACGAGCAACCCTCAGAGACGGGTGCAGCCCCTGCGATTAAAATAGGCGAGTACTTCTCTACCTGCTCCCTCCCTTTACATCGCAGGCTTCCTTTGTCGCGAATGCTAAATATAGTGAGGAGCATTATAGTGAGCATTCAAGTGGAACTTGTTAAATATTAACCTCTTCCCCCAGAACTCTTTATTCCTTAGGTTTTCACCCAATGTTTATCCTGCCTACACCCCAGGCTTTATATATCCTGTTTAAGGAGCCCTGGTGGCTACTGCTTACCTGCTAGGGGAGGTCTGCTGTTCAGATCTGCCAGTCGCTCCTTGGGAGAAAAATGAGTTTTCCACTCCTGGAAAGAGTTACGGTCTTGGAAAACTCCCAAGAAGCGTTCTATTCTGTCCTGTAGGGTGGCTATGCGTTGGCATTGACTCTGGCAGTGAGTGCTTCCTATCTTAAGGTAGTGCAGTACACCCTAGGAGCCACCAGATGTCACTACTACAGATAGCTTCCCAAATTCCCCAGCTTGCATCTGATTTTGCCAGTGTTGTATGGTAGTAACAGTTGACATGCTGCAAAAAGTCACCTGGACCGCCCCTCATAACAAGAAGCCATAATGCACAGGTGGGTTGGTGCTTACCTTGAAAGATAGTCAGCTAAAGAGAACACGGGTCATAAAAGCACCTACTATCCCTGTAGGCCCTTGTAGGGCAGTCAACTCGACAAGCTTGCCCCAAAGGTCTCTTGAAATTCTAGGCGTCTGTGACACTGAGAATCTGAGCTACCACAGAGTTGGTGTCATCCCGCCACTCAGGCATCATAGGTGTTCCTTCTGTCAGGGGTCAAATTGTTGACGCTGTATGCCTGGAGGCAGGCTGGGAAAGCTGCACAGCCAACATCGTGGGATTTGGTTCCATGGCTTGAAGATTTCAGGTCATGGTTACAGGGGACATCCCAGTCAATTGCCCTCAGAATGTGTTTAGTGCTTCTGTTCTACCTTTTAGTTTGATGCATCATGTCTGGGGTCTTTCATGCCGGAAGCAGCCACCCAAGGCACAAATGGTCTCTATTCCCTTGCAACAACAGAGGGAGACAGAACTGTGTGAAGAGGAAGAAGATACACACCGTGTGGCTAATTGCCATGATGAGCAACGGCCTCCATTGCCATGAGACCAGAAGACCTGGATGGTGCCCAGCTACATGGCTGAATATTCCATGAAAGACCCTATTGGCAGATGCTGCTGAAAAGGTTGAAATACAGAAGAGAATTTTAAATTCTCATGGGCTCCACAATTTTGGACACCATGGAAGCTGGAATGACTACCTCAAGCAACCTTTAAGCCCTATGCCAAAAATATCCCCAACAGGCTTCTTAAAAACTAACCACGTCTCACTTAATGAGCAATGAACTCCTGCCTTGAGCAGCATGTGCTTTTAAGAACTATCTGTGTGGCATCCAAGGGACAACCGCAATCGCTGGGAAACTTCGAGAGCCACTGTGAGCTTACGGTAATGAGGAGGAACAACTGGGGCAGGAGGTTGAGAAAAAGGCTTCCCCACTCAAAGGCCGTCTTCACCGTCATGCTTGTACATATAGAAATCGTTCAATGGAGAGACTCTTCTTTGGCCATATGTCTTCCCAGCAACCATGACAAAACAAAACAAAACTAGTTGAATCCCTGAGAGGAACCTTCAGAATATATCACACCCCAGTGCTTCATTCACACGGTGGGTTCACCGCCATGCTGCCCCTCAGGATGTGTTGTGAGAAAGTCGGTCCACATACCAGCGCGTCTGAGAAACGCCCCACCTGCTTGTCCCTGCCCCCTTGCTTTTGGGGGGCATTCTAATATGGTTTTTATGTGCCAGTTTCCCTAGGCTAATTATTTAAGCAGATACAGATTCTTGGGGTAGTTATGAAGGCACTTTACAGCTGTGATTAGCACCTACAATCAATTGACTTTCAGTGAAGGTGGATGGCGTTATTCAATCAGTTGAGAGGCCTTTGGAGAGAAAAAGGGCTTCCTAGAAAAGAAGACATTCAGAGTTAGAGTGCAGAGCCAACTCCGAGCTAAGTTCCCAGCCCCTGCAATGATTTAAAAGAAAGTCCTTTCACATTTATAGAGGTCTAGATAAAGACATGTACATATGCAAATATATTTATATGAGGATGGGGAAATAGATCTATGAGCCTATATTTATAGGTTTAGT
>NW_022103922.1:15801180-15805595 GCF_000313985.2 Echinops telfairi | reverse complement strand
TGAATGTACAAATGCGCTTTACACAATTGATGTGTGTATGGATTGTGATAAGAGTTGTATGAGCCCCTAATAAAATGATTTAAAAAAAATAAAAGAAAGCCCTTTCGATAATATGGAACATCTCTGTTGGCTAGGTTTCTCTCGGAGACCCTTGGCTAAGGCATACAGATTCAAGCAAGTAGCTAGTTTAGCGTTTTCTAATCCAGTGTGACTTACCCTAACTGAACCACCAAACTAAAAACCAAACTACTCACTGCCATTGAATCAATGTCTGACTCATAGCGACCCTGTAGGACAGAGTAGAGCTGTCCCTGTGGGCTTCCGAAGTTGCAGATCTTTATAGGACCAGAGTGGCTGGCGGGTTCAAATGGCTGACCTTGTGGTCACAGCCCAGCTTGTAACCCATTGTGCCACCAGGGCTCCAGAACTCTTTTTATGTGATTGCTGACTGGATACACCACCTACCAGGGGCCTGGAGAATTGGTTTTCTGGGGCATATATTTTGGGGACTGTTCTTACTCCATGACATCTTTGTGAATTCCATCACCAAGGAAATAATTTTGAATGCCTCTTAGAAAAGACTGATTCTGACGTCTGTATTATAAATTGTCAGACTGAAAACAAAAGAAAGAGCTTTAGATCATAGAGTACGTAATTGTATATTAAGAAAACGTCCCAGCCCAGTCCAGGTGAAGTCCTTAAGTCAGATATGAGCCCATATGTCTGATACCAGTCTATAAATTCCTCTTCAGACTCACACAACACATCCAATGATGCCGAATGCAGAAGATCACAGACCAGTGGGTGGAAAGTCTTGTGGATCCAGTGGTGGTGGAAGCATCTCAGTGCTGGCGTGGGTCTTCACGTGGCTCCTCCAGCTCCAGGGCTCTGGCTCCATCAGCCTGTCTCCATGTGACTTATCAACAGGAATGTCTTGCAGGGAGAGAGTGTGTCCCGCCTCCAGGGAGGAAGACAGGAGTCCTCAGAATCCTCAGGAGAAGGCCTAGGGCACACACAGGCATGATTGGTGATGACCTGATTGACAGGCTAGACTCCACCCCTATAACCTATTTAACAAGTTGACGTGAAATTATGTAACTGCCTCAAGTGTCCTACTTAGTGAGTGCCCCTGTGTGCCCAGTACTATCCTGAGGATGCAAAGGCACTTTAATCAGTTGCTGTGCGATCAGTCTCAGACTCAAGCCAACTCTCTATGTGTCAGGATAGAACTGGGCTCATAGGGTTTCCTATGCATGAACTTCCAGAATTGGATAACCAGGACTTTCTTCTGCGGTGCCTCTGAGTGCACTTGAACCTCCAACCTTTGGGTTAGCATCTGAGCACACACACTCCATAATCCTGCACCACTTGACTTGTACTCTCCGTTTGATGTTTAGTGAATGAGATATTCCCTGGGATTTACTTAGGACCAGGCAAGCCTGAAATATGTAATAGTAAATATTATCAACTATTTAGCCAGATATTTTCAATTAAAGCTAACTTTGAAATAATTTAGACCCTTCAGATTTCTTTTCCTTGTAACTTAAGAAAACTAGAATCAAATCCCCAATAGATGACTTCAAATCTCACGATTAAGATTCACTTGAGAATATGTAGCAAGGAGCTCATGAGCTATTGGCAGTACCCCTTCATCCTGCCACCTCCCCTCAGCCTGGGAAGCTCCTCTCTCTCTCTCTGATTGCTATGCCCACCTCACTTCCCCAGGGTCAGCGTTAAGTGGTGGTGTGGTCTTATTCTCACTCTCATTTGGGGCCTGACACCTCCGAAAGGTAGTCAGTGCTGTGTTTTCAGGATTTGTCCGAGTTCAACATCCACTAAGGAAGCAGTTCTCAACCTGTGGGTCACAGGGTCAAATGACCCTTTCACCGGGGTCGCCCAATTCATAACAGTAGCAAAATGACAGTTATGATGTAGCAACAAAAATAATGTTATGGTTGGGGTCACCACCACACGAGGAACTGTATGAAAGGGTCGCGGCACGAGGAAGGTTGAGAACCACTGCACTAATGGCTCCTCCCCAGCAGACGACTTTGAACAATTCCCAGTGGATATGAGACTCTCCTGATTTTTTCCCGCAGCATGAAAAAATAGTAACATCACATTTTTGCCTGGCTTGTGTACCTTCAGGTCTCAGGAACAGTGGACTAAGGATGTGAGAACCCCTCCCCCACGCTCAGGAATGCCCCTAGGACCAAGCTGTGCCAAGGCTCGCATGTTCAACCCCTCTGATCATTAACCACAGCATACACTTGGCAGCAGTGGCTCACAATTCCCAGTCTTTCCAGGAGACAGTGCCACGTTAGCCTGGTTGGAGCCAAAGAGAGTCATTATGTCTTTACTGTTTTTATGACTAAATTCAGAGAGAGCCTAGAGAAAAAAAAGCTTGTGGAATGGGCTTGCCTACGTTGTCCCTTTAAATGTCGTAAGTAACTCCTTAGAAATGGCCTATTCCTTGAAAAGAAATTTAGTCAGATGTTGCCAGCTTCATAGTAAGTAGATGTATGGTTCTAAAAGAGCTTATTCCCTCTTGGGGCAAGAGTTATTAATATTAATATCAATTAAAGTCTAGCTCATGCAAAGGCTGGACATCTTCTCACTAGAATGTAAGGAAAATCCATTTGAAAACTCCTTGTTGATTTATGGAGCTTATAAATATGACTCCTGGAAGATATCATGTGGGATTATGGGATTAATTTTTGTATGTGTCAAAAGGATGAATTAGAGTTGGGGAATTATTGGGGTTAGACACAAAGGGAAATTAAATAAGCTCTGAGGATGAAAGAAATTAAGAAAAAAAGTCATGCAAGATATATAGGTAATAAAGCACCAGGGCCAGATGGATACCCAGCTGTATCGTGTAAAACATTCCATCATAAATTATCCAATTTTAGAAGAGGTTTACAAACATGCTTCAGGAACCAACGAAACTTCTTGTTCCACTTTAACTGTCAAGAAAAAGCATAGACTATTAACTCATTTTATTTCTCAACCCTAACCCTCACCCTCACCCTCACCCTAACCAACCCCTTAAAAACAAACTCCCACAAGCATTGGATTTATACAGCTATTCATCAGTATGGTTATCATGCTCAGATGGATTTATTCTATGGAAAATAATATTTACTACTTGGCTAAGATCAGCAGACACAGTCCTGGGTCACCGGGGAGTAGGTATGGATGCAGCTTTTACCTAGTGAACTGAAGAGTCCAACAACAGGCACTCATTCCAAAGAAATGGTGACAGAAAGTTTTTGTGTTTTTTAAAATCATTTATTGGGGGCTCATACAACTCTCATCACAATCCATCCATCCATCCATTATGTCAAGCACATTTGTGCATTTGTTGCCATCATCATTCTCAAAATATTTGTTTCCTACTTGAGCCCTTGGTATCAGCTCCTCATTTCCCCCCTCCCTTCCTGCTTCCCCCTCCCTCATGAATCCTTCATAATTTATAAATTATTATTATTTTGTCATGTCTTAAACTGTCCGACATCTCCCTTCACTCACTTTTCTGTTGTCTGTCCCCCAGGGAGGAGGTTATATGTAGATCCATGTAATTGGTTCCCCCTTTCTACCCCACCCACCCTCCACCCTCACGGTATCACCACTCTCACCACTGGTCCTGAAGGGATCATCCGCCCTGGAATCCCTGTGTTTCCAGTTCCTGTACCAGTGTACATCCTCTGGTCTAGCCAGATTTGTAAGGTAGAATTGGAATCATGATAATGGTGGTGGTGGTGCAGAGGAAGCATTTAGGAACTAGAGGAAAGTTGTATGTTTCATCATTGATACACTGCACCCTGACTGGCTCGTCTCCTCCCTGTGACCCTTCTGAAAGGGGATGTCCAGTTGACTACAGATGGGCCTTGAGTCCCCACTCCACACTCCCCCTCATTCACAATGATATGATTTTTGTTCTTTGATGCCTGATACCTGGTCCCTTCGACACCTCGTGATCACACAAGCTGGTGTGCTTCTTCCATGTGGGCTTTGTTGCTTCTGAGCTAGATGGCTGCATGTTTACTGATATAAATTTTTGTGGATATTCCAAGACTAGATTCAGACAGAAATGAGTGTGGTTTTCCCATTCCTGGCACATAGTCTGGGAATAACTGTGGCTGCATTAAGTGATTGAGCTCTGAGCATTTTCCTTAAAACAAACCAACCCCCCTGCCCTAGAGTCGATTGTGACTAACAGCGACCCTGTAGGACAAAACAGAACTGCTCCATCAGGCATCTGCAGCTGTCAATCTGTACGGAAGGAGAGCCTCATTTTTCTTCCGTGGAGTGACTGGTGGGTTTGAACTGTCAACCTTAAATACTAGCAGCCCAATACTGAGCTCACTGTCCCACCAGGGCTCACCACCACCTCCACCTCCACCTCCACCACC
>NW_022103922.1:15786304-15800384 GCF_000313985.2 Echinops telfairi | reverse complement strand
CCACCACCTCCACTACCTCCTCCTTCACCTCCTTCTCCACCACCTCTTCCTCCACTTCTACCACCACCACCATGAGCACCACCACCTCTTCCACCTCCTCTTCCTCCACCACCTCCACCACCTCCACCTCCACCACCACCAGCACTGCTGCCAAGGATGTATTGCACTGAGCAAATCTGTTGCGAAAGACTCCTTTAACGAGTTAAGGAGTAAAGAGTCACTTTGAAGATTGCGGTGGGCCTTACCTGACCCGTGTTGTTTTCCACAGCCTCACACGCATGTGGACTGGGCAAGGAAGGCTGGAGAAGAACTGATGTATTTGATTTATGGTGTGGGTGAAGAGTACTGGAAGTGCCAGGGATGCCAGAAGAGAATCTGGTAGGAGGACGTGCAACCATGCTTTAGACATGCTATCAGGAGAGATCAGTCCCTGGAAAAGGACCTCATACGCTTCATAAAGCAGAAGGTCATCGACCAAGAGGAAGACTCCCCATGCGGTGAACGACACGGGCACACACGAGTTTAACAGTTGTGGGCTTGGCACGGAGCTCAGGGCTTTGCTTCGTTGTCGTTTTGGGTCAGGACTGATTGGATGGCACCTAACAGCACCAACGGTTGTCAGAAAGTTAGCCATCATATTTCGTTTAGTGTTAAGAAGTAGACGTTAACGCAATCATATTTTATGCTGTGACCCACCAAAACCCACATCAGGGCCCACCAACCTTGCAGTTCGCAGCCTAGTGCTCATTTCACAGGGCCACCAAGCGCCTGCTTCCTGTAAAGCAATAGATGACTGTTTGTGTACCTGGGATGCCCACCCGGAGGTCTGTTAGAATCGCACAGAGACTGAGTGGCTCTCAGAGGACACCATGCCATAAGGCTGCTTCACAGGGTGACAGACTGAAGGCATAGTGGATGGGCCGGGCAGAACTAGGCTTTGCTTTGCAAGGTGAGTCCTGGCAGCAGCCCCGCTGTGGTGTAAGGAGAGGGGAAGTACATCGGATAGGGCGGGAGCTGCCGTGGCTTGAAATGATGTGCTTCACATCAGCTAAAGAGCTCTTGTAATAACTTGATAGGCTTTGGGGGCCCCTCCCCCAGCTCTGTGTTCTACCAGGTATTTAGTGCTTTTTTTCTAGTTTCTACTAGTCCACCCGCAGTTTACTCCCCAGGGGACACCTTTATCCATAAGCAGTGTGGCTTAGTATCATAGCTGATGTTCCATCCGCCCAGAAATTATGGGTTGAGGTGGTCAATTTGGACAATGCCCCACACTCAAAGTCACACTCTGTGTGAGTCTGGGTAGACCAGAGAAACAAATCCATAGAAACTCATATGTGCGTAAGAGAGAGTTTTATATAACGGGTAATTGTACACGAAGAAAGCATCCCAACTCAGTCCAGTCCAAGCCCATAAGTCCGATATTAGTCCATATGTCCGATACCAATCTATAAAGTCCTCTTCAGACTCATGAAACACATGCAATGAGGCTGAATGCAGGAGGACCACAGGCCAGTGGGTAGAAAGTCTTTGGATCCAGTGGCGCTGTAAGCATCCCAGCCCTGGCAGGGTCTCTACATGGCTTCTCTGGCTTCAAAGGTCCGGTTGCATCAGGATAGGTCCAAATGGCTTCTCCAGCTCAGGGCACTAGGGTAGTTCCATGTGTCTTGCTAGCTGCCGTGTCTCCTAGGGATGAAGTAGTGAGAGAGATGTGTCGCCCGCCTCTAAGGAGGAAATACAGCATTTTCCAGAATTCTCAGGAGAAGGCCATGCCCACACAGAGGCCTCATTGGCAACGATCCTATTGATAGACTAGACTGCACCCCTTCACTCTTAATCTTCAAATTGACAAACGATTATATAACTACCACACATCCCAAACTTAATGTACATAGTGTGATAGCGTAATCAAGAGGCAGGCTAAGAGGCCCTGCTCCCTGGTATTCAAATTCTCTCAAGACTCGCCGTGGAACAGCCCTGAGTGTGTTAGGCCGGGTTGTCTGGAGAAACAAAACTAGTGACACGCATAGAGGTATAAGGAAGAAGTTTATATCAAGAAGAAAATTCATATCAAGAAGGCACCCTAGTCCAGTCCAACTCAAATCCACGGTCTGATGCTACCTGGAGCCTTCTTCAGACTAACGTAGCTGCAGGCCGATGACACAGAAAGGTGAAGTGGGGACCAGGGAGATCACCAGCTGAGGGGTGCTGAGCTAAGTGGATCCAGGGTCTGTGGAAACGTGCTAGGGCACAGACAACTTAGAGGCTGGCTCCTAGAGTCAGCGGACCCCCATGGGGCTGCCCCTGGAGGCAGACACAGAGTCCCAGCAAGGATGAAGGCAAAGGTTACCAAAAAATGAAATTGCCTCCGCTCATTCTCTCTCTTACACAAAATGCCATGCCCCCAAGGAGGCATCACCAGACTACTGCCTGATTGACAGGCTGGACTCCACCCCTACGTCTGCACGGGTACCATCAAGTTGACATAACGTCTAACTGCCCCCCTGAGTAAGGCTCAGGTGGCAGCATGAGAGAAGAAGGGGAGTCTCTCCTAGCCAACGGTCCCTGAACAAGACTCGGCGGTGGTTATGGACCAAAGGGCCAGGGAGAGTTAGAGGAGGGATGGCTGGAAGTAGGAAGAATGGAGGCGCTTTGATTACGAGTATAACTCGTAGACCTGCGCACCAGCATAGCTGATCCAGGGGGGCCCGAGTCCTTAACTGTACCTCCTTCCAGAACATTGTGATGCACTGGCTGTGCACCAAGTCTGGCGTGGGGAGAGCAGTGTCCTCCTTGAGACCTGCCAAGTGAAGCCAAAGGCTGGCCCTGAAAGGTTGCACGTAGGATTTGGGGGTGGAGTCAACTGTCCACTGCACAAGTCTCCAGGGGAATAGAGTTGTGCACCATTAAATATGAGGTTAGCTCTGAGGTTTTGCATGTTTTAAAAAAAGCAAGTTGAGAAAATTCCTTTCTGCTCCTAGTTGGTTGAGGATGTTGACCTTTGTCCAATACTCTTTCTGCGCGTACTGAGATGGCCTGTATTATGCTCATTGATTCGGGGTGGTAAAGGAACTTTGCATTCCTGAGATAGAGCTCACTTGGTCATGGTATATAAACATTTTTAGATGTTGTTGGATTCCGTTGGCCAGTATTTCATTAAGGACATTTGCATCAATATTTATAAGAGGTCACAGTTGGTAGTTTTCTTTCCTGTGCTCCTAAAAATGAACTGGAAAGTGCTTCCTTCTTTTTGTTTTTTTTCCCGAAGAATTTGGGAAGTGATATGAATTATTCTTTCAGTAATTGTGGACTTTATCCCTGATGGTACCTGGGCCTGAATTTGACTTGATCTCTGGCAGACCCCTGCCTAAGTACTTCTGCAACCATTTTGAACTTTGCCAGACCAATGACTTAGTCATTGCAAAGACTTTTTTTTTAAAACAACAGAAATGGTGTCTACAGACATGGACTTCCCCAGAATGAAATTCAAAGGAATGACACAGACTATATTTGTGGAACGAGATGATGGAGAAGCTTAATAGCACTAGCCAAAAGAAGGCCAGGGGTTGACTATGGAACAGACCATCAATTGCTCATATGCACAGGTGGAAGCAGAAGAAAATTAAGTTAAATCCAGGAGAACCCTAACACACCTTGAATGTAGCCTTTTAGCGACCATCTCAAGAATAGATTTAAGGCACGAAACCCTACACACGAAGAGCAGAGGCGTTGTGGGTGATCTTAAGAACACACACGAAGGAAGGAAAAGGCATTCAAAAGACTCTCGCCTTGCTCTCGAACGCAGTGCAGCTCAAGTGACTGGAAGAATGATGACGTAGAAGAGCTGAACAGAAAGTTTCGAAGGACAACTGGAGAAGACAAAGCATTTAAATGAAACGCGCAAACACCTGGAGATTGAAAGCTACCGGAGAGGAAGGCACCCTCTCAGTATTTCTGAAAGCTGGAGGCGTTGGGAGTCCTATGTTCCTGGCTGCCCCAGCCTGAATCAGCCAGTCCATCACGCGCGGCTGGGAATAAGGGGACGCACAATACCACGGACTTGCGAGTCTTCGCCAAGATTTAGTAGCGTTCCTTGACTACTGCTCTTGAGTCTAATAGTGGTCATCTCTGAACAAGGAATGATGTCGAGAGTAGTACCATTTGCTTCCTCTGTATGGTCAGCAAAAAATCCTGTTTTGTTTTGAGCTGAGGAAAATATTTTAATAATGGAAGCAAATGAAAAGAAAAACATTTTCCTCTTGGTGGCTGGGAAGAAAATGGGTGGCAGCAAGCCTGTAGTCCCTGCTCTTTGTTTTACTGAGACTCCCAGGAGAAAGGTGACTTGGTCAAATTTTCTGATCAACATGCTCATGACAGATACATTGGCAAACACCTGGCGGGACAGTCCTTTACCCGTGGGATGTTTTCAGCTCGGCAGGAGGCACTTGGTGGGTCTGGACGTGAACCTGGTGGGCAGACCTGGGTTCTGCGGATGTATGGCACATGGCTCTTTGGAAACGCTACATGAGCTATGTAACTGCAGGAATAGAATGGTGACAGAAGTAATTTTCTTATATGGAAGTGATGAATCACTGCATATGGAATATTGCCTACTGAGAGAGGAAGAGTTCTCGGAAGCCTGGTGGGGGTGGTCATGGGCCTTTACCTGTCGGGTGAGTACAACTGCTCACCTGTCCGGAATTTCTAGCAAAACCTGAGACTTGTGAAGAACTTGGATTTTGGTGAGCCTGATTTGAGATCCAATCATTTTTCTTTCTTAATTTAAGATTGTATTGCGTTTTAGGTGAAAGTTTGCAGAACTCATTAGTTTCCCGTCCAAAAATCCATCCACAAATTGTTCCTTGACATTGATTGCTGTCCCCTACCGTGTCATCCTCTCTCCATTTCAACCCCACCTTCCTTGTTTCCACTACAGTGAACCCTCGTTTATCGCGGTTAATCGGTTCTAGACCCTACCGTGATAAATGAAATTCCGCGAAGTAGGATTCCTTATTTGTAAATCAAATATTTTCGTAGTTAGAGCATAGAGGACATGAAAAAACACCCGTTAGTCACCATTACACTCGTATTACCCAATTTATTAAGCGAAAAAGGGAAAATGCAGTAAAACATTTTGGACGTTACAATTATTATTTATTATTTATTATGTTATTTATGGCATCTAGTTTACAGTATTACGACTTGTCACGATGCGCTTTGCTTCCTTGTTGAAAGTGAAAATAGCCGTAGCACGGATGTTTTTTTCCTCTTTATGGATGGAGTGAACGGAAGACTCATTCAAGTAGAAATGGCGTGCAACCTCCACGATTTTCTTGCCATCTTTGCTCATATCCAAAAGTTTTACCTTTTCCTGGATGGTGAGCATCTTCCTCTGGCGCTTATTTTTATTGTCAGAAGGCTTAGAAGAAGCAGCTCGTTTAGGAGCCATCATAGGGCTTAGATAAAATGTCTTAAAAATCGCAAACAATTACAGTACACTGTACAAAAGCAAAAATGCATCTGATACATAGCTCCGATACGTAGCGATGCAGACAGAAGCGTGCACAGTATGAGCCAATCAGTGGCAGTAATGACAGAGCATGCGCTGTTATGCAAAAACCACGATAGAGTGAAGCCGCGGAAGTCGAAGCGCGAAGTGGCGAGGGTTCACTGTATAGTGGCCCTACAAGGCCCAACAGCCCTTGTGGGTGTTGAGACCGCAAATCTTTACAGGAGTAGAGAGCCTCGTCTTTCTCCTGAGGAGCTGTTGGGGGTTTCAAACTGCGGCCCGCAGGCCAACATGTGACCCACTGAGCCAACTCCACGGCAGCGAGTTGGTCCCTATTTCGATCTGCCCATTTCCCTGCCCTCCCTGGCTGTCCATCTCTTCTTTGCTTTTTGGCAAATGTTGCCCACCTGGTCTCATGCGGTTGGAGTTCTGTGACTGACGCACTTTCTCAGGGGTGTGCTGGTTTATCTCACAGGCCGATCTATCATTCGGCTAAAATGTGCCCTCTCGGAGAGAAACCAAGCTTTTTTGTTATAGCAGCTGCAAAAGGGGTGCGTGTGTGTGTGACTTCTAAGGACCCGTGGTGAGTGTGTGTGTGTGTGTGTGTGTGTGACCACTGAGTGGGTGAGTGGTGTGCAGGGAGCAGATCTAATCAGGGGAGGCAGGGAGATGGACTTGTGAGCCCGGGCTGCTATCGATCAGGAATTAAGTACCGTATATCGTCTCAAATGATTGAGCAAGGCAGCCTTAAGTCCACGTTCCTGAAAACCGATTTGCTTAAGCCACTTTGGCAGCTCAATTGAAGCCATTGATTTCTCAGTGAGTTGGCTCGCTTCCAGGAAGTTCGGTGAAAAATAAATACATTTACACCAGTTCACGGGCCACGCACAGTAGCTGAATGTAAAGAGGAATCACCGGGAAACATGGGGAGCGGGTAGGCTTTCCGCAAACCCTTTAGGCAGCGGTTCTCAACCTGTGGGTCGTGACCCCTTTGGGGGGCGAACCACTCTTTCTTTCACAGGGGTCTCCTAAGACCATAAGAAAACACATTTTTCCGGTGGTCTTAGGAACTGAGACAGTGGTCCTCTATCTGTCTCCAGGCAGGTCCCCCCCACAGGCAGATATGCCCACATACGAGTACCCAGCATGAAGACTGTTACCCATGCTACCCCATGTTTCAAGACAAAATTTCATTTGTTTGTCATTAGAAATAAATATTTCACAATACATAATTACATATTGTTTCTGTGATGAATCACTATGCTTTAATTATGTTCAATTTGCAACAATGAAAATACATCCTGCATATCAGATGTTTACATGACGATTCATAACAGTAGCAAAATAACAGTTATGAATTAGCAACAAAAATAATAATTTTATGGTTGGGGGTCACCGCAACATGAGGAACTGCATTAAAGGGTCGCGGCAGTAGGAAGGTTGAGAACCGCTGCTTTAGGTGTTCACGTATTTGTTCTGTTCTATGCTTTTTAGGGCGCACTGGTGGCACAGTGGTCAGGGTGCTGGCAGGACCCACCAGCCTCTGGGGACAGTGAGCCAGTGGCCCGGCGCTCTGCTTCTGCAAGGATTCATCCGTCTCATGGGCGTAGTTCCACTCTGGATCACTGAGTTGCAATCAGCTTGACTGATGAAGATGTGTTTTTATTTTGTTTTATGCTTAAAACAAAAATCCAGGCAGCAAACCACCTTCTCCTTTCATTAAAACTTACATGCTCATTGAAGAAAATTGAAAAAAATATAGAGAGAAAATATTTAAAAGATGCTTTCATACCTGCTTGATGTACTTTTCCTCCAGCCTTTTCGTAGAGGAGTTTAATATCAAAAACTCGAATTCACTGCCATTGAGTTGACTGGCTCAGCAACCGTGTCAGGCAGAGTGAAATGGTCCCTGGGGGTTCTGCGTCTGGAGATCGTCATGGGAGCAGAAAGCCTCCTCTTTCTGCCTCAGAGCGGCTGGTGGGATTGAACTGCTGACATTGCGGTTAGCAACTGTGCCATGTTCCCTTCTTGTCTTCTTTCCCCCTAGCCCTTGTCTCCCAGGTACACATGGATATTTCTAAAAACGCGTTGTTTTGCTTTTTTTTCCGCCCTTTAAAACAATTGTAATACTTAATTTTCTTCAGTAGGTGGCAACCTTCACAAACACAATTCAGACACTTCTGCTGCTTGGCTCCACAGGATGGCTTCCCTGATGGGAACCTCAGAGGGCCAGAGCCGCTGCCTCAGCTGATCCTGTTCACTAATTAGAAACATTGCCCTCCTTGGAGTCACACAAATGTTCCCACTATTCTTCTCTTTGGTGAAGGAGGAAGATCAGAATTTTAGTTAAGCGATTCCGTTTCTTCCAGCCTTCCCGGCGATGCCCAAACAAAGCCCACTGTTACTGTTTCCTCCCCCTCCGAAGGGGACAGAGAAGGCGAGATCAAAACAATTTGGGGCAGGGGCCATGGAATAATTTCTTCTACAGGATGATGATAATATTAACGTTTTGTGAAGCATTTTTATCATGACAAACAACGGGGAGCAAACCATGGTCTTTTAAAGACCTAAGGGGAGACGACTAATTGAAAACAAAGACAGGAGGGAAAAAACAAAACTGGGCGTGTTATTCAGATGTCTGTCTCCGTTTCGCAAGCACATCTGAGAGCGCTGGGTTTCACGAAGTGGAGGCTGCGGCATGTGTCTCTGGTCCACCGGTAGCCAAGGTCATCGAACTGTTCGGACTCCTAGTTACTGGGTGGGACAGAGGAGGACTGCAGCACAGGGGTCCGAGCCTGGGATCTGTGTGGAGGAGCTGCTGCTCAGTTTGCACTGCCAACCTTTGTTCAGCAGCCATGTGCTTCATCACCAGGGCTCCCTTGGGACCCCGGGACCCTGGGCATTTTCTGCAACCCTGCATAGACATTCGCGTTCATGAAGACCACGCCACTCTCTGACTTTACACTCTGGTGATTGATTGTCACTTGGGCGTTGGGCTGCTCTCTGCAAGGTCAGCAGTTTCAACCCCCAAGTGGCTCCTTGGGAAAAAGACGAGGCTTTCTGCTTCTGTAAAGTTTTATAGGATCGGAAGCTCACACAGGACAGTCCTGGTCGGCCCCGCAGGGCCACGGTGAGTTGGCATCGACTCAGGGGCAGTGGGTAAGTAAGTAATTCTTGACCCTACAAGATGTTCCAGGCCCATCTTACATAGTTCCTGCCCCAGTCTTAGAACGAGCCCGTTCTTCTGGGAACCTCTTCCCTCTGATTGGAGAAGGTATGACAAGCCGCAGTCGGGGTGGTGGGTGTGTTAGCTGCTTTCTGGGGTGTTGTAGCTTGTAGGACCTCTCAGCTGACAGGACAAATAAACATCTATCTCTACACCCATCTGTGTATGTACACATATCTTGAAATATTTCTAGGCGCTATGCTGGTGTCGTGGGTTAGGAATTGGGCTGCTCATCCCCAGGTAGGTGGTTCAAGCCCATCAGCTGCTCTGTGGGAGGGAGGAAAGTTACACACTTGGAAACCCATCTGGGCAGTTGGAATCAACTTAATGGCGGTGAGTTTTTTGTGTGTTGTAACAATTTCTACACGCAGCCATCTGTACCCAGGTACATGTGAGTTCATGCTGATGGCTTTAATGCTAGTCTATTGCCACATGGATCATCCTATGAGCAGTGAGTGTAAAGCCTGGGTCTCCATTGACTTGTGTGTGAATGGATGTACAACTCGTCCAGCACTGTTTGCGGAGGGAAAATGAGGTCCTTGCTCCTCCAGTGGCTTAGAGAGGAGTGTTGTAACGTGCAACTCTGATTGGAGAGTGGTCTGGTTTCCTTCATTGGCGTCACGCACTTGAAGTTCCGTTATTATGTGCACGTTTCACATTGGCTTCTTGGTGAATTCACCTTTTTTTAATTAATCACGAAATTTCCCTCTATCTCTGCGTGTCATCACCTTCCTGAAGTGGGCTTTGCCTGATATTTACATGGAGACTCAAGCCTTCTTATAAGTATTTGCACAATAAATAACTTTTTTCCTCTTTCCACTTCTCACCTGCCTGTAACTATCTGGTGGGCAGCATATAGTTGGGTTTGCATATTGATTCAATCTGAGAAAGTCCACGAGAAACTCTCCCAAGATCTCTTGGCGTCATTCTCCCACAGAGGGGCCTTTCGGGGCTCTTTCCCGAGGAAGAGGGAAGAAAGGGTTTATGCAGAAGGCCTCCTGCTGGATCTGCCTACTCTTCTCTTTGTTTTCGCCTCCCCTCCCTAGCGGTTCCTTGGAACAACAAAGACATTCCTTCCTTGTTTCATTCAAAGCAGTTTCTCTGAGAGTCAGCTCATGGATCTCAACTTACACCCCAGGTACGCATCAAAGGGTTTTCCAGACGGTTCTGTTGTCAGCGAGGTTCTGTTGAGCTCAGACTCTTTTTTTCTACCTCATTACCTTTAATTAGACTAATGATACGTGACAAAATGCTCCGTATCCCTCTTCTTTCCTTTTTGGAATACACTGTCCACCGTACTAAGAGGAGATTCCCAGGAAGAGTGAGAAGACACGCGCAGTCCACTCTTTGCTTACCGGGAAACGCTAAGATGCACTTTGTTTTAGTTGGCAGTGAGGCCGTGTGGGTCAGCTGGTACGTTGGGTCAGTCCTCTGTGATTTTTCAATCAAGAATTGCTCAAAGTGGCAGTGGTCATTGGTTTAAAGATAAGTAAAATGAATGGACTTAAAATATAAGTCAATCAACCATGGTGACAAGATGGTGCTGTACCATACTGTGACAGCATTTCCCACTAGATCTCTACATCTATCTTTATATAGTGATTGCATCCTGATTGGTGAGTTTAAAGAGCCTCGATGGAGCAACAGTTAAGTGCTCAGCTGCTAACTTAAAGGTTGGTGGTTCAAACCCACCCTGTATTTCTGCAGCAGAAAAGATGTGGGGATCTGCTCCAATTAAGAGCAAATCCACTGCCCTCATGTCAAATCCTATTGGTCGCCACCCGACTCAGGTGTCCGAGTCTATAAACCTTTAAGGGAGCAGACAGCCTGCTTTTTCTCTTGGAGCAGCTGGTGGATTTGAGCCATGGACCTTGAGATTAGCGATCCAAGGCTTACCCAGCAGCACCACGAGGGCTTCACAGCCTAGAAAGCACCATGGGGCAGCCTCACTGTCTCATGGAGGTGATTATGAGTTGAACTTGACTTTAGAGCCCACATGGAAGAACACACCAGCCTGGGTGATCACGAGGTGCCCAAGGGATCAGTTTATCAGGCATCAAAGAACAAAAAATCATATAATTGTGTGCTCACCTCCCTGATACGATTGCTGAAGACAAATGGGTGCATAAGCAAATGTGGCGAAGAAAGCTGATGGTGCCCGGCTATCAAAAGGTATAGCGTCTGGGGTCTTAAAGGCTTGAAGGTAAACAAGTGGCCATCAAGCTCAGAAGCAACGAAGCCCACATGGAAGAAGCACACCAGCCTGTGCGACCACGAGGTGTCGAAGGGATCAGGTATCAAGCATCAAAGAACAAAAAATCTTACCATAGTGAATGATGGGGGGAGTGGGGAGTGGAGACCCAAAGCCGATTTGTAGGCCACTTGAGATTCCCTTGCAGAGGGGTCTCGGGGAGGAGACGAGTCATTCAGAGTGCGATGTAGCAATGAAGAAAATAAAACTTTCCTCTAGTTCCTAAATGCTTCCCCCCCACCCCTCACTATCATAATCCGAATTCTACCTTGCAAGTCTGGCTAGACCAGAGGATGTACACTGGTACAGCCAGGAACTGGAAATACAGGGAAACCAGGGCGGATGATCCCTTCAGGACCAGTGGTGTGAGTGGTGATACTGGGAGGGTAGAGGGAGAGTGGGTTGGAAAGAGGGAATGGATGACAAGGATCTACATGTGACCTCCTCCCTGGGGGGCGGACAACAGAAAAGTGGGTGAAGGGAGACGTCAGATAGGGCAAGATATGACAAAATAATAATTTATAAATTATCAAGGGCTCGTGAGGGAGGGGAGAGCGGGAAGGGAGGGGAAAAATGAGGAGCTGATGCCGGGGGCTTATGTGGAGAGGAAATGTTTTGAGAATGATGAGGGCAATGAATGTACAAATGTGCTTTACACAATTGATGTATGTATGGGTTGTGATAAGAGTTGTATGAGCCCCTAATAACACCATTAAAAAAAAAAAAGAAATTGACTTTAGAGTGATGAAAAATGAGGATGTTACTTTGAGGACTAAGGTGCCCCTAACCCCCAAGTCATGTTTTTTTCAATGGCCTCATTTGCACGTGAAAGTTAGACATTGACTAATGACCCCAGAAGAACTGCTGTGTTTGAATTATGGTGCTGGTGAAGAATGCTGAAAGTACCACCCAAAGGTACAAACCTGCCATGGCAGAAGTAAGACCAGAACGCTCCTTAGAGGCAAGAGTGGCAAGACTTCGTCTTACATACTTTGGACATGTTAGGAGAGATTGTTAGGTAGCTGAGAAGCAGGGACCAGGGGTTGTCCCTCTCCCTGCCTGGAGGACCCCTACAGGAGGTTGCTGCTGAGAAACAGGCGAGGTTCAGCCAGTCATAAAGGCTAAGGGGCATGCACCAATTCAAGCCCCAACTAGGTGGGTGGTGGTACACCTGGGTGGGCCCAATTTAGGACAGGTGGGCTTAATTCAGCCAATGGGGTCAACCAATACCTTCAACCACACCTCCCAGCCAGAAGCCTCAAATACCTGGACTGCAAGACCACCCCCTCTTCTTCACCCTTCCACTCGGCTGTTCCGTGGTCTGTCTCCCCGGCCTCAGGCCACCACGTGTGGGTGCGCAGTCCCACGAGGTTGCCCGTGTTCAGTGACTGTAAAACCTGACACGTCTTCCGTACCTTGTAAAAACCCGCTTGGATCACAAACCAGGCTTTGGTGTGAATTCTTTCTGGTGTGAAATCAAGAACGGAGGTATTTCCTACGAGAGAAACCTAACAAGACCAGCGCCCGCAGAAGGACATGGCGGCTGGTCAAGGAAAGGGGCAGTGCAAACGAGGAGGGCCCTCAACGCCAACCACGAAGTCAAGCACAGGAGCAGCGGCGGCTCGTTCTGCTGTGCATAAGGTGGCCATGGTTGGAACTGACTCGATGGCACCTACCCACGACAAGAAGTCGTTGGACCGCAATTCTCACGTTACATCTGCCTTTGCAAAGTAAGTGCAAATTTAACTAACCTTTTTTGCCAGGTGTGCCTGTGACTTGCCAGCCCACCTTTCAGGGCAGTGAGTTGAAGAGCTTGCTTTCTCTGGCCGAGGTGCAGACTTGGGAGGCTCATTCTGAGAGGTGGGCAAAGGCCCAGTGTCTGGCCATCAGCTATTGCATCCTGGTGAGGACGTCTCTCCTGGCTGCCACTGGATCCAGAGGAATGACCGTGGTCCAGGAAAATCTCATCAACAAAAGCCAGTCGACCCTTGGGAGACAGGCCTGCTTGTGTTTGATGTTCTCCAATCTCTTTCTTTCCTCCTGTCCACACCCCCTCTCATGCTCCAAACTTCTCCATTCTCCTGCTGCAAAACCGACGCCTGGTCTCATATTAGAGAACTCTTCTCCCCAGCCCTCTAGTCTTCTTTCCTTTCTTCCAGCCTTACCTATTAGGAGTAGATCACCAGGCATTTCATCTGAAGCATCTCTGGGGGACTTGAACCACCAACCTCTCTATCAGCAGTCCACCACATTAATCATTTGTGCCCCCGACATCCAGCAACTCCCTCTTGATAGCCTAACAACAGCAACAATGAAAATATTTCCATCGGCTAATTTATTTGAGGGTGGAGAAAGGGGTACACATGAGATTATATTCTAACTGGATATTTGATAATATTAGGAATTACTGTTATGTTGAGGTGTGCTTATGGTAATGTCAAAACCCAAACCAAACTCACTGCTTTGAGGCGATGCCAACTCAGAGTGACCCTGTAGGACAGAGTAGAACTGCGCCTGTGAGTTTCCAGACTATAACTCTGCAGCAGTAGAAAGGTCCCTCTTTCGCCCTCAGAGTGGCTGCTGCCTGTGCAGTCAGCAGTCCAGTGTGCGCGCAGCCACTGCCCCCAACGTCATTCTCAGTATGCGAGAAAGGCGGTGGAAAGGGGCACACGCATACCTTGTGCTATTGAGCGTGACTTTAGTGCACATCGCAGATACTGGGCGGTTCACAAATAGAAGGTTTGTGACAACCCTATATCAAGATATTGGCACCATCACTTCCTGTCTTTGTATCATATTTGGTAATTTTCTTTTTCATAATGCTATTGTACACCTGATAAACCACAGTATCATGTAAATATAGCTTGCAGATGCACTGGGAAACCAAAAATTTATGTGATTCATTTTATGGTGATATTTGCTTTATTACAGTGATCTGGAAAACGGAGCCCATGATATCTCTAAGGGCTGTACGCATGGAATATCTCTGAAGGCTGCTTGCATATACTCCAATGTGTATGCATGGAATATCTCTGAGGGCTGCCTGCGTATACTCCAATGTGTACGCATGAAATATCTCTGAGGGCTGCTTGCGTAT
>NW_022103922.1:15785703-15786059 GCF_000313985.2 Echinops telfairi | reverse complement strand
CTGCCTGCGTATACTCCAATGTGTATGCATGGAATATCTCTGAGGGCTGCCTGCGTATACTCCAATGTGTACGCATGGAATATCTCTGAGGGCTGCCTGCATATACCCCAATGTGTACACATGGAATATCTCTGAGGGCTGCCTGCATATACTCCAACGTGTACGCATGGAATATCTCTGAGGACTGCCTGTATATACTCCAATGTGTACGCATGGAATATCTTTGAGGACTGCCTGTGTATGCTCCAATGTGTATGCACAGAATATCTCTGAGGGCTGTCTGCATATACTCCAATGTGTACGCATGGAATATCTTTGAGGACTGCCTGTGTATACTCCAATGTGTATGCATGGAA
>NW_022103922.1:15783009-15785603 GCF_000313985.2 Echinops telfairi | reverse complement strand
TCTTTGAGGACTGCCTGTGTATACTCCAATGTGTATGCATGGAATATCTCTGAGGGCTGTCTGCATATACTCCAATGTGTACGCATGGAATATCTCTGAGGGCTGTCTGCATATACTCCAATGTGTACACATGGAATATGTCTGAGGGCTGCCTGCATATACTCCAATGTGTATGCACAGAATATCTCTGAGGGCTGCCTGCATATACTTTCATGTGTACGCATGGAATAAGATGAATACTGTACTTTTCTGTGGAGTTGGAAGAGGTGGGGATTGGCCGCTGGGTGACAGATGTGGTGCTGGATCATGGGTACGTGGGGTTCCACAGTAGTTTCTGTGTATGTTCGAACATTTCTACAATAAAAGTTTTGTAAACCAGGGTTGACATGTACCTACAATTGAATTTCAGTCTTTTCACAAAGCCTGGCAGGCTGAGGAGACTTGATGGTGGGGAGAACCAGGGTTAGTAGGCAGGAGTCCTTTGGCCTTCAAAGCCTCTGCTTTGGGAGTCCCGCCCCCACGTCACTGTGGTGCTGTTTCCAGGTGTATTCAGGGTCGTATCGCTGTGGACTCCCCACATCATGCTAACAGTGAAAACACACCCATGCTCTCTAATAAATACCCTTAATATGGAAATGCTATTTGAATTGCTATCTTACATTTAGTAAACATTTTGGTAAATGTTCCTTCATTTCAGTTTTGCAGGTCCACCCTCCCCCCACTTATTTTGGAATAAATATTTTAAATATGAGGGTAAATCAAAAGGTATTCCTAACAGGCTTCCAGTTCATGCATGTATGGGTTTATTCCAAACAAAATGTGCTTACACATGTGTCTGCAATCAGCAGATGGCTCAGCAAGTTCCTTCAGCGATGCAATTGCCTTAGACTCACTGCTGTTAGCCGCTGCTGGTGACCCTAAATACACCAGAAGGAAACACGACACAGTCCTGTGTCATCTCACACTTGTTGTTAGGAGCCCGTTGTTACAGCCACCGTGTCAATCCATCTCATGGACGGCTTCCTCTTTTTCACTGATCTCTGCTTTACCAAGCCTGGCATCCTTTTCCAGGCTCCCCGGTGGGGTAGTGGTTCCATGTTGGGCTGTGCCCTGCAGTGGTGGGCAGTTCAAAACCAGCAGCAGCTCCGTGGGGGAAAGACTGGGCTTTCTACCCTTGTAAACAGTTACAGTCTCTGAAACCCACAGGGGCTCGCTGTGCGTCAGCGTTGACTCCATGGCAGTGAGTTTGGATCTTTTGGTGTGCTTTTCCCGGGAATGACTGGTCTCTCCTGCCAACATGTCCAACGGGTCTCAGACAGAGTCTCTCCATTCTCGCTTCTGAGGTGCATTCTGGGTGTACTTCTTCCTAGACAGTGGTGCTAATTCTTCTGAGAATCACTAGAACTTTCAATATTCTTTGCCAGCATCTCAATTCAAGCGCATCACTTCTTCTCCGGTCTTCCTTAGTCATTTTCCAATTTAAGTTGCGCAGGAAGCGGATGAAAAGAGCATGACGTGGATCAGGCACACCTTAGTCTTCAAGGTGACCTCATCAAGAACGGAAGTTTACCTTTAATGTTACTACATGTAATAGATCAACTCAAATAGTCTCGGGCAGCAGATTTGGCCCATGCAATACATCATTTGATTTCTTGATTGCTGTTTTCAGTACATTGATTGTGAGTCGAAGCAAAATGAAACCGGTGACAGTTTCCATTTTTTTTCTGTTCTCTCTTGGTTCAGTGTGAGGGCTTTGTTTCTCTATACACTGCGTTGCAAGCCGGACTGAAGGCCACCATGGTGGATTTGGTCAGCCAGTGCTGACAGCACGTCCGCCTTGTTTGCTGTCATGGCTCATCTGCATATTAAAGATGGTGAATTAGCCTTCCTCCAGTCCTGCTGCTGCTTCATATAGTTCAGCTATTCCGAAATCTGCTCAGCATACAGATTGATTAAGTATGGTGAAAGGTTACAACCCTGACACACACCTTTCCTGATTTTAACCCTGCAGTAGCTCCATGTTCTGTTTGAACGACTGCCTCTGGGTCCACGTACAGGTTTCTTAGGGACACAGTGAAGGGTTCTGGAATGCCCTTTCTAATAAGTGCCATCCATAGTTTGTAATGATCCATCCAGTCAAATGCCTTTCCATAGTCAATAAAACACAAGTGTTTATTTTTGGATATTCTTTGCTTAGGAATCTGATGTCACCAATGATATCCCTCATATCTGCTTTTGAATGTCATTTGAAGTTTTGGCAGATCCTTGTTGATATACTGCTGCAACTGTTGTATTATTTGGGGCAAACTTTCAGTTGCATGCAGTAATACTGCTACTGTTAGATCATGTCCACACTGTTGGGTCATCTTTCTTGGAAGGGTGTCAGTGGTTTTATTATAAGTGGTTTTATTTTATTTTTTTAAACCATTTTATTAGGGGCGCATACAACTCTTATCACAATCCAGACATACATCAATTGTGTAAAGCACATTTGTACATTCATTGCCCTCATCATTATCAAAATATTTGCTCTCCACTTAAGCCCCTGGCATCAGGTCCTCATTTTTTCCCCTCCCTCCTCGCTCTCCCCTCCC
>NW_022103922.1:15763613-15782271 GCF_000313985.2 Echinops telfairi | reverse complement strand
CGATTGTATCATGGAGGTGAGCACACAATGATATGATTTTTTGTTCTTTGATGCCTGATAACTGATCCCTTGGGCACCTCGTGATCACACAGGCTGGTGTGCTTCCTCCATGTGGGCTTTGTTGCTTCTGAGCTAGATAGCCGCTTGTTTACCTTCAAGCTTTTAAGACCCCAGACGCTGTATCCTTTGATAGCCGGGCACCATCAGCTTTCTTCACAACATTTGCTTATTCACCCGCTTTGTCTTCAGTGGTAAGGTCAGTATTTTGCAGGCCACCAGCCACTCTGAGGGAGAAAGATGAGGCTTTCTCCTCAGCAATGGGTTTGGTCTGGATGTAGGTTCTATTATTACCTCTGTTCTATATGCGCATGGGGTTTCCATGAGCAGGAATGAAATTGGCCACAACTCTGTGTCTTTGTTTATAGCTCTATATCTCTAAAGGGACTAAATAACTTGTCCAGAGTCATAAAAACAGAAAGTGACATGGTTGGGTGCAGGCTCATGGAAGACTCAAGTCCAAGTTCTTAAACTCTACCCTCCTCAGCATTTCCATGTGCTCCCTCTTCCCATAGCGAAGACCCACAGTGACAGTGGGTGGGGGCTCGGTCATCATTTCTAAGAATGTCAGTGTCAGGAGACACTTCCTCCCTTGAGAAGAATGTGGTAATGACGAAATGATTCGGAATTGATCGGGGATGGCAGATGCCTCCAGGTTCATTCTAGTAGAATGAGCCTTGCAGATCCCTGCCCTACACTTCGCAGAACTCTGGCTGTAATCTCCTTGTAATTCCAGGGGTTGAGAAAAAGAGAAAAATCATTTGCCAGCCAGTGAAATTTTCGAGGTGCAGTCAGAGTGTGTATAATTTCTGGTGGCTCCCTGGCTCATTAGTTCTTCCAGATGGCGCGTGTAAACATGGCAGGAGCCGCAAATTGCGTGGAGGGCCGAAATGTAAATCAAGAAATAAGTATTCAAGATACTTTGTCTGACAAATGGAAAGGCTATAAAGCGAAACAGCGCCCAGCTCAATCGATTTCATCCCATTCCTTTTGGGATTCCCCCGAGACTATTTTCCAAAACGGACTCCCCTAATTTTGTCAAGGTCAGTTGTCATTACAACGTCGGATAGGCTGGGCAACATGGTAGCAGTGTTCATTCCTCTCTCAATGACCTGGGGACCGTCTCAGTGGCCTCAAGAGGTGAAAAGGGGACAGAAAGGTCACTTGAACAGTCTGAGGATTGTTGGACAAGGCGTAGGATGCTGGCCATAAGGTTCTAGGCCCCCTGGGACGGATGCAAGGGTGGCTTGCCCAGCTCTCTACCATCTTCTTTAAGAATGGTGACACTCCTTCCCTCAGCTGCTGAGAGTACGGATGACTGATGGATCCTCGCTAAGCTCCTGGAGAAATCCTCCTGGCCCGAGGCCACACCCCTTCCTAAG
This sequence comes from Echinops telfairi, assembly GCF_000313985.2. Lineage (NCBI taxonomy): Eukaryota > Metazoa > Chordata > Mammalia > Afrosoricida > Tenrecidae > Echinops > Echinops telfairi. The sequence goes on along the minus strand of NW_022103922.1, from coordinate 15,780,832 downwards.
TCGTCCACCTCCATAGCCTGGTAGATATGGATGTAGAAGGGCCCAGCCTCCCATCCAACTCTTCACGGCTCCTCGCCCCCTCAGGGAAACTGTACACAGCGTTAGAGCTCCTCTGAGGGTCCACATAGGTTGATCTGGCAACTGCATCACTGTTTCACTTCTTTCTCCTCCCTTCATGGCCACCCCCCGCCGTACAGATGTAAATCCCAACAGTACTCCCCCCCACACCAAATGCAGTCATGCAATGCTCTCCAGCGTAAGGAGTACCATCATGAGTGAGGTGGGGGGAAGGGACCCAGACTGGGAATTAGGAGATCCAGGGTCTAAGGCAAGCATGGCCACTATCAATCCCTGAGATCTTGAATAAGTGATTTGTTTTCTCTTTTCTCTTTTTTTTTTTTTTCAGCCCTGGTGGCTCATTGGGCTGCCAACTCCAAGGTTGGCAGTTTGAAACCAGCCACCGCTCCCCAGGAGAAAGACATGTCTTTCTCCTCCTGGAAACTCCCGGTGGCAGTTCTACTCTGCTCCAGAGGGTTGCTGTGAGCTGCAGTGAGTTTGGGTTGAGGTTTCGTTGGGTTGTTTTTCGTTGTCTTTGAATCGTGAAACTTGGCGTAGATGAGTAATGCTTCTCTATTGGGCTCCCTCAGAGAGTTTCCTTTGGCACTAAATTATAGCCAAGGTCTTGACATTTTTCTGGAAGGAGGGGCCATAACTTTCATGAGGTTCTCAAAGGATCTGTAGAAGTTTGAAAAAACCAAAGCCCTAGGTGGTTATCAATTCATTCCCAACCCAGCTGCAAATGGAGCCTCTATGAACACTCTGAGTGTTCCTGTGTAAAATCTCTAGTGAAGGGCGTCTTTACCAACCCTGGCTCCTACATGGTGTGCCTGCCGCTGTCATAAAATGAATTCCACCTCATAGCACCCATGAAACACACAACTTCCCTCTAGTTCTTTAATGCTCCCCCCACCCCATTATCATGACCCCAATTCTGCCTTACAAATCCTGCTAGACCAGAGCATGTACGTGGGTACAGATAAGAGCTGGAAACACAGGGAATCCAGGACAGATAAACCCCTCAGGAATAGGATACCCGGAGGGGAAGGGGGAACCGATCATAATGATCTACATATAACCCCCTCACAGGGGGATGGACAACAGAAATGTGGGTGAAGGGAGACATTGGTCAGTGCAAGACATGAAAAAATAATAATAATTTATAAATTATCCAGGGTTCATGAGGGAGGTAAGGGAAAAATGAGAAGCTGATACCAAGTAGAAAGAAGATGTTTTGAAAATGATGAGGGCAACAAATGTACACATGTGCTTGACACAATGGATACATGTATGGATTGTGATAAGAGCTGTATGAGCCCCCAGTAAAATCATTAAAAAAAAAATTAATTCTGCCTCACAGTGACACAAATCGGATTTCCCAGACTGTACACAGTGAAGGGAGCAGAGAGCCTCCACTTTCCTTGTGGAGAAACAGTCCACAGCTCCCTTTTAGCCCTGATTCTCCTTCGGTTGCTCCAGGTGAAGAAACTGAAAGCCAAACTCATAGCCACCGAGCTGATCCCTATGCATAGTGACCCTATCAGCCAGGATAGAGCTGTTCCTCTGAGCTAACTGTTTATGGGAGTAGAAAGCTCCATCCTTCTCCTGTGGAGCAGCTGGTGGTTTTGAACTGCAGACCTTAACCTAATGCATAACCTCTCTGCCACCAGAGCGTCCTTCCAGGTGAATAGAGATCAATTATTGTGCTTTGGATGGCTGTTTGCAAGCTTTTAGTCCGCATGCACTATGCAAATAACTAAGAGGTAGAAGAGAAGTACTAAGTTTGTTAGGCTAATTGACTGGGAGGTGCTTTAAAATCATGACCTTAAACTTCCAAATCAAGAAACAAATCCCCTAAAGATATGGTTGTACACAAAGTTACTCTTTTTTGTCATTCTTGTAAATATTTCTATTACACAATTTTTGCCACGTCAGCCTTTTATGGGGTACAAGGTATTGACCGCCACTCACCTGTCTGTCTGTTGAACTGTAGTTGCTTTGCGTTGCTTTGATGCTAGTATCAAAGTTGTCGATATTTCAAATACCATCCAGGTCAGCTATGGTGGTCAAGTGTCAGTAAAGCTTTGTCCACTTTTCAGGTATTAGTCCCTGCAAATTTTATGAATTGCAGTAGCACATTCTGATATCATGTCAGAAAATGAACCCCTCAGATCGGAAGGTTCTCAGAATACCACCAGGTAAGAGCTGCTTCCTCAAAGTAGAGTTGACCTTAAAGGTGACTTTAATGACATCGATGGAACAAAGCTTTTGGGACTTTCACCTTCTGATGGGCTGCGTAATGCAAAATGAGGAGAAACGTTCATAATCAGGACATGAATGTAGAAAGTTTGGTTCTTAAAAAAGTTGGAAGAGCTTTGCAAGACCAACAACTTCTTTGTTGCAAATACTTTTTCACAACAACATAAATGGTGACTATACACAGGGACCTCGCCAGATGGGATACACAGGAAGCAAAGTGACTATACTTGTGGGAGAAGCTCAAGATCTTCAGACAGAACAAGCTGAGGCACCATCAATTGCCATACGAAAAGTCAAGGTGAAACGGAATAAAATTAAAGCAAGTCCGAGAGAGCCAAAATAGGACTGCAGCATATTTCACCTGAGTTTCGAGATCATCTCAAGATCATATTCGACAGATTGAACATTAAGGCCCAAAGACCGGAAAGCGTGGGATGACATCCAGAACATCCTCCATGGAAAAAGCCAAAGGTGATTAGAACTTAGGAAAGAAAGACGAGACTGTGGTGAATGTTTGCTGCTGCTGTTCGGTGCCTTCCAGTTGGCGCTGACTCACAGTGACCTTATACACCACAGAAGAACACACTGCCAGGTCCTGCGCCAGCCTCACTATTGTTCTCACGGTGGAGCCCCTGGTTGCGGCCACTGTGTCCAGCCATCGGGTCAAGGGCCCTTCTCTTTTTGGCGGCCCCTCCACCTTGCCAAGCCCGACCCCCTTCTCCAGGGACGGGTCTCTCCTGCTAACAGGTCCAAAGGACATGAGACGAGGTCTTGCCATCCATGCCTCTAAGGAGCATTCTGGCTGTACATCTTTCAGGACAGATGTTTGTTCTTTAGTGGTTCTTGGTACTCTCAACATTCTTCACCAGAACCATGGTTCAAAGGCATCACTTTTTCTTTGGTCTTCCTTATTCAACGTCCAGCTTTCACATGCAGATGAGGTGATTGAAAACACCATGACTTGGATCAGGCACAGCAGAGTTCTCGACGTAGCATCCTTGCTTTGTAACACCAGATTTACTCAATGCAGTGTGTCACTTGATCTCTTGGCTGCTGCTTCCATGTGCATTGATTGTGGATCCAAGCAAGATGAAACACTTGACAAATTCAGTCTTTTCTGTTTATCATGATGTTATCTATGGGTCCAGATGTGAGGATTTGGGTTTTCTTGACATTGAGTTGGCGTCCATACTGAAGGCTGCCATCCTGGCTCTTCAACAGCAAGTGTGTAAGTCCTCCTCACTTTCAGCAGCAAGGTCGTCATCTGCATATCAAAGATTACTAATACAATCCTGATACTGCATTCTTCTTCCTATAATGCAGCTTCTCTGATCATTTGCTCAGCATACCGATTCAAGAAGTGTGGTGAGAGGATACAATCCCGACGCACGCCTTTCCTGATTCTAAACCCTGCAGCATTCCCTGGTTCTGCTTGCATAGCTGCCTCTTGATCCATGTACAGGTTCCTTTGGAGCACAATGAAGGATTCTGGAATTCCTAGTTTTCTATCTAGTGATAATTGGATAACGATGGAGAAAATTACATATTTTCTATATAACTAATAAATAGTGAATGTATAGAGAAGCTAACGTGAATGGACGCGATTATGAAGTAAAAGAGCCGAACAGAACAGTTCAAAGGCAGCTCAAGAAGACAAAGTAAAGCTTTATTCTGAAATGTTCAAAGGCTCAGAGTTAAGAAACCAAAATGCTCAGTATATCCCAAGCTGAAAGGACTGAAGAAAAAGAATTCAAGACTTCGTTTGCAATATTGAAGGATTCTATGGGCAACTTATTGAACATTACAGGAACATCAAGAGAGGGTGGAATGAATACACAGTCACTGTAGCAAAATGAATTGCTCAACATTCAACCATTTCAGGAGGTAGCATATGATCAAGAATCCATGGTATTGAAGGAAGAAGCCCAGGCTGCACTGAAGACACGATTTCAGGAACGGATGAAATACCAACAGAAATGTTTCAATAAACTGATGCACAGTGTTGATGGTGCCCTCCCTTCTATGGCAAGAAATTGAAAAGACAACGCCCCGGCCAACAGACTGCAAAGGATCCATGTTCAGGCCCATATCCAAAGAAAGGTGATCCAACAGACTGCGGGGATTATTGAATCACACCTTGGTTTAAAGAAGAGAATACCAGAAAAATGTTTACTTGTGTTTCATTGACTATACAAAAGCCACTCATTTGTGTGGATCAGCACCAATGATAGCTAACATTTGGAAAATTAGGAATTCCAGAACACTTCATTGTGTTCATGTGGAGCCTCTACACAGGCAAAGACATATTTATGTGAATCCATTAAGGGGAGCTGCATGTTTTAAAATCAGGAAAGGTGTGTGCCAGGTTGGTATCCTTTCACCATGATTACTCAGGCTACACGCTGAGCAAAGGACTGGAGACGCTGGACGAGATGAAGAAGAACTTGGCATGAGGATTAAAGGAAGGCTCACAAACTACCTGCCATCTCTACATGACCCAAGCTTTCTTCTGAACGTGATGAGGATGTGAAGCCCTTATTGATGAAGATCAAAGTGTATAGCTGTCATTGTGGGTTCCGCCTCAGTGCAAAGAAAACAAAAACTCTCACAACTAGACCAAGAAGAACATCATGATTAATGGAGAAAAAAATGAAAGTTGTTAGGCATTTCTTTATATTGAATCTACAACCAATCCCCATGGAAGCTATTGTCCATAAATCAAATGACATTGTGCATTAGAAAATAAACAGCAAAAGAGTTCTTCCAAGTATTAACAAGCAAAGATACCATTCTGATGACTGAAGGGTCCCTGCACCAAGCCATGGCGTTTTAGATGACCTCATATGCGTACGAAAGCTCAACTCTGCATAAGGAAATACAAAGCAGAATTGATGCCTTTCAATTGTGCTGGTGATGAGTTTTGGAAGTGCCACGGACTGTCAGAAGAGCAAACAGACATGTCTTGTAGGAAGTACAGCCAGAATGCTCCTTAGCAGCATGGATAGTGAGACTCCTTTTTTTTAAAAATTATTTCATTAGGGGCTCATACAACTCTTATCACAACCCATACACACATCAATTGTGTAAAGCGCATTTGTATGTTCATTGCCCTCATCATTATCAAAACATTTCCTCTCCACTTAAGCCCCTGGTATTAGGTCCTCATGGGCTTTGGGTCTCCACTCCACATTCCCCCCATCATTCACTATGGTAAGATTTTTTGTTCTGATGATGCCTTATACCTGATCCCTTCGACACCTCGTGGTTGCATAGGCTGGTGTGCTTCTTCCATGTGGGCTTTGTTGCTTCTGAGCTTGATGGCCGCTTGATTACCTTCAAGCCTTTAAGACCCCAGACACTATACTTTTTGATAGGCGGGCACCATCAGCTTTCTTCGCCACATTTGCTTATGCACCCATTTGTCTTCAGTGATCCCTTCAACACCTCGTGATCACACAGGCTGATATGTTGTTCCATGTGGGTTTTGTTGCTTCTGAGCTAGATGGCTGCTTGTTTACCTTCAAGCTTTTAAGACCCCAGATGCTATATCTTTTGATAGCCGGGCACCATCAGCTTTCTTCACCATATTTGCTTATTCACCCGCTTTGTCTTCAGCGGTTGTGTCGGGAAGGTGAGCATCATAGAATGCCAATTTAATAGAAGAAAGTATTCTTGCATTGAGGGAGTACTTGAGTGGAGGCCCAATGTCCTACTGCTACCTTAATACTAAGCCTATAAATATAGGCACATAGATCTATTTCCCCATCCAGTGAGACTCCTTTACACAGACTTTGGACATGTTATCAGAAGAGACCAGTCCCAGCAGAAGTACATCATACTTGGTTAAGAAAGTAGAGGGTGCAAGAAAAAAAGGAATGCCCTCCCTGAGATGGATGGCTGCCAGGTGTGCTCCAAGAGGAAAGAGGGTGATGGACGCTCAGGCCTGGGAAGGGTTTCCCTCATTGTATGCTCAGTGGTGCTGTGAGTTGGAACCAACTCCATGGCACCTAACAAAGACAACCCAACTCTAGCTCATGTTCCCCGTGTTCAAGACCCCATTGTATCATTTGGGGTTGGCTGTGCAACACCCCCCAAATCTCAGCAGCATATCACATGAGTATATTAGTTCTTTCTCATGTGTCTCCGAATCAGCTCAAATCAGATCGGTTAATTGATTCGTCTGTGGACTTTCTTTGACTGGGCTGGGTTCTGGCTGTGGGTTGGACCTGTCTAGGTTGTTTCCTCTCTTATCTTTTTTAGATGAGTGGCTACTGAGGCAGGTTCTTCATATACATTGACTTAGTGAATTCTCAAAGCTTTCTCATGAGGTATTTTCTTTATTTTACACAGTAAATATTAAATGCATATTTGCTGAATGCACGGCTATTTAAACCCATCATTCCTTTTTCCTATTAATGGCCCACCAATCATCATGGTCTGGTGATTTTCCTACAATTTTCTCTTATCATTTCCTCTCCATCCCCACTGTCAATGTCTGAGGCCAGGCCTCATTGCTCTTCTGATGACTGCTGTAGCCTCTGAAATGGCATGTCGTTTCCCACTTTGCTACCTGACTAGTATTTCTAAAATACAATCAGAGAACCCTCTGTGGCAGAGTTGACTGCCTCATGGGGGCCCAGGTGTATCTGAATAGAATTGTGTTTCACAGGGTCTTCAGTCACAGGTCACCAGGCTTTTCTTCGGAGGTGCCTCTGGGTAGACTCAACCTCCAGCTTTTGGGTTGGCAGCCCAGCATATTAACTACTATGCCCTCCATCTGCCCTACAACCCTGCCCCGCACATGCAGGAAACCCAAAGGACAAAACCAAGTGAGTTTGTTTCTGTTAAGTCAATGCCAATCAGTGACCCCATAGGGCAGAGTTAAACCAGTTAAACCACCCCATAGGGTTTCCCAAGGCTGTCAATCTTTATGGAAGCAGACTGCCATCTTTTTCCTGCAGAGCAGCTGGTGAATATGAGCCACGGACCTGTAGAATCGCAGCTCAGTGCTTCAACCTGGTACCACTATGGCTTATTGCATCATTTAGGTGCAAAGCACCATAGTCTAAGCTATCATAGCCCTCCTATATTAGGTTCTTTGGTTGGCAGTGAAACTAGTCATAAATATATTGAGCAAATCAGAGGATTTGTTGGCCCCCTACACAGGGAAATTCCAAGATTGGGTCTGCATCAAAACCAGCTTGATCCAGAGTTTCAAACATATGCATTGTGGGTTCTGTTAGCTGTTGGCAGCCGGAGATTCAGACCTTACCAGCTGTACAACCCCAGCGAAGAGAAGACTCCTTCCAACAGGGTTTTGACAGACAGTCCCAGGATGCACATGAGGCCATTCCTGAATCACTCACTGATGTTAAAGTAACAGCCAGCCCTGCCTGTGTTATACATCCACTCGTGTGGCTTGAAGGACATTCATCTTTACCCAAGTCCCCCAAATGGGCTCTATCATCATCAAAGAGGGGAGGCTTGGCAGGCAGGCATAACAGATGCACATAGCCGTCCATGTTTTAAATCTCCCAACAGCTTCCAAATGCATTGGAGAGTTGCCAAACTCCACAGTATGCTGTGTGCACCTTGTCTACCTGTACAGTCCATCTTCACCTCTCATTGATTTGATTGGCAGCTTATCCTTTAAGGTTCAATCAAAGCAGGACATCACAATTTTCCTCTAGTCCGTCAAACTGAGTAGGAGATTTCTTGTCTCTTATTCCATAGCACCCTAAAGATCCGTTATCCCAGCTCTGAACACGTGTGTGTGTGTGGTGTGATTAGCCCTGACTTTACTGGAAAATTCTCTCAAGTCTCTTAAAAGGTGTCCATGCCTTACTTCAACTCAAGTAAATCAGACTCTTGTTGCAGGTAGTAGGAAAGATGGTGTTTTAATCTATGAACTACTTTGTCTATCACTATCTCCATCCACCCATTCACAAACTCATCCATGCACCCCTGCACCCAATCATCCACTCACATATTTGCCTATCTGCCATCCATCCATCCATTAGGGGCAATGGTGGTCCACTGGTTGAACTCTCCCCTTTCATGCAGGAGATGTGGGTTTGATTCTCAGCCAATGTACCTCGTGGTACATCAGTGGATGTCTGCATGTTTGCATGCTGCTATCATGCTGAAGAGGTCTCAGCAGAGCTTCCGGACAACGGCAGACTAGGAAGAAAAGCCCGGTGTTCTGCTTCTGAAAAGTCTATGGTTCCTGTGATCCCATCTGAAAGATCGGAAGCGGCTCATGGGAATGATGCAAACACCCAGTAACATTTTGTTTCATTGTTCATGGGCCTGCCGTGAGTCAGGGCTGGCTTGACAGCAGGTAACAACAACAACAACAACAACAAAAGACACAGCCATTAATTTATCATCTATTTATCATGATGTTTTAAATTCCCCAAGTTGTTTTGATGTGCTGCTAAGATCGGCGTACTCATCCTGGAATGCGAATTCAAGTTTGGGTAAAAGGATGACCTCTTCTTTACTTCTTTACCTCTGTCTTCCTCCCCACGACTCCCACCTCCTATGTTTGGCAATTCCACTTAGATATGTGAAAGTCATCATTCATTCTATCAAAACACAATTGCTTCTCTTCACCATACTGCATTGCCAGTGGGTGTTGGCACTCTCCAGAATGCAGAGCGGACCAGAGTCCTTGGACCATGCGTTGCTTCATTTGTGGTCCTCTGATGGTAACACAGCCCAGGCTCCCACCGCAGGGGGCCCAGCTCTGTAGCTGGTGCCTGTGGGCGCTTCATAATCATGTCACAAGAGCCTGGCCAGCCTGGCCTACACTGAGCAGAGCTGTTTGAGCCACTTCCTGTAATGTTTCATACTGTTGTGTTGTTGACATTCAGACCATGTGTTTGTCATTGACACACAGGCTCCCCTTCCAGCTGGAAAGCCTTGCCTTTCATGTTGAAGCTGTTTAAAGGAAATGTTCCTACTTACCTCAAAGCCCGAGAGACTGCAGGGGGTGGGAGAGGAGTTTGTTTGCCCACATCTTCAAATGAGCCGAGTCCGGGAATGGCAACAGGGCTGGTTCAGTTTGCTCCCCACAAAGGCAGACTTCTGTTGCTTCTCCCAAGACCCTGACGCAGCAGTGTTTGTCTCTAATGTCACAAGAGGAGCTAGCACAGCTGTGTTTATGGTGGGAGTTACCTGTCATTTAGGTCCTAACTTAAACATTTAAGAAGATTAGCTGTTTCCTTTCATTGAGGAACTCTTTTTTTCCCCCCTTCAGATGTTCAGCTTCTACAAATCTTAAACTACTAGGAAGATGAGTGTTGTCTGGTATAGAGTTAGATTTATTGATAGGACAGCATTTCGGAATGTGCACGTATATAATTTCTTTCCAAAAGAGCATGCGCCAATGAGGAGGCACTAAACTGGCTCTCCAAACCAGGGCGGGTGTTTGTGAAATGTAACCTGGTCCTACTATGTGCTGCCTCCTCCCTACTCTAGCTCCAGTACTATTTGGGAAGAGTCCAGGTCCTGGTGGATTTTCTTTTCCTGATAAACATGTCCCCTCTGCCATTGGGAACGTGCCCACCGAGAAGCCTTTCTAAGATTCTCCAAGTTCAGTCTGAATTGATTCCAAAGTTATTCTCAAGACCATTGGTGGAGGATAAAACCTTTTTACCCCTTGTCACCTCAAAGACCTACACATCAAACCTGCAGCCACCAGTGCCTACGCCCAGTGACCCTATACGACAGAAGAGAACTGCCCCCACCGCGTTTCCAAGGTAGTAAATGTTTATAGACGCAGACAGCCTCATCTTCTAACAGAGAGGCTGGTGGCTTCAAACTTTTGGTTACCAGTCGAGCGTTTTAACCACTGTGCCACAAGGGCTCCTTTCCCAAAGATCAAAACCCAAACCATACCCACTGCCCAGTTGATTCTGACTCATCGTGGCTCTAGGAGGCAGAGGAGAACTGCTCCCAGCCTCATCTTTTCCTGCAGATCATCTCGTGGGCTTGAACCTCCAACCTTGGGTTTAGCAGCCTAACATTTAACTCACCCACCATACCATCAGAGATCTCTTTTCCAAAGCCAGTAGTTCCTAATGATTATTTAAATCTGCTGTTACAGTTTCTCCAGATTGAAGGTGCGTCTGTGTGAGTCAGAAGAGCTTGATGTGCCTATATCCCTAATCCTTATTAAAGGGCCACCTTATCAATATTTGCCAAGCTTCTCTATCAGACGAGACCCTGCCACTTCCTATATTGTGGACATTACATGCTTCAAAATAGTCTTTATTTAAAAGTATTCTTTCTGGCTTTCTTTTTCTTTTTTTACGTGAAACTTTATAAAATAAATTCGATTCCCCTTTAACAATTTTCAGGTAAGAAATAAGCTGTCTTCAGGAGATGAGGCTATGCTTGTGTTTATCTGAGGCAGGAATTTAAAGCAAGTTTGTTTCTCTTCTGTTCCTCTGGGTTGGAATCATACAAACAGAAATGAAGCCTATTTAATCTCGCAGGATTGCAAAGCACATACACAGGATTGTGTTCTGTGTAGGGAACTCTCACTAAGGGTCCATGGGGGAGCCCAGGGGAGGTCCAGGTTTTACTGTTGATACTTCATAATCCTTAATGCCTTCAAGTATGATGTCTGAGACTCTTGATCTGGGGCTGAAATGAGCCACATGCTTATTGGTTTAGTTATATGAACCTTGCCGGCTACAAAGATCAGACCATAGATCGAGAGCTCTAGGCCGGCACAGTTCTGGACTGTAGGAAAGACTTTCAGATCACAATCAGTGATTCAGAAATAACCGGAGACAGGGAATGGCATGGTGAAGGCAGACAGATGTGGAATGACCGCCAGAAATAGGAATTCAGGGCCAACCAGTGCATAATCAGCAAATGTGGCAGGAAGGCACAGAGGAATGCAAAATGTCTCTCTAGGCGACGGTGAGCATTCCGGCTGGGAAGAGGGATGTGCACAGTGGCTCAGTCCACAACCAGAAACAGGAATAGTGATAGCACCTGGTGGGGAATGGAGAACAGGCTGAGCTCAGTACTCAGAAGGGTTGGGAATTGGGAGTTAGACAGTGCCCATTAGAAGGGCGCTGTCAGATACTGCTGTGGTGGAGGAACTGGGAGCGTTTGACCGTATGTCTTAAGAACTGTAACACTGTGTTTGCTCTCCTCATTGACTGCACTGGCAAGAAAATAGTCAGAAATCCCTATAAGGATTTAGATATAATTATGTTCACTGTATTTTTATTTATATTAGTAGAAGGTTTGAAATAATCTGAATGTTCCATAATGAAATAATGACAGCCATTGAATGGAATTCTATGCAAGTACTAAAAATTATGATTAAAAAGAGCAAAATAGCATGATAAATTATTCATGGTATATTTCATAGCTTGCTCCTTTAAAGTTGATAATTAGGTTAGACAGCGTTCTCTAGAGAAACAAAACCAGGGCACTAATAATTTTATATATATTTATATAGATAGATAACATAAGAAATAAACAGTTAATTAATCTATAAAGCAGTACAAATGGCTCAGTGCAACTCACTTCCATGAGACAGCTAGTACACTGGAAATCCTTCAAGTCTTGAGGGCCGCCGGGTAGTCCTCTGTAGAGCAATTCAGGCTATCCAGGCACAGGCAGCAAACAGCAAGGCAGGTCACCAACAGTCAGCCAAGATGACAGGGTCCGACAGTCCCCAGCTCAAGTGAAGTATATTCCAGTAGCTTGGCAAAGCAGGTCTTGAAGGAATCTCAAATTACAGCAACACAGTTCATGGGTTAGGTGTCCCACAGGTAGTGTAGCTTGCAAATTGAGGCACAGAACAAGCAAGGCAGCTGCGCACTGGTCCAATGATCAAAGAGTAAGAGACAAGAAAGGCGAGGCTCACCGAGCCATTTATTTCTCTGCCCTTCAATTAATCCCACACATCTTCATTGGCCATATTGGCACAATAAACCTATCACAATGTTTTCAAGTGGGTTTTTTTTGGCCTATAATTATTCATCTATGGTATTTTTCATGGCTCAGTAATATTCCCATAAAATGATATACTAATGTTTGGAACGCAATATGGCACAACAACTGTGGGAAACAGTTTAGCATTTTCTTATATGCTTAAACACAGGCTTATCACACAACTCAGCAATCTGAGTTGTGTGATACTTACCAAAGAGATATGAAAACATACATTCACACAAAGATTGTACACGAATGCTCATAGGAGCTTCATTTGTAACTGCCAAGAACTGAAACTGACTCAGATGCCCTTTAGCTAAAACGAATCAACTATGAGCACAGCAAAAAGGCAAACTACTCAACTATTAAGAATGAACTATCGATTATTAAAACATTATGGACAAATACCTAAAAGGGTACATATTGCATGACTGTGTTCATATGGCAGTCTAGAAAAGGCAATACTACAAGGCTAAAAGGTAACATTTAGTGGTTTCCGAGGATCGGGTCTGGAGGGAGGTAGACAGCATGAAGGAAGCTGTCTGGTGACGGAGCAGTTCTGTATGGGACTGCAGTAGAGGATACATAGCTCTTTTCATTTATTTAAAAACAGAAAAGTTCTTCTTTTCTTTAGTTGCCATCAACTTAGTTGTGACTCGTAGTGACCTTATGTAAAACCCTGCCGGTGCTGTGTCATTCTCGGAGCTCGTCCTTGCAACCTCTGCTAATTCATCCCACTCGGGCTTCCTCTCTGGGGACGCCTCGCTACTTTTCCAAGTCCTTCTTCAGCGAGTAGTCGCTCCTGACAACACGCTCCAAGTGCACGCGCTGAAGTCTCATCGCCCTTGGTTTTCAAGGACACACTGACTGCATTTCTTCTGGGATGGATTTTTCCATTCTTCTGACATCCCGTGGCATATTCAATGTTCTTCATCAATGCCCTGAATTAAATATGTATGCATTCTAGGATCTCTTTATTCATTATTCAGCTTTTACAGATGAGGTGATAGAATATAGTGTGACTTGGGTCAGGTACACCTTAGTCCTCAAAGTGACAATTTTCCTTTTAAATACTTTAAAGGGGTCTTTTTCAGCAGATTTGTCCAGTACACTCTATTTACGATTTCTTGACTGTCACTTTCCTAAGTGTTGCTTGTGGTACCGAGTAAAATTAAATAATTAACAACTTTAGTATTTTCTACACTTACTATGGTATTGCGTATTGGTCTAGTTGTGCGAATTTTTGTCTTCTTTACATTTAGGTGTAATCCATACCCAAGGCTGGATTATTGACTTCATCGATAAGTCCTTTAAATCCTCTTTGCTTTTAGCAAGCAAGGTTGTGTTATCTGTGTATCACAGGTTGCTAATGTGTTCCTTCAGCACTAATGTTGTATTCTTCATACATTCCGATTTCTGAGATTACTTGCTCAGCATACAGATTGAATAAGTACCGAGGATACAACACCGGTGCACGCCGTTCCTGATTTTAAACTACACGATGCTCTCTCTATTATATTATAATGGCGGCCTCTGCACAGCTTCTGCACAATTTTGAAATTTGCATTCTTTGTAATGTTATTTTAAATTTGTTATGATCTGCATAGTTGACACAGGCAAACATCTTTCTGATATTCTCTATTTTCAGACAAGAGCCCTCTGATACCAGCAACAATATCCTTCATTCCATATCTCTTTCTTGATCTGTTGATGTACTGCTACAAACACTTTTTAATTATCTTAAGTAAAATTTTGCTGAGATGTGATACTAATGGTATTGTTTGATATTTTCTTCATTCTGAGGGACCACCTTACTTTGGAATGAGCACAAAAAGGGGTCTCTGCTGGGCTGTTATCCAGGTCTTCCGAGTTTGTTGGCATGGACAAATGAGTGCTTCCAGGATTGCAGCCCTTTGTTGAAACACCTCAACTGGTATTTTGTCAATTCCTGCAGCCTGATTTTGCCCTATGCCATCAGTGCAGCTTGGATTTCTTTATTCAGTCCCATTGTTTCCTGATCACCTGCTGCCTTCTGAAATGCTAAACATTGCGCAATTATTTTTTGTATAGTGATTACATGTATTCATTCCATCTTTTTTTAATTTGCTTCCTGCATTATTCAATATTTTACCCATCGAATCCTTCAATATTGTAACTAGAGGCTTGAAGTTTTTCTTTAGTTCTTTCAGCCTGAGAAATGACAAGAGTCTGCTTCCCTTTTGATTTTCTTTGCACATTTCATTATAATGCTTTATACTCTGTCAAGCTGCCCTTTGAAATTCTCTGTTTAGCTCATTGACTTTATCATTTCTTCCGGTCACCCTAGCTACTCTACCTTCAAGATCAAGTTTCACTATATCTTTTTACACTCATCTTGGCTTTTTCTTTTCCCCTCTCTTTTAAAAGATCTTTTGCTTTTGTTATGTGGGTTGTCTTTGGTAATATCCCGCAGTTCATCTGATCGTACCTCTTCAGTGTTCAATGCATCAAACCTACTTTTGACATGGTCTCTAAATTCAGGTAGGCTATGCTGAAGTTTAGCAATAGCAAACTTTCAGTAATTGTTAGCTGATATTCTTACTATATATACCTTTACATAATACATTGTAATCTGCTTTGCAGTCTACCTTTTGCATTTAATATCTTGTAGATATTATCTTTGCACCACATATTTACATATTATATAGATATTAACATATTTGCACCACATCAGTTGTATGGTTGTACATGATTTCATTGTCTCACATAACCAGTTTCCCATTTTTCTAGAAAATATTTACATATGGAGCACTTGATCCATGTATTTCAGCTTCCCAACTGCCCAGAAGACCAGCACAAGGGAGGTGCTTAATAAATATCCACTGAATAAATGAATAAACATTATTGATGTGGCTTTACATTTTTATTATTAATTATACATTTAAAATTTTCTTCTGTTTTTATGACATTTTGAAATGTTGAAATCTACCTGCAGTTTTCTAATCTTCTAATGAGAAATTTGTACATTGCTCAAGAACCAAAATGATATTCCCATACAGATGTGAAAAAGTATTGTATTTAAGGACACGCTTTGGTCCCAGAGAAAACCTATTCTGGCTAAAGCAAAGCTGCATGGTTATATTTAAAAATAACAATCTTTAAAAAGTTTCTTGTATGAAATTGTTTTCAAAGCATGTTTTACCATGTGGGTAAATTTTGACAAAAATTGCTCAAATTAACTCCAAGTACAATGACATGTATAATGCTTTGATTACACATATGCAATTCATTTAGTCAAAAGAGGTTTTGAGTAGGAAAAATGCAACACTGTTAGAAAAAAACCCAACAGCGCTCCCATTACTATAATGATAGAGTAGTTCCCCAAGATCTAATCACATGCACATTTAGTAGAAAGCATTTCATATTCTCTATAACAGCAACATCTGGTGACTTTCTGACTATCCCCAAACAGCCTCAGCCGACTCTCAAAATTCCATTTCGTGTTACACAAATCTGCAAAGTTGCCTGTGGAGACTTAAGGAACTTGGAAAATTTTCAACTGTCCTTGAAAAAATGCACTACTTCTCCACAATCCCTTGAGCTAAGGTAGAAAATAGAAACAGAAAGGCAAGAGGCATGAGGCTAAGGGAGCCACTTCATGGATTGTTAGGATAGTAAACACTCAGAGAATTGAAGACGGTGGTGAGACTGGCCAACTGAGCTTTTTGACTCTGTTAAATAGATTAGCTTTAGGAACAGCTGTAGCTAAGGCATAGCTCCACAGAAGAGGGAGAGGCAGACATACATGTTTTCAGTTGAGAATGTTTCATTATATTTCTGCATAGAATTTTTTTGGGGGTCAGGTGCCATTGAATTGAAAAGGATAACCATGTAGCCTAGTTATTTCCTCACGTGGTATTAAAATAACTTCTGATTTAAATGCTAATTTACCTTTCTTTTGATTTCATTCAGTGCCAGAGTGACAGTATCTGGTTACCTGCAGAGTGTCTCAGCTATTTCACAAAAGCTACTGAAGTTATAACTCACTGCCATCCAGTCAATGCCTGCCCATTGTGACTATAGGACAGGGTGGATCTGCCTCTGTGGATTTCCAGACTGTAACTCTGTAGAGGAGTAGAAGGTCTTGTCTGGAGCTTTTGAACTTGCTGACCTCGAAGTTAGTGCATTAGGCTTGGATCCTCTCACCATATTTATTCAGTCTGTATGCTGAGCAAATAATCAGAGATGCTGGACTATATGAAGAAGAATGCAGTGTCAGGATTGGAGGAAGGCTCATTAACAACCTGCATGATTTTGCTTGCTGGAAGTGAGGAGGACTTGAAGCACTTGCTGTTGACGAGCAAGGATTATTGCCTTCTGATTGTAACTCAAGGTAAAGAAGACAAAAATCCGCACAACTGGACAGTCAGTAGGTAACATCATGATAAATGGAGAAAAAATTGGAGTTGTCAAGGATTTTGTCTTTTTCAGATCCTCAATGAATGGTCATGGAAGCAGCAGCCAAGAGATCAAATGACACATTGCATTGGGTAACTGTGCTGTCCAAGACCTCTTTGTTGTTGCTAGGTGCCATCAAGGCAGCTGTAACCCTTAGTGCAGGGATGCTCGCACTTTTTCAGCATGCGAGCTATTTATAAAATGATCAAGTCAAAATGATCTACCAACTACAAAAATGCAAAACATATTTATTTATCACATTTATTCATAAATGCATTGATAATTCTTTATATGTACAATGCATGTTTATGTGCCTTGCATAACCGCATGAGTCCATATTGCACAACACAACACAATTAACTATGTACGTGTTTTGTTGTTACCTGAGTTTGCTCTGATGACTTGCACTGAATGGAATGAGCCAGGGATGCATAGTCCGGACAGTGCTGCTGGCAGCCAGCCTCAAGCACACTTCCAAATGATCATCAGTCATGGTGGAACGG
>NW_022103922.1:15740026-15763513 GCF_000313985.2 Echinops telfairi | reverse complement strand
GGTCATGGAAGCAGCAGCCAAGAGATCAAATGACACATTGCATTGGGTAACTGTGCTGTCCAAGACCTCTTTGTTGTTGCTAGGTGCCATCAAGGTAAAGAAGACAAAAATCCGCACAACTGGACAGTCAGTAGGTAACATCATGATAAATGGAGAAAATATTGGAGTTGTCAAGGATTTTGTCTTTTTCAGATCCTCAATGAATGGTCATGGAAGCAGCAGCCAAGAGATCAAATGACACATTGCATTGGGTAACTGTGCTGTCCAAGACCTCTTTGTTGTTGCTAGGTGCCATCAAGGCAGCTGTAACCCTTAGTGCAGGGATGCTCGCACTTTTTCAGCATGCGAGCTATTTATAAAATGATCAAGTCAAAATGATCTACCAACTACAAAAATGCAAAACATATTTATTTATCACATTTATTCATAAATGCATTGATAATTCTTTATATGTACAATGCATGTTTATGTGCCTTGCATAACCGCATGAGTCCATATTGCACAACACAACACAATTAACTATGTACGTGTTTTGTTGTTACCTGAGTTTGCTCTGATGACTTGCACTGAATGGAATGAGCCAGGGATGCATAGTCCGGACAGTGCTGCTGGCAGCCAGCCTCAAGCACACTTCCAAATGATCATCAGTCATGGTGGAACGGCACTTGGACTTAATGATCTTAATGTGGGAAAAGGCTGACTCACATAAATAAGTAGAGCCGAATCATGCCATCAAGGAGGTAGCACATTTTCTCATGTTTGGGTACTTTCCCTCTGCGAGTAAGTTCCAGAACTGTTCATGCGCTCTGGACTTCAGCTGAATGTCGGCTTGTAGTGTCAAAATCTCCCATTCGGTACGACAGCGATACGTTTTTGTCTTCTTACTTGGTCCAGCTCTCCCACTCATTTTAATGCTTTTTCTTACGTTTAAGAGAAAAAAACCAAGGTCTAAAAATTGGCGATAACTTAACTTGTCATTTTTGCTGCACTGAGCGCAGTTGTTTGCGCATGCGGTTGACACCTAAGATTGCATCTGATTGGCTGCGCTGTATATCAGTTAAGTGGCAGGATGGATGATAGGCTTACGTCTATCTTTTTAATGCCTTGCGATCTACCCACACTACATTTGCGATCGACTAGTAGATCGTGATCGACGTAGTGAGCGCCCCTGTCTTAGTGACTCTATAGACAACAAAGGAAACGCTGTCTGGTCCTGTGCCATCCTCACAGCTGTCCCTATTCCCAAGCTCATGGTTCCAGCCACTGTATCAACCCACCTAGTTGAGGGCTTTCTTCTCTTCTTCTTCCCCTCCAATTTACCAGGCATGATGTCATTCTGCAGGGATTGATTTCTCCTGACAGTGGGTCCATAGCATGTAAAACGAAGTCTTGCCATCCTTTCCTCTAAGGAGAACTCTGGTTTGTACTTTTAAGACAGATCCGTTTGTCCTTTTAGCAATCCCTGGTACTTTCAATATTGTTTTCCTGCACCATAATTCAAGTGCTTTGATTCTTCTTTGGTCTTCCTTATTCAATATCCAATTTCTTCATGCATATGAGGCAATGGAAATATTATGACTTGGGTCAGGCACACCTTAGTCCTCAAAGTAGCATCCTTGCTTTTCAATATTCTAAAGGGATCTTGTGCAGCAGATTTACCTAATGCGACTCATCTTTTGACTGCTGCTTCCATGAGCATTGATTGTGTATCCAATCAAGGCCAAAGCCTTGACAACTTCAACCTTTTCTCCATTTATGATGATGTTACCTATTTGACCAGTTGTGAGAATTTTGCCTTCTTTACATTGAGCTGAAGGCTGTCTTCTTTACATACTGAAGGCTGCAATCCTTGATCTTCATCAACAAGTACTTCAAGTCTTCCTCACTATCAGCCAGCAAGGTTGTGTCATCTGCACATCACAGGTTATTACTAAGCCTTCCTTCAATCCCGGTGCTACATTCCTCTTCACATAGTCCAGCTTAAAGACCTCTTTAGAGTATTGAAAGGCAGGGAGGTTACTTTGAGGCTAAAGTGTGCCTGACCCAAGCCAGGGTATTTTCAATCGCCTCTGATGCTGTAAAAGTTGGATAGTGAACAAGGAAGCCCAGAAAAGAATTGATGCATTTGAATTGTGGAGCTGGTGAAAAATATTGAAAGTATTATGGGCTGTAAAAAAGAACAAAGAGATCTGTATTGGAAGAAACACAACCAGAATTCTCCTTAGAGGCAAGGCTGGAAAGACTTTATGCCACTTACTTTGGACATATTGTCAAGAGAGACAGTCCCTGGAAAAGGACTGGACTCGTGCTTGGTAAAGTGAAAAGGAAGAAGGCCTTTGATGAAATGGATCAACACAGTAGATGCAACAACAGGCTCAGACCTTGCTTGTGAGGACAGTGCAGGACCAGGTGGTGTTTCCATCTATGGTACACAGGGGCGCTGTGAGTAGAACCCTATTAGATGGCACCCACCACCAGCAGCAACAGCAGCAGCAACAACTGTAGCTATATTATCTGAAACCAAGACTCCAAAAAACACGTTAAGAGACATCAAAGACTTGTAGACAATGGTGAAACCATTAAGGAGGCATTGCAGAATGAAACAGATCACTAATATTTTGGCCTTGAATCCACTCACCACCTGGATAAATGTCAGAGTTTGATGGGAAAAATCATCCTACTTAGCCACCCCCCCACCCCACCCCACCCCGATTATTTCCTCTCTTCTTTACCTGCTTGTTTCTTATTTTTCCCTATTTGCTCCTGATTCTTTCTCTACTTCCCCTTCTCTGTGGGTTTCCCTTTATTCCCTATACTCTTTTTACTCCTTCTCTTCTCCCCACTTGGCCTCTTTGACTATTTACCTTTTCTTTGCTCTCCCCCTTTAACTTTTGACCTACCCATGGGGATGAAGTATTATTTGATGGTGATTGTGAAACAGAGGTGCTTTGTTTTAATTTTTAAAATAGTGAGAAGAATGTTTGCTTTTCCAAGGAAAATAAACCTGTCTCTCATTTTTTCCTGTTTTAGTCTTATTGAGTAGCGTGCTAGCCCAGAGAAGGCTTTCATCAAATCTTACCAATTAGTATTCCCTTAGTTAATTTTCCCTTTGGGTCGATTGACCTTGAAAGGAAAAAGATGCCTATTTTCATTAAAAGTACACTATTCCTTTAATTGGTGCCCCAAGCGTGAGCCTTCCACCCTTCCATAGCTCCCCATTCCAGTGGATTGTTCACAAATTGTCTAATCAAACTCCCCGGTCATGTAATTTCAACTCATGTTCTTTTGTTCGTGTCTTATTGGAAAGAACAGATGGACAAGGAGTTCCTTATAGTAACACTTTCAGTTCTAGAAAATGACTCTTAGGCCCTCTTTGGACCTTCTTTGATAGCATGATCGATGAACATAGCATAGGCTATGGATCCTGACACCGTATCTGTGGACAGAGCCTTTACCCTTTGTCACCATGTGGCTCTTGTGACAGTAAAAGGAGGCACAATGACTGTCCACACATGAGAAAGGCTTCATAAGTGACAGCGTGGACTCCCGGGGCTCCCACATTAAGGGGTTTTTAATCAAGGTAATGCTCTTGGTTAAATAATAAGAGAAAGCGTTCTCCCTCCCACTTCTATGTGATCTATGAATAATGCGCGATCGCCTACTCTCACCCACGGACGTGGAGTGGATTTCCACTCATAGTGACCCTGGACAGGGGTTCTGAGGCTGTAACTCTGAGAGCAGATAGCTTCCTCTTTCTCCTAGTGCGATTGAAATGCCAACTCTTTATGAATGATTAGCAAACACTAAAATCCGAGAGATTAAAGAGCATAACTATTGAGTTGGTGGTGGTTTTTTTGACCCCATGTGACAGAGTGAAACTGCCCCAGTGGATTTCTGTGGTTGAATTTGTGTGGGAGCAGATCACCAGGTTTTTTTCCCTGTGGAGTTGCTGGGTGGCTTTGAACGGCCAACCCATCTATTTGCAGTCAAATGTTTAACCATTTACATCACCTTTAGACATTGAGAGAGCAAGAGAAACAGAGAGCACCTCTTTGTGGTTGAGTGATTCAACTTGGGGACCCCCACCCCATGTGGGTCCCCACATGTTGAAATAGTGGGTCTACCACATGTTGAAACATTACCTAAGGGGATTGCCCCTAGGGAGGTGGTGCTAGGCTCCACAGGAAGTGCCCACATGTAAATGTGATGACTCTCTTTTTTAATAATAAGTATGACACAAGACAATGGTGTGTGTGTGATCTTTTGTTGTTAGGTGCTATCAAGTGGTTTTGACTTGCAAAGACCCTCCATATAACAGAATGAAACAATGCCCAGTCCAAACCATTCTCACAATTGTTCTTATATTTGAGCCCATTGTTACAGCCACTGTGTCAGTCCTTCTCCCTGAGGGTCTTCCTTGTTACCACCAACTTTCTTCTTTCCCAAGTATAATCTCTTTCCTAGGCATTGGTCTATCCAGATTGCATATCCAAAGTACAGGAGACCAAGTACGGCATTCTGACAGCCCGCAGTCCTTTCCATATTGTTCACCAACATCATAATTCAAAGGCATCGAACATTCTGACGTCTTCCTTAGCCATCCATGATTCACATGAATATGAGATCATTGAAAACACCTTGTCTTGGGTCAGGTTGCCCCTTAGTCCTTAAATTAGCATCCTTGCTTTTCAACACTCTAAAGAGGTCTGGTGCAGCACATTACCAATGCCATGTGTCCTTTGATCTCTTGACTGCAGCTTCCATGAGCAGGGTGAAATCCTTGAGCATGTCCATCTTTTCTCTGTTTATCATGATGCTACCTATTGGTCCAGTTGTGAGGATTTTGGTTTTCGTTTCATTGAGTTTCAATCCATACTGAAGATTGCAATTCTTACTCTTCAACAGCAAGTGCTTCAAGTCCTCCTCACTTTCAATAAGCAAGTTTGTGTCATCTGCACATCACAGGTCATTAATAAGCCATCCTCCCATCCTGATGCCACATTCTTCTTCATATCATCCAGCTTCCCTCATTATTTGCTCAGCATTCAGATGGAATAACTACAAGGAAAGGATGCAGTCCTAATACACACCTGCACCTTTCCTGATGTGTAATGAATCAGCCAGCCAGGTCTTCTCTATTCCCTGGCCTCGGAGTGCTTCGTCAGCTTCCGGGAAGGGTCGCAGTCTCAAAGAGCCTCCCCAGGGCCACGGTGAGGCAGAATGCCGGTTGATGGAGATGAGTTGGGGTTTCAGTTTTTGGCATTATTAGCTGCTCTCCCCCCAGTCTCTCATGGTGTTTCGATTTCATCAATGTATACGTTATGAGGTTTTTTCCTAGTGGAGATAAACGAATGCGTAACGAAGGGTAAGTTTTTGGTATTTTGTGGGTGGTGGTGGGACGGCTGTTCTTTGGTGACACAGTGGTTATGTTGAGGCCACCAGCTACTCCGTAGGTGGAAGATGTGACCGTCTGCTTTCATAAAGATTACAGCATGGAAAACCACTTAGTGACAACTGGTTGTTCTCTCTTTCTCTTTACCTTTTGGATGTGTGAAGAGCAGGAAAATGAGTGCAATTAGGTATGGCACTTAGCATCTGTAAAGCAATTTTAGTTCAATGTTTTGAATTGCTTTTATTCATTGAAACCCAACTGAGTGATTTATGATAGCACTCATGACGTGACTCTCTCTCTTTCCCCTGGGTAGGTTACCACTGCGTGTTCATGATCACAAACGTCCCGAACAAGAACACTTCCATGTGTGGACAAGAAAAAATAGAGACGGTTTTGTTGGGTTGTTGGGATGGTGATCATTGTCAGGTCCCACTCGCTCGATTGGATGAATGGCTACTGGTGGGTCTCATTGCTGCTGGTTCTTCTCAGATTGGAAGATGATACTGAAAATCAGTTAAAAAAGAGACATCCAAAGAGGCACGGGAGAGAGATCCCTTGGATGCTCCAGCTTAAGAAGATTTGGAATTTGTAGGAGCGAAGGAGCAACCTTGGAGAGAGGAGGGAGATGTGTAAGGGTTCTTTTGGGGGGAAATACTTAATACACAATGGAAACCGCTAGCTCCTTCTCCCCTAAGAAATCTTAAGAGCCGTTTTGCTTCCCGATGCCCGTGGGTGGGTTGTTTCTTCTTGTAGAGAGTATGAAGTGTAAGGTGAAAACAAACAGCAAAGGCAGTCAATACTTGAGCTCCAGAAACAGCTTTATCTAAATTCTCCAAATGACCGGTTCAGCTGACCTGGTGTAGGATTCATGCACAAGGCTCTTTTTTTAATCTTAGATTAAAAAATATTTTATTGGGGGCTCTTACAGTTCTTATCACAATCCATACATATATCCATTGTGTCAAACACATCTGTTCATATGTTGTCATCATCCTTTCCAAAACATTTTCTTTCTACTTAAGCCCTTGGTATCAGCTAATTTTTCCCTCCCTTTCCCATTATCCCTCCCCCATGTCCCCTTGATAATTTATAATTTTTTTTCTTTTTTATGCCTTACATTGACTGCTGTCTCCCTTCACCCACTTTTCTGCTGTCTGTCCTCCTGGGAGGGGGGGGCCATACATCAATTATTGTGATCAGTTCTCCCTTACTCCCCCCACCCTCTTCCCTTACCCTCCTAGTATCACTGCTCCCCTTATTGGTCCTGAGAGGTTTATCTGTTCTGAATTCCCTGTGTTGCGAGAGCTTATCTGTACCAGTGTACATGTTCTGGTCTAGCCAGATTTGTAAGATAGAATTGGGGTCATGATAGTGTGTATGTGGGGAAGCATTAAAGACCTAGAGGAAGGTTACGTGTTTCATAGGTGCTATATTGCACCCTGACTGGCTTGTCTCTTCTTTGTGACCATTTTGAAAGGGGGTGTCCAATTGACTACTGATGGGCTTTGGGTCTCCACTCTGCCCTCATCCTCATTTCTATTGATATGATGTTTTTTGTGCTGGGTCTTTAATGCCTGATACCTGATCCCATTGACGCCTCATGATCACACAGACTGGTGTGCTTTCATACAGGTTTGGCCCATCTTCTCCAAGAGAGACTTGAACTAGTATTTTCTGAAGAACTCGGCACCAGGCACTAAGCCAGTAGTGGTGGTGGGGTGGGGAGAGGAGTACCAACCGTGGTGGAAGAAGTATCTCAGCACTGCCATTATCTCAAATTACCCTCTGGTAGTTACATAATCTCGTGTCAACGTGAGGGCATTAAGAGTGAAAGGGTGGAGTTTAGCCTGTCAATCAAGTCATAGTTTGATCAGAGGGCAACTGAGATAAATGGCTCTTTGAAGGTCAGCCTCCCTCCTCTCTGCTTCACCTTCCTGTTGGCCAGCCATGTGGCTGAGAACTTCCAGAGCCTTGTGAGGCTTCCACCATCATTGGATCCACAAGACTCTGCACCCACCGGCCTGTGATATTCCCACATTCACCATCATTGCATGTTGCTGCGTAAGTCTGAAGAGGGATTTATGGACTAATATCGGACTTATGGGCTAATTTGAGACTTATGATCTGGACTGGGCTGGAAGGTTTTTTTAACATACAACTACTCTGATATAAAGCTCTTTCTTACATACATATATGTGTCTCTGTATCTATTTCTCTCATCAACCGGGTCTAACATAGACCCATGAATTGTAATAATATAGAACAGACCAATTTCTTGTCTATTGTATTATGGTGTTTAAGTCCCCTACAGATTTGCTAGCACCTGGAGTATGTGGCTCCCCTGGCTGCACCCCCTCTAACCGCCGTCCCACCCCACCTCAGCATACCATTGTTCTAAGGTTGACATATGTTCCCTATTTTATCACTCAACATACTCCAACAAGGTAGTGCTTACCTCATATTCGTGAGCAGTCTTGCAAAGATAAAGACTCTCACTCCAAGATGCAACCAGGAAGAGCAGAGACTAGATTTAAACTTAACCCTGTCAGGCTTGCCAACCAGTGCTGTCCCCACCGTATACCCTGCTTCCACAAGGTGGCCTGGTGAAATAGGTTAGGTTCCAACACATTTTTCGGCTTCATTTCAGGATCTGCTTCTGAAAGAACTCACGGTAGGTACATCCCTCTGGGAACAATTGGCAGGTACCTATTGTTGCTGCTGCTGTGAGCCCACTCTGACGCCTGGTGACCTTGTGCACAACTGATGCGTGGACGATCGCGCAGTCCTACATCACCCTCACAGGCGCTGCCATGTTTGCGTCCACTGTTGTGTGTGGGCCCTGGGTCAATCCACCTCTCCGAGGGCCTCCTGTGTCCTCTCTTGCCCACTGCTTCAGCAAACAGAATGTCCTCTGTGAGTCACTGACCCTTCCCTTGATGTGTCCAAACCAAGTGAGTCACTGTTCACCGGGGATCCCTAAGGTTTTCACTGGCCCATTTTCAGACGTAGACCAGTAGGCCTTTCTTCCTACTCCATCTTGTGCTGGAAGCCCTGCTGACCACTGTTTCCCAGGGTGACCCTGCTGGTCCTTGAAATGCTGGTGGCCTAGCTCCCAGCCTCAGAGCAGCGTGCGGGCCCGCCCCCCTGATATGACACATTGTGAGACGGGTGATGGAAGTGCCAATCCTATACACCCTATTCTGTCCCCAGCGATAAACAAAACGGACTTTGGAGATCTTTGGTTTCTAAAGCTCTCATGATAAGAGCTTCGATTGTGGCAAGAACTATATGAAAGCAGCAGCTAAATCCAGACCTACAGGCCGGTGCAGCTGTCCCACTGCTCCGAAGCTTTTGGCTTGCCCTCGAGAAATAAACATAAACAGCACTGTAACTTGTTAGTGATTAAAGGCGAGTCTCACAAAAAATAAGTTTATTTAAAAAAAACAAAACACAAACCAGCTTAAAGCAAGCCAGCCTCTGTGAGGAGCCGTCCACATTTGTTTCCTTTCAGTTAGCATGTACACTTTCAGATGCCATCGTGAAAGACTGTGTATCCAAGAGCCCAAAGTTAAGGGTTTGAAGGCCTTGAGAATGATTTGTGTGAACGGAACTAAACCTTAAGGAGTTCTAGAACAATCCCCCAAGTTGCTTTTGAATTGTTGCATCTCTTTCCCTACGTGTCCTGATTTGAAGGCCCCTTCTTCAGTTGTATGTGTGTGTTGTGGAAGTCTGTTTACCCCAAAGGGATACATTCCACTTTGCTGATTTCATGGTAAAGGGCTTCTCTTGCTTGTAAACTAACACCAAGAGCATTTTTGAGTCCAGTCTAAGTCAGACAAACAGATGGATTCGATTTCTTTAGCAATAAGCAGGACGTTCAGGCTGTTTTGTGCTTGGGGTGGCACAAGGAGAGGGGGAACCCGCACGCCAGGCTCCTGTAACATGGAACCACTGAGCCGGCTCAGCGTCTGCCCTCATTGGACTATTCTGTTGGAGATCAGTACCCAAAAACTCCGGGGCTTGCACAATCTCTGACCTGCCTTGGTTTAGGATTTGACGAGAGAGCTATCCATTTCTAAATCGAGAGTATTTTCTTGCAGATAAATTATACTGCTGCCCTTTCTTTCATGTTTGCTCAAGTGGCAGCCAGTCCTTACACCGCCTGTGCCCACAGGACCCAGGCTTGTTACCGTATAGACTCGTGTCTAAGCCGAGTTTTTCAGCACATTTTTAATGCAGTTTTTGTGGTTAAAATTAGGTGCCTCAGCTGATATTCGGCTTGGTTTATACTTGAGTATATATGGAAGCTATGCGAGTCCCAGGATCCACCCCAGTCCTATGAAATCCCCATTTTCATGGACAGAGCTCAGGAATATTCATTTTAACAAAATTCTTAACCTAAAAATTTGAGATCTACTGTTGTAATCATGAGGAGCCCTGGCAACGTAGAAGTTATGCATTGGCCTGCTAACCAAAAAGTCAACAGTTCAAAACCCCCAGCTGCTCTGGAAGAGAAAGATGGGGCTTTCTACTCCTGTAAAGAGTTACAGTCTCAGGAGTTCACAGGAGCCGTTTTACCTTGTCATATGTGGTCATTGTAAGTCAGCATTGACTACTCTGCCCTTTAAGGTCACCATGAGTCAGAATCAACTGGACAAGACAGGTCTCTCTTAGATCTCAATCTATTGGGAGAAGAGAGCTTTTAAACCGTCCAGATGCACACAGACGCTCCCCACGAAAGAACACGCTGATAAATGAAAAGTCCAATTCAGAAAGAAGGCATTCAGAGAGTCCTTAGTATCAGCATGAACACTAATGGCAGGTTTTTAGCCCTAAAGGAGACATAAAGTCGGAGCTATCATATCTAGCAGATAATGTTAAGAATTGCCCATAAATATTTAATTAGTGAGGACTGAGGATTGCAACTAAGGAAATATATAACCTGAAAATTTGCTTTGATCCAATAAATAAGTTTAGCGATGAGGAACCGGTCACACGGGGAAGCGTTTGCAAGCTGTTGAAATACTTAACCATGTGGCACGTTAGCGAACATTTTTCTCCTATTAGCCTGAGCATCTCCGCTTCTGGATAGATGGAACTGTTTTGAAAAAGAACAGAAAGAACCATCTTCTCTCTTGGCTGAGGTCAGGGGACCACGGGGGGCCTGCTGCTCAGAAGAGTTGGAGGCAAGCCTGACACTCACCAGAGAGCACTTTTCTTTGCTTCTTTCATCATGACGCTGGTTTGCTCCTTCCCCAGATGAGTGATCTCCAGGTCTTTCCTTGACTCCCCGAGCTTACCTGTAAGCCACGCGAGCACATTCCCTTCGAACAGAAGACCCGTCCCCGCTGACGCTTCTCCTTGGCACTTCACAGCGCCAGGCTTTTCAGGGAGTTGCTGAAAGAAACAGGAAGACTGTTTCTGCATCTCCTCCCTACGGCTGGGAGATCTGGCTCCTGTTTCTCAGAGCTCATCTCCTGGGATTCCGTGGGGAGGCATTGCTCCAACTTCAGGTTCAAAGAAGCCCTAATCTCCTGTCCAATTCTGCCTGGCACTTTCCCTCTCTGACCACCTTGAAACCCTCTGTTCATTCAGCTCCGATGTTAACACTTCCAGAATTTCCTTCTGACCCTGGCCCCTCTCTAACGAGCTATCATTTTCCTCCGTACACATGAGCTGCCCTAGACGTGGCTTCTGTAGCAGAAGGTAACACTGCTCCCTTGTCTTCCCGAGTGTTACTCTGACTTCGGATCGATAGCGTGGCTAGCTCACACAGTGAACGCGAAGTCTTCAGAACTCAGTGCAGTGACCACCACAAATGGACATCTTTTGGAGTCAGTCCAAATTGATGTTAAGCTCGAGATGAAAACTTTAAAACAGGTAGGACTAAGTCTTAAAAGGAGCCCCTGGGTAGTACAGCGGGGTTAAGGGCTAGACTGCTAAGTGAAAGGTTGGAACTTAAAACCCTCCCAGAGATGTCTTGTAAATAAGACTTGCTCACCTGCTTCCAAAAGGCCGCAGCCTTCAGAACCCTGTGGGACAGTTGCTCTGCACACAGAAAGCTTCCACGACTGAAAGGCAACTAACGAGAAAAGCAATCGCTTTTGAATACGGAGAATAAGTTGTTTTATAAATGAACACGAGTGGGAAGAGATAGAATCTGTTCAAGAAGTCATAAAGGGAGCCCTAGTGGGAGAGGGGCGCACAACACAACCAAGGAGAAGTTTCCAAAGGGAATAATCTGAATGGTAGGGGATTTTGTTTTGTTTTGATGAGCATTGGTGGTACTGTGGCTATGCATTGGGCTCTTAACTGAAAAGTCAGCAGTTTAAACCCACCAGCATTCCGTGGGAGAAATATGTAGCAGTCTGCTTCCAGAAAGATTACAGCTTTGGGAACCCAAGGAGACACTTCTACGCTGTGCTAGATAGGAGGCCTGAAAGCACTATGAGTTAGGCATTGGGCAGCTAACCTCAAGGTTGGTGGTTCAAACCCAGCAGCTGCTCTTCAACTGCTCCTTCAGAGAAAGATGAGGCTGTGTGCTATCATCCAGACTTAGTCTTGGAAACCTTAAGAGGTAGTTCTACTCTGTACGGTTGGTGTTGCAATAGCTAAGTGCTCGACTGCAAATTGAATCATCAGCTTCTCTGCAGGAGAAAGATCTGCTTATCGACTTCCCTAAAGATTACAGCCAAGAAGACCCTGTGGGTCACTTCTACTTAGCCATGTGGGGTTACTAAGTGTCGAGTTCAACCTGAAGGCACATGATAACACAAACTGCCCATTTATTTATCTGTACCAGTCTCCCATCCTGAGTTGTCTCAGCAATCAACTCTGTTTTAATTTCTGGGATTTTGAGCTAAGTCAGGATTTTCTTTTCATTCTCTAACATTTCAATGATAAGACCATTTTCTTTCCCTAAGTCAGTTTTTACAGACATCTTTGTCCTGGTGCACTGCCTGGCCTGGTTTGTGTCTAGAACACACAGTTCACTCAAGCCTCTGGCAAACGAAAGATAACTGGAGCTGCAGCTCTTAATGACCCCAGAGGGCAGCCTTAGGAGAACTCATGTGGGGAGAGGAGGTGGGTGGGGCTTAGGTCTGGTTTCTCTATTTCTTTGAATCTCATCTTAATATCTTAGTTGGGGAGTCAACTTGGGGATTTCCTGGTTCATCTACAGCAGGGTTGGGGAGCCCGTTTTCTGCCGGGAGCCATTTGGATAGCCATAATATCATTCCCGCACCATCCAAAATGATCAACTTCAAAATTTGTTGTATTTGCTCGTTTGATTAACTTATCCCTGTAAGGTGATGGCTGGAATGGCATCTCTTTGGTGACGTGTGTGATGTTAGCTGGTCTGGATGATTTCTGGGGCCTTATAGGGCCCATGAGAAAGCCTGGGGGTGCAGTGGTTACAAGTTGGGCTGCGATCTGCAAGGTCAGCAGTTGGAAACCACCAGCCACTCTAAGGGAGCGAGGTGGGGCTTTCTACTCTTATAAAGAATTACAGCCTCAGAAACCCACGGGGTCAGTTCTACTCTGTGTTATAGGGTTGCTATGAGTCGGACATCGATTCCCTGGCAAGGAGTATGGTTTTGGTTATTTGGATACAGCCCATGAGCCAGATGTCCCCCATCCTGGTCTACAAGAACCAAGAACAAGGTGGTGAAATGGACTTCATGGGTCTGGGGTGAATGACACCTCAATAGCTCAACTACTACCAAGCCAAGGCACACCAGTCGGTTCTGACTCACGGGGGCCCTCTGCGACAGGGTAGACCAGCCCCAATGTGCTCCCGAAGCTGTAACTCTTTACGGAGCAGCAAGCCTCTCTCCTCTGACAACTATTACTAAGGGTTGACGCACAGGCCAGACAAATCTCCATGAAGAACACTAATCCAATCAACAAAAATGTATTAGCTACTTACTAAATGTCAGACACAATGGCAAGGAACCCTGGTGGAGCAGTGGTTAAAATGCTCAGCTGCTAAGCCTAAAGTCAGGCGTTCAAATCTCTCAGCCCCTCCGTGGGAGAAAGATGTGTCAGCCTCCTTCATAGAGATTTACAGCCCGGAGAACCCTGTGTGCAGTTCTGCTCTGACCTGGAGGTTCCTGTGAGTCCAAATTGCCTCCGTGGCAGTGGGGTTGGATATCAGACTTGGGTTAGCAGCGGGCTAAGGAAGGTCCTCAGCGAGGTGAGTGACACAGTGGCTGTAACTAGGGACTCAAACAAAGCAAGGATTGTGGGGATGGCCCAGGCCCAGACAGCCTTTCCTCCTGTTCTAGAGAGGATTGCAGTTAGTCAGATCTGACCCAGCAACATCTAACATCAAACCCAACAGCAACATCACTGTGGTATCTAAAACCGTTTTACTGGCACTTCGTCCACCGACAGTTCATGCAATTCCATAGTGCAGTCATATCAAGAAGAGATGTGCAATCATTACTGCAATCGATTTTAGAACATTTTCTTCTTCCTTGGACTCATTGTTATTTGTGTGATTTTTTTTTCAATTTTGGCAAAAAACCACCACAACAAAACAATCTCCACTTCAACAACTTCTACATGTATAATTCAGTGCCATTGATTATACATTTTGCGTTGTACAACCATTATTGATGTTTCTCTCCAAATTCTTCCACCACCATTAAAATGAACTCAATGCCCCCTGAGCAAAAATGCTTTCTCCTTCACTCCTGGTAACTGTAGGTCAAGAGCATTATATTACAAGAACATTTCAAACATATTAACTGTTTTCTTGGCATGGCAGCTGTGATTTTTATGAATAAGATGCAAGATTTTGAAGCAGCACCACCCACAGAGATTGGTTTAACGTTACTTCAAATTTGGTTCCTTATC
Organism: Echinops telfairi; assembly: GCF_000313985.2. NCBI lineage: Eukaryota > Metazoa > Chordata > Mammalia > Afrosoricida > Tenrecidae > Echinops > Echinops telfairi. The sequence goes on along the minus strand of NW_022103922.1, from coordinate 15,749,262 downwards.
ATTTATAATTTGGTCACGGATTCCCTTTTTGTGCCTCCACCCCACATCTAAGTGCTATTGCCACTGTGAGGAAGAAGTTTCAATGTGGAAAGACAATTGCCAGCATCTTCAAGGGCAGGTCAAGACACCAGACCAGTTGCTGGGGTGGGGTGGGGTGTTCTGAATCCTGAATTGTGTTTGCTAAGCTGCAAACAGGAAATGAAATGGTCAGTCTCATAGGATTAAGCTAAGGAGCTTTGCTAATATGAATATTCAAGATGTTGAAATCATAGCCCCGGGGAAGGGACCGGGACTGCTGGAACCCCTTTGAAAAGCATTTGTTAGCTGCAATTTATTTGTGGTTACACCAGATAGCATCTGAAAGATGCTGAGAGGATGTAAACCTCCGCTTTGTCCCCTGGCTCCTGGTCTCCTAATGAGTGCCATCTGTCCTCCGCACTGCACTGAGTTCCCTGTGACAGGGTCATACCTGTCTCATGCTGGCCGGGCCAGGCCAGCCTGAGCAACCGCAAAAGGCCTGGCTGTTGTTGGTGGCGCCCTGCCTAACAGCCCACTCAGCAGAGCGCGATTTCCTTTCTAGAAACAGAACACAGGACTGTTTGGTTTTCCTGGCATAAGGATTGAGAAAAGTTCTGAGCATGGGGCCAGGACTCTTTGGTTCTGATTTGGGTCATCTGCTTTGCAGAATCTTCTCTGAAAGAGCACTGGTTTCTTGACGCCTTTGGACTTCCTCCCCATCATAGTGCTCTTTGTTTATTATTCATCCACTGATCAATCAAGGAAATCTCTGTCCCACGATCCCAGCAAGAAAGAGGCATCTGCGATCCAGTTTCAGAAGCAGAGCAAGGTCACATGTGTGATGGATGGGTAGAACATTAATTCTCTATTATTATTTCTCATTAATTCTCATTAATAAAATGAGAGATGGGATTCATGCAGCTTGACTTAACATGAGTAATTCTAAAGTACCAGTGGTTTAGAATCCCATGGTCCTTTGGGTGAAGCCTGATTTACCATGATGCTGAGTAAAACTGAGTGATTTAACAACAATACCAATAATAATGGTAATGATGATGATGCTAATGAAAAGAGCCATCCTTACTCTTGTACACCCCAGGCATATAATCTACTGGTCCAATGGAGAACGAGAAGGCGTTCTGTTCCTGTAAAGATTTATCGCCCTGGAAGCACATAAGGGCATTCCACTCTGTTCTATAGGGTCACTATGAGTTGATATTGATTTGATGACAATGAGAAGACTTTTCTACTCTATATAGAATGCAATGGAAAGTAGGGACTACATAATTATATTAAAAAAAAGAAGATTAGAGGAGATAGGAATAGATGCTGGGCAACCATTATAAGATGGAAAGAAATGGATAGATTTCAGATTTGCTTTGGGTACTAATGCAATACGACAGGGTGTTGAGTTGTATATGGGGAGAGGGTAAAGAAAGCCAGGAAGAGGGTGGCTTAGGTCTCAGGCTTGGCCAACTGGGAAGGTGAGGGCCATTTACTGGACTAGAAAGCAGGAGAGTGATTGGCTTGGTGAAGAGAGTTCAGGAAGGGGAGAACGAGAGTTGATTTTCAGATAGCTCTAAGTTTGAGATATCTTTTGGGTCTTGTGGTTGCTGTTTATTGTCACTGAGTTAGCTCCTTTGTCCTTGCCGTTCATTACCCTTGAGCTAGTTCCTGCTCCCAGTGACCTTGGCTATAACAAAGCAAAACATGGTTCACGGCTGTCTTCATGATGGCTCAGACTTCTTGACTTGCTGTTGGCCGCTGTTGTAGTGAGTACACCACAACTTGCAAGGCACACCTGGTCCCTGCCTTCTGAGAGCTTACATTTTGAGGTGGGGAGATCCGTATACAGACAGAAAAATAGAATGTTGATGAGAATGTAATAGTCCCTTGAGGGCCGGGACCTGCCTAACCCTCAGTTTCCACGTCCTTTCCCAAACCGCACACATTCTGCACAGCTGCCTTCTTTCCCAGGAGGGACACTTCATCTGTGAGATCGGTGAAGACACGCACTAATGACAAATAGTAAAACATTAGTCACAGAAGGCAAGCCTTCCAGAGACTGTCCTGGCCACGGGAGCTACGCCAGGGTGGAGAACAAAACACTAAATCCCTGGAGGCGTTTTAAACCCAGCCAGGCAACTAACTGGAGCATCCAGGGTTTGTGCGCCCTACCCTGGTCCCAGATAAGATGTCCAGACGCCCCTAGCCTACCTGGAACTGGCAAGATATTGGCAGTTAGCACATGTTACAAGGCCTATGTGAGTTGTGAGTGGGTATGAAGTGGGACACATGGTTTGCATTATAATCCCGCTGAGTCTTTTATAAAGAAAGGCCAAGTGCTTTGGAGGGAGTGTTAAGCTCCGGCTAAGGCCACAAGGCTTTAATAGTCAGGAACCTTGGGCAAAATTTATGAAAATACCAGTCCTCATTTTCCTCTTTGGACTAGAAGAAAGAGTAGGACAAAGACCCAGGGTATCCGGGCAGCCCACTAGACTTTGCATTGATTGGCTTTGATTCCCTCTTGAAGGTTTTCTGGTCAGTCTCAGAAGGAGCCCCCGGGGAGTTGTTAATGGCAATGCACTTGGCTGCTTACTGAGAGGTTGGAGGTTCCAAGCCACTCAAAGGTGCCCCGAGAGACCTGGCGATGGAAAAGAGAGGGCGCAGCTGTTGAAAGGCCTTTTGAGGACAGCTTTACAAGTCGTGGCAGTTCCCGAGTCAGCATGAACTTGACCGGAACTAATCCTTGGCAAGAACCAGATGGTTGTGTTCGACTTGGACCAGCAGTCAGTTGGTTCACTGAGCAGCTGCCGGGAGGAAGACCTCCCGCCCCAGTGCCATCGCTCTCTGCATCGTTTGGTGTGATTTTCCTTCTCCTCTCCCATTCCCGTTTGAGATTCAGTTTCAGAAGTCTTATCATTGTTTTGTATGTAGGCTTTATTTTTCTTGTGATCGATTCTTTCCTGCAAAGTAGTTCCTTGGAGGCAGGAGAAATGTTAGATTCATTTTTAAAAAGTCCATTTTATGTAGCCATCATAATAGCACTGTACTCATTCTGTAGTGGAAAGAAAAGTCTCTCTCATGGTCTCCCCCAAAAGACAATTTACTGTGTTTCCTCCTGGTGTTTCTATGTTGAATGTGGGTTTTAAAAACAAGTTCCTAAATGGCCTTTTAGTCTTTTCGCCCCCTAATCTCTCTCTCTAATTATGATTGCTATCTTCCATATCCTCCCTAATCTCTGTCTCTAATTATGATCACTGTCTTCCACATCCCCCCTAGTCTCTCTCTCTAATTATGATCACTGTCTTCCACATCCCCCCTAGTCTCTCTCTCTAATTATGATCACTGTTTTCCATATCTTTGGGGTCATATTTAGCCATCTTCCCGTTTCTCGATTCACTCGCGGCATGTTTTCTTTGGGCAGTGTTTTCTACTGCCAAAGAGGCAGTAGAGCACGGGGACTGCTTTGTTGCTCCCTCCAGGGGTCCTACCTGGTCTACCTTGGACTTGGACTAAGTTTAAAGTATTGACGCACCCCTTCCCTGGAGGATACATCAGCCACTGTTCAATTGCAACTGTTTTTTCCCCCCTTTAACACAAAGAAGGTCAGGGTTTTGGCTACCAAAGTGTCATGGAATGTTCAGGTATCCCCTTTTCCGACTCATGGAAGCGTCTGGAATGTCTCTACAAGTTAAGAAGGTGCTGTGCTCGTGACCAGTGCAGTCACTCTCCATTAGGCCCCTCGGCAGGCACAGGGAGCCAACAAGGGCCTTGCATCACCAAAGGTCTGACCCATGTTCGGACATCACGGATGCTCTCCCGGCCTGTGTTATGGCCACCAAGCGAAGGCATGTGCGGCTGGGAACCAGCCACACAATTGGATTCCAGCTGTGCAAGGGCCACTGCTTCCGGTCTCAATTAGAGCTTCAAAATGTAGATGTGAACATAGTGCAAGAACACCTCCTCTACCTAGTATTGGGGGGGGTGGGGCAGAGGGCGGGGATGAGGTAATCCGAGATCATTGGAAAGGAAAATTTAAGATACCAAAATTTTAAACATTCCTACTGTTTTACAATATGTTTTTTCCCTTGTCTTCTTATACTGACTCTATATTATTCATAATTTTCATTGTATTCACTTTATTATAATTATTAGGAACAGGCATTCTATTTTCAGTCATTCAGCATCTTCCTGGGGGTCTAAGTCTGTTGAACCCCAGAGCATACAACTGGCATGACACTGCTCTGTGGTTGCTGTCAGGACAATTCTGGCTTGAGAAGGATGGGAATTCCAGCACACTGAATTGTGCTCATGCAGAACCTGTACATGGATCAACAGACAGCTGTGCAAGCAGGGCAAGGGAATCCCACATGGTTTCAAATCAGGAAAGCTGCATCAGGGCTGTGTTCTCCCTCTATTCTCAATCAGTCTATATGCTGAGCAAATAACCAGAGAAGATGGACCACATGAAAAAAGAATGGGGCATCAGGATCGGAGGAAGGCTTACTACCAACTTGTGACATGCAGATGATGCAACTTTGCTGAGATTCAGAAGGACTTGAAGCACTTGATGATGAAGATCATGGATTTCAGGCTTCAGTATGGATTACAAGTCACTGTCAAGAAGACCAACATCCTCACAACTGGATCAATAAGTAACATCATGATAAAAGGAGAAAAGATAAAAGTTGTCAAGGATTTTGCCTTCCTTGGATCCACAATCAATGTTCATGGAAGCAGCAGTCAAGAGATGAAATGACATGTTGCATTAGATAAATTCTTTCCAAGCTTTCTTTTTTCAAAAATCATTTTATTAGGGGGTCATACAACTCTTATCACAATCCATGCATACATCAATTGTGTAAAGCACATTTGTACATTCATTGCCCTCATCATTCTCAAAATATTTGCTTTCTACTTGAGCCCTTGGCATCAGCTCCTCGTTTTTCCCTCCCTCCCCACTCCACCCTCCCTCATGAACCTTTGATATAAATGATCATTTTGTCATATCTTACACTGTCTGATGTTTCCCTTCACCCACTTTTCTGTTGTCTGTCCCCCAGGTAGGAGGTCACATGTAGATACTTGTAATTGAGTCCCCCTTTCCAACTCACCCTCCCAGTATTTCCGCTTACACCACTGGTCCTGAAGGGATCATCCGCCCTGGATTCCCTGTGTTCCCAGTTCCTGTATGTACCATTGTACATCCTCTGGTCTAGCCAGATTTGTAAGGTAGAATTGGGATCATGATAGTGGGGAAGGAGGAAGCATTTAGGAACCAGAGGAAAGTTGTATGTTTCATCGTTGCTATATCGCACCCTGACTAACTCGTCTTCTCCCTGAGACCCTTCCGTAAGGGGATGTCCAGTGGCCTACAAATGGGCTTTGGGTCTCCACTCCTTACTGCCCCCCTCATTCACAATGATATGATTTTTTGTTCTGATGATGCCTGATACCTGATCCCTTCGACATCTCGTGATTGCACAGGCTGGTGTGCTTCTTCCCTATAGGCTTTGTTGCTTCTGAGCTAGATGGCCACTTGTTTACCTTCAAGCCTTTAAGACCCCAGATGCTGTATCTTTTGATAGCCGGGCACCATCAGCGTTCTTCACCACATTTGCTTATTCACCCGCTTTATCTTCAGCAGTTGTGTCAGGAAGGTGAGCATCATAGAATGCCAATTTAATGGAAGAACGTATTCTTGCGTTGAGGGAGTACTTGAGTGGAGGCCCAATGTCCATTTGCTATCTTAATACTAAACCTATAAATATAGGCACATAGATCTATATGTGCCCATCCTCATATATAAATATATTTGAATATGTACATGCCTTTATTTAGACCTCTATAAATGCCCTTTGCTTCTTAGCTCTTTCCTCTATTTCCTTTGACTTTCCTCTTGTCCCACTATCATGCTCAGTCTTCATTTGGGTTTCAGCAATTCCTCTTCCAAGCTTTCTTTAAAGTGTTGCAAAGCAAAGATGTTACTTTGAGGCCGAAGGTGCCCCTGTCCCAGGTCATGCTAATATCCATTGCCTCACATGCATGTGAAAGTTGATGTGGAACAAGGAAGACCAAGGAAGAATCCATGCATCTGAATTGTGGTGCTGATGAAGAATATTGGAAGGACCAAGGACTGCCGAGAGAACAGACAGAAGTACATCCAGAATGTTCTTTAGAAGCAATGTATTTTGGACATGTTGTCAGGACTGACTAGTCCCTGGAGAAGGACTTTATTCTTGGCAAAGTTGAGGTTCAGCGAAAAGAAGGAAGCCCTTCAAGGAGGCAGATTGGCACAGTGGCTGCACCAATGGGCTCAAGCACAGCAGTCTTGGTGAGGCTGGCACAGGACTGGGCAGCGTTTCCTCTGTTGTACCAACCTCACAGCGTCGACCAGCAACTTGTGTTTTTCTAACACTGGCTATTTTAATTTCCTCATTTCTCCAGAAAATTTTCTCATTGTAATAGTTAATATCTCCAGCATGCCCCACCTCTCCATCTTCATTCTCGGCATTTCTTTATTTAGAAAGAGAAAACATTTTCTTCCAACATAATAAATATTTAGAGGACCTAGCCATCATTGTCACATATCCCTGAGTTGAGGATGGAAGTAAATATTTGCAGGTTGTGGGAAAGCTAAAACAGAATGGCTTGTTGCAGATGGAGAAATGTCAAAAATGAATTAAATCATTTCTAGGAGAGGTGGACATGCATATGTACATACATACGTATTGAGGGAATAAAGAGGGATTTCTGACAAGTGCACATTTTGTTTTCCATGTGTTTTCTAACTCTGAATGCATGATTTAACATGTAAGAAGCAAACACTTCACAGACTGTTTTGCAGTGAAAAGAATCTCCCATGTTTCCACTAGATACTAGCAGTATACTGTGTTCCAAATTCCATTTGCTAAATCAAATTATAAGGGACTGGAAAGACTCTGGATACCTCTCGTTAAGATGTACAGTTGTTCCTTAGTTAGAATTTTTTTAAAAAAGATACCCTTTCTTACTGAATGACAAAGCAATTACAGGACAAGTCTCTAGGAGCAATGAGACCCAGTATGTCATGCAGGGGACTGTGGTCCAGGATCACACCCATCATCATTGTTAAAAGGCCTTTGATACTGTCTGTGTAATTCCCTCTGGGTAACTGCAAACATAGCTTGGGAGTATGATAGAGAGAGATCAAATGATAGTTTTTGGCTAGATACTTAGTAGAGGTTTTGTGGTTGCATCAGACAGACATTTTAAAGTGTGGAATTTGGGGACTGTATGTTTTACAATGATTATTTCAACTTGTTTGAACACATGACTAGCTTTAACTTACTGATCTGGCTATTTTTGCTTTACTTTTTTGGTATTTGTTGACATAGGTAATTGTCACTAACTTCAGAGAAAAATAATTTCACCTACTTTGTAGGAAGATATTTCTTGGTTTCTATTTTTTCCTCAGTGCATTTTTAAGCATAAATATATTAAAGTGCTTAGATAGAACTTGCCAGTGTTAACACAATAAACACAAAATAACATGCTTGACATTCAATGAAGGCTCTTTTGGAGATGTAGAGGCTGTACTGCTGGATAATCTCTATAGGCACCAGATGATATATAACAAAGCGTAGCTGTTATAATTGAGAAATATGCTATAAAGGATTTGTACATAATTGTGTAGAAGAATAAAGGGCAGGAAATAGCTTAGACAGACAGCAGTACTCTGATGATGTCACAAAATGGTATTAGCTCTTCCAGCAAGTCCTTTACTGATGGGACTTAAAGGCACAGGAGGAAACACTAGACAAAAAATGAGGAGCTGATGCCAGGGGCCTAAGTGGAGAGCAAATGGTTTGAGAATGATGAGGGCAATGAATGTTCAAATGTGCTTTACACAATTGATGTATGTATGGATTGTGTGTATGAGCCCCTAATAAAATGATTAAAAAAAAAAAGAAACACTATACAAAAGGCAATGACAAAAAAAAATCTCCTGGAGGAAAAATAAACAGTAAGACAAGACAAAAAAGTCATCCCACATATTCTCAATTCTAAGACAGATAAGGCAGAATTGTATCCCATTGTTGGTTCAAATGAAGATCAATCCCACTTCTGTACAGAGAAACAACTACTGTCGTTCAGTGCAAAGTACTTTCTCATTACAGACCATTCAGTAATAAGCACTGTTGTCTAAAAATTAAATATATACTTTCAACCGCAAGTTCCTTGTAACTCATTGCTGCTCAGGTAGCTTTAATATTACTTGTCTCATATTAGTCAAATAGAACTGATTTAAGTTTTCTCTTTCTAGTCGATCAAAGTTATAAGGACAAGCCCCTCCCCGGGAAAAGACATCATGCTTGGTCCTGTAGAACATCAGCGAAAAGGAGGGAGATCCTCAAGGAGATGGACTGACACAGCGGCTGCAACAGCGCGCTCAGATGTGACCATGACTGGGAGGATGGCGCACGTGCTGGCGCTGTGTCCTTCTGTTGCACACGGCCTCCCTAGGAGTCAGAATCAACTGGATGGCACTTCACAACAATAATTGGTCAGAGTAAGTTCGGGCACAATGACTTCTTATACACTGAGATTGTGTTTTTAACAACTGTGGCATTCCAGTACTTGTCAGTGCTTGAGATCAAAGGGAGACAAAATGAAGTGTTCTCAAGATTGTGGAACTGAGGAAAATAGAATTGTTTCCCGGATGTAAAATCAGAAAGGTCTCAGTCGATGATCAAAGCCGAGTTAACTTTTAAAAGAGATTTTTGAAAAGTTTGTAGTAAGGGAGCATTGATTAAGGAAAATGGCATAAACGAGGTCAGCACAGTGGGCTTTTTATCTTTTCTCTTTTGTTATGATTGCTGTAAAAACACATAACATTTTTTACCTTTTCAGCATTTTGATGTACAATGTTCACTGATATTAATTATATTAGTTGTATCCTTTTGATAGAAAGGAAAGATCAAAGTGGATGTCAGAAGAGACTCTCACACTTGCTCTTAGTTGCAGAGTAGCTAAAACAAATGGACGGAACGGCGAAGTCAAAGAGCTGAATAGAACATTTCAAAGGGCAGCTCTAGAAGACAAAGCCAAGTATTGGGCAGCTCTAGAAGACAAAGCCAAGTATTGGGCAGTTCTAGAAGACAAAGCCAAGTATTGGGCAGCTCTAGAAGACAAAGCCAAGTATTGGGCAGCTCTAGAAGACAAAGCCAAGTATT
>NW_022103922.1:15709252-15739926 GCF_000313985.2 Echinops telfairi | reverse complement strand
TCTAGAAGACAAAGCCAAGTATTGGGCAGCTCTAGAAGACAAAGCCAAGTATTGGGCAGCTCTAGAAGACAAAGCCAAGTATTATCATGAAATAAGCAAAGATCTGGACTTAGAAATCCGAACGAGAAGAACACACACAGCATATCTTAACTGAAAGAGCAAAGAAAAAATTCCAGCCTCGCGTTGAAATATTGAGGGAATCTATGAGCAAAATATTAAATGACACAGGAAACATCGAAAGAAGACGGCAATACCCAGAATCACTCTGCCCAAAAGAACTAGGCCACATTCTACCGTTTCAGGAGGTAGCACAGGAGCAGAAAACGATGCCAAAAGGAAGACGCTCTAGCTGCACTGAAAACATTAGGATAAAATAAGGCTCCAGGAACTGATGGAACTCCAACTGAAATGTTTCAACAAGCCGATGAAGCACTGGGAGCACTCACTCGTCTATGCCGGGAAATTTGGAGAACAGCTACTGGGTCAACTGACTAGAAGAGATCCACGTGTTCCCATTCCACAGAAAGATGCCCCAACAGAGCACTCAACCGAAAGAACAATATCCCTGATATCACATGTCAGTGAATTTTTGCTGAAGATAATCCAACAACGACGAGAGCAGTACACTGGCAGGGAGTTACCAGAAGTTCAGCCTGGATTCAGAAGAGGAAGTGAAACGAGGGATATCATCGCTGATGTCAGGCAGATCTTGGCTCCAGAAAGATGTTTACTTGTGTTTTATTGACAATGACAAGACAGTCTCTTGTGTGGACCATAATACATTATGAATCGCCTTGAGAAGCCTGGGAATTTCCAAACACTTCGCTGTGCTTCTGTGGAACTTCTACATGAATCAGTTGGCGGTTATGTGACTAGAACAAGGGACTACTGCATGGTTTACAATCAGGAAAGGTGTGTGACAGGGTTGTATCCACTCACCATATTTATTCAATCTGTATGCTAAGCAAATCATCAGAGAAACTGATTTATTTGAAGAAAAATGTGACATCAGGATTGGAGGAAGGCTTATTAACAACCTGCAATATGCAGAGCTTTGTTTGCTGAAAGCAAGAAGGACTTGAAGCACTTGCTGATGAAGATCAAGGATGGCAGCCTTCAGTGTGGATGACGACTCAATGTCAAGAAGACCCAAATCCCCACTACTGGACCATAGGGAATATCATGATACATGGAGAAAAAAATGAAAGTTTTCAAGGACTTTTTCTTGCTTGGATCCACAATCAATACTCATGGAAGCTGTATGTAGTCAAGAGAACAAAGGTGGTTGCATTAGGTAAATCGGCTGCACAAGACCTCTTGAGAGTATTGAAAAACAGGATGTCACTTTGAGAACTAAGGTGTGCCGGGGACTCATGTCCTGGTGTTTTCAATCGCCTCATATGCATGTGAAAGGTGGACGTTGAATACTAAGGAAGACCTAAGAAGAATCAATATATTTGAATTGTGGTGCTGGAGAAGAATATTGAAAGTACCGCTCACTGGCCACTATGAGAGAGAAGCACTACCTTGAGGCTGTGGTGCAGAAACTACAAGCTAGCTGCCCGGGCCAAGCTCGCTATCTCCTCTGGGCCTACAGTTCATCACATGGTAGGGAGAACCGTCACCCTGTTCGCGGCCCGCCTCCTCCGTCTGTACAGTGATCGGAGTGATTCCAAAGAGAAATGCCATTGATCCGATTCATTCATAAAACCATTCAGCAGCTTTTCAGCGATCCCCATCGCTTTTTTTTTTTTAACATTTTATTAGGGGATCATACAAATGGTATCCCAATCCATACACACATCAATTGTGTAAAGCGCATTTGTACATCGTTTCTCAAAACATTTTCTCTCCACTTAAACCCCCGACATTAGGTCCTCATTTTCCCCCTCCCTCCCTGCTCCCCCCTCCCGCATGAGCCCTTGATAGTTTATAAATGGGTATTTTGTCATATCTTGCCCTGTCCGACGTCTCCCTTCACCCACTTTTCGGTTGTCTGTCCCCCAGGGAGGAGGTCACACACAGTTCCATGTAATCGGTTCCCTCTTTCCTACCCATTCTCCCTTTACCCTCCCTGTTTTGCCACTCACACCACTGGTCCTATAGGGCTCATCCGTCCTGGATTCCCTGGATTTTCAGTTCCTATCTGTACCAGTGTACCTCCTCTGGTCTAGCCAGACTTGAAAGATCGAATTCGAGTCATGGTAGTGGGAGTGGGGAGGAAACATTTAGGAACTAGAGGAAAGTTGTATTTCTCATCATTGTTACCCATCGCTTTTAAAATATGCTAAGACACTTTTGAGGAAACCTGTCCATACTGTTTCCAGTTGCTGGTGTTGGATAACTCCCTAGTGCACCTCAAGCTGAAGCCCCAGCTGACACCCAAAATACAGAAACTTCTGAATCGAGAAGCAAAAAGTTACACTCTCAGTTGTAAAGAAGCAAAAATTGTGAAAAAGTACAAAGATGCCAAAAGTGTATTGTTGGTGACTTGTAAGACACGCAACAGGACAGTTAAACATCAAGGTAAAAGTAGAAGCTTTGTCTCCTCCCTGAAGAGCAGGCTTGGCACTCCTGCGGCTAACCCTGCTCTGAGGACACGGAAGGGCAAGGCTCTGAGTTCTCCTGCGAGCCGCAACCAGGAGCTGTCTAGTTCCCAGGGCAAGAGCCCTGCCTGGATATTCAGAACACCTACATCTGGACAGTCAACACCCACTTTCTCTTCCTCAAGAAGTACGAGCAAAACAAAGAAACACTTTTCTCAACTAAAAATATTGCTCAGTCAGCAAGAATCCCACAAAAGCCCAAAGATGGACTTCAGAAATTTCTTGTCTTCTCTGTAAAGGATGGATTTTGAAAATAAGAAATATCTAATGTAATTTCTGAAATTAAAACTAATCAGTAAAACAAGAATTTTTGTTTCAGAAAAAAATGAATATGAGGTCCAAGAGAAAACTTTTCCTTGGCGTCCATCAATGATTATGGGGAAATACCTTACTGGAACAAGTAGCTGAATCCTGCCTATTTCTGAAGGTGGTTGTATCACAAATCACCAGAAGGAGTCAAGAGATATGTGGACTTTAAGACGTTTTTGTGATTTATGCCATTTCCTTTTTCAGGACTGAGACCCATTGCTCCCGGGAATCAGTAACCTCCGGGCTAATTCAGAAAGAGGACCAAGTATCTTTGTCTTTGTGTCCCCGCAGTCACCAGAATGGCTTAATCTGTAAGATCTCAATGTTGTTGCTATTTTGAGAACAAAATAATTTGCTCTGGTGAAGGTTTATTTCCGGGTCTGAAAATTACATCAGCTCCAGAAGAGTTATAGCTTTGCTATCTTAAATCTTTTCTGGAACACATACACCTTAAAAAAAAAAAAGATAAGGTAGGGATGTAGTCAATGTACCTTTTGAAAAGCTCTTCAAATAAATGATTTAGATACTTTGGACTATAAAAAAATTGAAAAAAAGAAAGTACTATGGATTGCTAAACTAGATTTGTCTTGGAAGAAGTCCAGCCAGCGTGCTCCTTCGAAGCGAGGATGGGAAAACTTCACCTTATATACTTTGCACATGTTTTGGGGAGAGACCAGTCCCTGGAGAAGGACTCCATGTTTGGTAAAGTAGCTGGGCATTTGTATTAGTCTAGGTACTTTGGAGAAACAAATCCACAGCAACTCACGTATAAGAGAGAGTTTTATGCAAAGAAAATGTGCATCACGAAAACATCCCAACCCAATGCTGCCCAAGCCCACAAGTCCAACATTAACCCATTAACAACACCAGTCCACAAAGTCCTCCACCTCACAAAACAGAGGCAATAATGCCGACTGCAGGAGGAAAGCTGAGTCAGTGAACGTGTACGCATCTCAGCACTGGCAGGGGTCTCCACATGGCTGCTCCAGCACCCAGGGCTGCATCGGGATAGATCCATGCGGCTTCTCCTTGGGGATGTCTTGTAGGAAATCCATCTTGCAAGCTGAAGCAGGGAACTGCTAAGGCAGCTGCACCCGATGCAACCATCACAAAACAAGAGACCCGAGAACTAGAAAGGCGAGGCTTCACCACCCATTTATCCCTCCACCTTTCAACCAGCACCACATGTGATTATTGGCCAGGCTGGCACAATTAACTAACTTCAGCATTGAAAGAGAAGAAGGTTCTCAAGGAGATGGATCAACACAGTGGCTGCAACAATTGGCTCAAACACAGGAACAACTGTGAGAATGGCGCAGGGCCGGGCAGTGTTCCCGTCTGTGGCGCGTGGCGTTGGCTATGGGTTAGGATAACAACAATTCCATTCAGCATGGTGTGCTACCATCACCACTACCCATTACCATGGTTTCCATCAACCAAAACAGAAACTCGATGCTCCTCGTAAATAGTACTGAGTCGCTGAAACTTGTCCTGTCCCCATTCCCCATTGCCCACCCCTGCCAAAGCCTCGCAAACAGAGCCACAGTGTCAAACAGCGGCCGGTCAGTGGCGGGAGGGGCTGGCACTGAGCTACAGCTCTTTCCAAGTCCCATTCCCGCGAGCGGCCACTAAGTGACCTGTCTGCTGCTTCCCTAAAAGTCCCCAGGACTGTCTTTATTTGACCTGACCAGGAGCTGACACAAGAAATCCTGGATGGTGCAAATGGTTTCAGGGTCATTTCACACAGGCTTAGTTATCTGCTTAGGAGAGACCAGGGCCTTGACCATCCATCCTGTGGCACAGTTTGACCCTGTCCATGCGGGTAATCATGAGTCAGAATTGAGTTGATGGCCACGAAGACCAACAGGAGCTCACTCCAATGTGAAATGCCTTGGGGGCAATTGTTAAAAGATAATTAGAGGCAATTATTTGATACTCAATCTCCTGAGACAGTGGATACCAGTTGGGACAAATAAAAGGCCAACCAACGAAGTTTAAAAGGAAAAGCTGAGAGCTAAGACCATCACCCAGGCTCTGATATTCTTGAGAATTTAGAAGCCATGCCCTTGCAGAGAAAGGACACGAAAAGCCCCAAATGGTCACCTGTGGCTGACTTTGAGGTTCTGTACAAGCAGGAAGTGAAGACTCAGGAAGAGTTGCTCAGTGGCTGGCTGAGTGTGAAGGTGTTCCCCAGTCTGCATACAGAGACATTCAGCAAAGACCAGGAGACTTTCTGGTTCTCGACATTTAAGGATTCCCTGTCTGATTGTTAGATGACCCATTCAGCTGACCAGGTAGAGAATTCAATGAGCACACAGGACCATGAATACAGATTTTACAAACCTGGTTCAAAAAAACCACTAAACAAAAAACAAAAACAAACAGTAACCACAACAAATCCTGGGCAGGGGAGAATTAGATTCCCAGAGCTGCCACATGGTCTTGTTTACAGTGGACACTTTTTATAACAGCTACAAAAATAATCTAAGACATGCAAAAGCAACAAGAAAGCATGACCCTTACTCACTGCCACCGAGTTGATTCTGATTCATGGTGACCTTATAGGACAGGTTAGAATGGCCCCTTAGGGTTTCTGAGACTGTCAATCTTTAGGAAGCAGCCAGCCACATCTTTTTCCTGTGGAGCTGCTACCCTGTTTCCCCGAAAATAAGACAGTGTCTTATATTAATTTTTGCTCCCAAAGATGCACTAGGTCTTATTTTCAGGGGATGTCTTATTTTTCCATGAAGATGAATACGGTACACATTTATTGTTTATTGTTTTATTAAAAGAGACCTCGCACTTCCTTCTGCTCCAGCTGCGCTGTGGCCAACAGTGATCTGCGCGTGCCGCCGCTATGGTCCAGAGTCCAGAGTTACGGTGGCTTCGGGGGACCTTATTATCAGGGAGGCCTTATTTTGGGGGAGGTCTTATTTTTTGGGGGATACCTTATATTTCAGCAAGAGGCAAAACTGTAAGTAGGTCTTATTTTCGGGGAATGTCTTACTTTCGGGGAAACACGGTAGGGGGGGTGGGTTGAACAGCCAATATAGCAGTTAGCAACCCAGTGTTTAAGTCATTATGCCAATAGAAACTGCCCTTATGGAAACGCAGCTATTCCTCTGACCAGACAAAGAGTTTCAACCAGCTATTTCACATGTTTCAAAAACTTAAGGAAATCATAACTGAAAAATATTAGAATGATGTCCTTCCATGTAGAAAATATCAGTAAAGCTATTTTTCAATCTTTGGAGTCAGACAGTATCATAGCTGAAATGAAACATTCACCAGAGGGGTTCAGCAGACAGAAAAAAGATGAATCAGACTTGAAGAGAAAGACTTTATGAGATGATCCTGTTGGTGCTTTCTTACCCACGTGCCCAAAGGGCCTGGGACACGTGCAACAGAGACGAGTGGTTACCATGGCTTCGACTCCCGGAAGAGTCAAACTCCTTGGCATCTTGTGCTTCATCTCTTAAGATTTTTATTCCTTCATTAATCCGCATGTGCTTATTTGCTCTATTGCAAAAATGATTTCTTTACATAGCCAAGTAAAGTTAACACTCCAGGTACATTCTAGGATGTTACATGAACTTGGGGCACATCCATTTTGGATACAGATTCTCAAGTTGGAGACACACAAATGTGGACGAACCAAAGGAGCACAAAAGAACATCAACTCCCAATGCAGCTATCATCGCTGATGTTCAAGTACATGCTGTTATCGAAGCTGGCTCTGAAATAGGCCCCTTCCAAGAAAGGTAAATTATTAGAAATTATCAGGTACTCTGATTGAACAACCCCATTTACTTCCCACCCCATAGGGATCATACAATGGGTAATGGATCATTCCAGGTTGTACAAGAGAGTGTGTTTTAGACAGAGGCTGTTAGACTTGTTTCATTGGAAATCTGATATATGAAAATAAGGATTTTTAAAATTTCACATCAGTAAGTACATTATAATTCATTGTCAAAGTAGCATTGTAACGGTCAAAAATGAAAGTCAAGTGCACAAAATCATCCATGATCCCTCCACTTTAACTAAGTAGGAGTTTTCAATGCTCCTGTCTGATTTTACTATAGATGTATTCCTATTCTTTGCATAGTTATAATCATTTAGGTAGTTATAAAGCAATATTCTGCTTTATTTCACTTTCATTGCATCATAAACATTATTTGTATTACTTAAAAACTTGTATGATACTCATCTAGTGGCCAAATTATATCTCATTATAACATCATAATATGAAATACCATTATAATAGGCATAGTGTTATCACTTAATCATTTTCCTACCACTTGGATGACTTTCCTTTGAATAATTGTGATACATGTTGTCAAGTACTATGAAGTCAATATCAATGTATAGTGACCTTCTGTAAGAGAGTGGAACTGTTTCATAGGACTTTCTAAGTTGTGATTAAAAAGGAACAGTTTTATTGATGTATAGCTCATGTACCATACAATTAAATGGTTTGAACATATTTAAAAGAGTTGTCAAACCATTACCACAATCAATTTAGAACATTTTCTTTATTCTTATACCTATTATTATTAGTTCCCAATTAATCCCAAACTCCCCTACCATAGCCCTGAGGGAATATTAGTCTATTTACTGTCTCTATAGATTTATCTATCTTGGACTTCATATAAAGCAATACAAAAACACTGAACAACAACAAAATAAAACACAGAAAAACTTCAAATAAGGAGAGGTTTAAATTTTAACCCAAAAATATCTTTAGTAACCCACTTTCTAATGTACTCTGTCTGAGGGCAAGACTATTCATAGTCCTGGTCAATGGTCTGAAGGAATTCAATGGAGGCTTAGTCTGCATGGGGAATCTACAAATGCATCTTGGGTATTCACTGTCACCCATAGCCTTCTGCAAACTGGGTGCTCAGAATTTAAGTTCGAACACAATTTCTTTCTCTGATCTTGGATTTTATTATTTACAACCCTTGAATCACATGGATTGGTACACTTTTCCATGTGGACTTAGCTGATACCTCACTTAGATGGCTATTTAGTAGCTGATGTAGAAACTGGATAAATATTGCCATATATTTTGATGGGTGGACTTGTTAAATTAAAATCTAAAATAATTCTCTTGCAAGAAGCCCTGATAGTGTAGTGGACTACTTATAATACCATGATATAAGTATGGTATACATTATGGACTACTTGTGGGGCTGCTATCCCAGTAGAATGGGTTCAAATTTCTGTCTGTTCAAAGGCTGTCTCCTTCCTCAGAAACCATCTAAGGCCACTATGGATGAGTAGAGTTGATGGCAATTGGTCTTGGTTGGCTGGCCCTTTTTCATATTGAAACTCAAAGATTCACTGCCATTGAGTTGACTCTGACTCCTAATGACCCAAGAAGACAGAGTAGAACCGCTCCTGTGGGTTTTCAAGGCTATAAATCCTTGTAGGAGTAGAAAGCCTCATTTTTCTTCTGAGGAGCGGCTAGTTGTTTTGAACTGCTGACTTTGACCAACTCATTATTCACTGCACCATCAGGGCTCCCTTCATCCTTGAAAGGAAGTCTGAAAACATCCACAAAGGCCCCCTGTCTATTGGCTAAACCACTGCTTCTCAATAGGAGTCTAGAATCTGACCCCTGAGATGATGATTTAATTTTCCAAGGAAGGAGCCCAGCATCTGTTTGCCTGAAAATGTCCTCCGGTGATATTAATCTGTTGACAGGGCTGAGAACCACTGAGCTAGCAGAAAAATCTGTTTATAACTCTGCTCCCTAGACTTGTGCCATTCCTCAGGTCTCGGGAGGCAGCAGATTTGTTGCAGTATTTCTACATTCCACTCTGTGCAGACAACTTCACCCGAGGCTGGTCTGAGAGCCTGGCACCGCCTCAGAGAGTCCTGCCCCACTGGTGGACATCCTCTCTCCCTCCCCTCTCCACTGAGTCACTCCAAGTCACAGTTGGAGAGAGCATGCCCTTGCTTCCTAATTGCTGTTTGGGCTCAATATGCAGTACTAGGTTTCTCAGATGTCACCTTATCAATATTTTCGTATTGCTCCCTGTTTTTTTGCCTTTTCCTTGAAAAGAAACACAAATATGACAAACTCTTGGAGTGTCCGGCAGCTGGCCGCCTGCAGTCTTGGCTGCTCTCCCCTTCCAAGGGTGGAGTGGACTGGCAGACCGTGGTAAGTGGTGACTTGTGAGGCAACGGCTTTTTTTCTCTTTCTTCTTTTGAACTTCACTTCATGCTCCGGCTTCAGTAGCAAAGTACTGTATACATATGGTGGCAGAACATTTGCAGTCAAGTGTAAACATGGGGATACCAACAAGACAGATTACTAGGGTGCATTTTTCCTTGATAAAGAATTTAAATGGCACTTAAATATTATCTTAGAAACTCGATTTCTCTCATAAGAAAAAGGTAGTTTCATGTCCCCTCCCCCCCAAAAAAGTTGGACAAAACAGTTTGCTGGTGATGAAGCTTAGAAGATGGTACTCTCATACATTGCTAGTGAGAAGGCAAAATGGTATATATCCTTTGGAGGGTAAGAAGCCCCGGTGGCATAGTGGGTTATTCATTGGGCTCCTGACCACAAGGTCGGCAGTTTGAACCCACCAACTGCTCCGAGGGAAAAAGATGAGCTTTTCTGTTCCCACAAAGGTTTCATCATCTCGCAAACTCTCTGGGGACAGTTCTAGTCTGTCCTATAGGGCCACTAGGAGCCAGAATTGACTTAATGGCTGTGAACAAGACTATGGAGGACTGCTGGTGGCATATAGTGGGTTATGCATTTGGCAGCTAACCACAAAGTCAGCAGTTCAAATCCACCAGGCACTCCACTCTGAGGAAGAAAGACAAGGCTTTCTATTTTTTAAGAAAAAAAACAATTTAACGTTTCGGAAAGCAGACAGGGCACTGATACACTGCGCTACAGGGTCACGATGAGTCGGAATTGACTTGATGGCAGTGAGTTTGGCTGTTTGGGGACAAGCCTGATGAGCCCCAGTGGCACAGGGGACAACAGGTTGGGCTGTCCGTCGCCATCAAGATTGACAGTCTCAGGACCCCCCTGGAGAAAAGACTCCATGGCAGTGGGTTCGGTTGTTGTTGCTG
The DNA here is from genome assembly GCF_000313985.2 of Echinops telfairi. NCBI lineage: Eukaryota > Metazoa > Chordata > Mammalia > Afrosoricida > Tenrecidae > Echinops > Echinops telfairi. The sequence goes on along the minus strand of NW_022103922.1, from coordinate 15,729,913 downwards.
CTTTAACAAAACTGCATTTATGTTTATGTTTATGTTTTGGTCCAAGAATCCTCCTTTCAGGAATATGCATCCACAATATAAGGAATATTTCAGTCATATGATAAAGCACAGGCTATTCATTGTAGCATAAATCATAATAGCCCAATGTGGGAGATAAGCTAAATTCTCAAACATAGGAATTTTTTATTTCTTACAAAACCTTTTTATTGGGAACTAACATAGATATCATATCATTCCATATTTCATTCAATCACAACAAGCAATTGTTGTACAATTGTTACTGCCGTTTCAAAACATTCTCCTCCTTCTTGGACAACTTCACATCAGCTCTCATTTACATCACTCCTGCCCCCCCTCCCCCCATATAATTAGTTTTAAAAAAATCATTTTATTGGGGACTCTTACAGCTCTTATAGAAATCCATACATAAATTGTGTCAAGCACATTTGTACATATGTTACCATGATCCTTTACAAAACATTTTCTTTCTACTTGAGGCCTTAGGTATCAGCTCCTTTTTTTTTTTTCTCCCTCCTTTCTCAACCATCCCTCCCTCATGAACCCTTGATAATTTATAAATTATTATTATTTTCATATCTTACACCAACCACTGTCTCCCTTCACCCACGTTTCTCTGGTTGTCCCTACTGGAAGAGTGGATAGGTAGGTTTATGTGTCGATCATTAAGATCGGTTCTCCCTTTCCCTCCCACCTTCCCCCTACCCTCATGGTATCACTACTCCCCTTATTGTTCCTGAGGGGTTTATCTGTCTTGGTTTCCTTGTGTTGAGAGCTCTTGTCCGTACCCATGTACATGCTCCACTCTAGCCGGGTTGGTAAGGTAGAACTGGGGTTATGATAGTGGGAGGTAGGAAGCATGAAAGAACTAGCGGAATGTAGTGTGTTTTGTCGGTGTTACACTGCACCCTGGCTGACTGGGCCCTTCCTTGTGACCCTGCTGTAAGGGGATGTCCAATTGTCTACAGATGGGCTTTGGGTCTCTACTCCACCCCTATCTCCCACCCCCGCCCAGGAAGTTTTTATTAAACAAACTATGGAGCATTCAAATGATGAAGAGCTATGCATCTGTAAGAGAGAAGGAAAAGTATCTCTGTAAACTGAGATGAAGTCATTTCCTGTGTCAGGGTGGAGGTGGGGGTGGGGTGGAGGGGGAGGGGGAAGCAAACCCAAACCAAACTCACTGCCATTGAGTTGGTGTCAGCTCATAGTGGCCCTCACAGGACAGGTTAAAACGAACCCCTCTGAGTCTTCGAGGATGTGATTCTTTACAGGAGTAGAAAGCCGCTTTCTCCTGAGGGCAGGTGGTTTTGAACTGTTGACCTTGTGATTATCAGCTCAGCATCTGACCACTGTACCAGCAAGGCTCCTTTGTGGGAAAAGTGAAAAAGAGCATTGTGCTAGGTTCTAGTGCTGTCGCTGAGTCCTGCAAGGTAGAAAGCACTCCAAACGCACGGTGACCTGCACCATGAGCTCAAGCGCACCATCGGTTGAGAAGCTGGGGCAGTACCGGGCAACGTTTGGCTCCGCTGTCCATGAGTCACAGTCGCCATGAGTCACAGTCGCCATGAGTCACAGCCAACGCGACACCACTCACAACACCAACCACGCTGAATATTTTATAAATATTAATTGGAAACACTGACCACCTAGTTCACAATGCTTTTAGCTACAACTTCGATGAAAAGTCACCGTGCATGTCGGATGGTTGTACGAGCATCTTTTCATACACACAGAGAAGACTGCCAAAGTGCAAGCACAGACGGAGAATTTTGTGGGTGCCGAAGCTGTTCTGGGGTTCGAACCTGCAACTCCCATGGCTGTAGTAATGCAGTGACCCAAGGGCCTGCCTTCCTGATGGCCCCCTTGCACATATACAGTCCTGCCCAGGAGGCCACCAAAGAACAACCTACTGCTAATTAGAGGCAGGCCTAAGACTGTTGTGTGTTTTTTGATCAGAGACTGTTGCTTTGCTTTGAGTCTGAAAGTACCAAGACCAATGGTTTTGTTTCTGCAGAAAAGCACAGTAAGACAGCATTTAGATAGCTCGGGGAAATCAGGCATGTTTGAAAAAAATGACTGAAGCTGACCGGACACTTCATCCTTCCAATCAGTTTGGCCTCAGGAGTAAACAGAAAAGAGATCTAACATGGGCCACCATCAAAGTCCTCTTCACCAGTCAACTGTCGACTTTTCAGTTGCCATAAGGAAATAGGCATACCTTTCCCCCAGTTCTGGGCCTTCAATTCTAAAAGGGCTGCTAATTTAAGGTCTAGAGGAATGCATGTTGAAAAATTAAGGTCTCCCCCACCCCCACCCCCTTATTTATCTCTCCAGGAAACTGTCACCATAAAATGCACTCCCTTGCTTCTTGATAGTAAGCAGATGGTAGCCCCCACAAAAGCAGAGCCCTGAGGCTAGGGGGCAGAATCAGCCATAAATGTCTCACGATATTTACTTGGTCAAGATTTATGCTACGTTGAAACAAAATCTAATCTTAAAAGAAATTGTTCTTTTAATTAATATTTATGCACTCTAGTAAATGATTTGAAAAACATATGCTGCAGATTCCTAACATGGCGTGATAAGACAATGTGCCAAACATAAGTATTGCAGTCACTGACATAGAAGTGGAATTTGGTTTGCGTAAGGAAGACATTCCAAGAGTTTTTTCCCCCATAAATTCCCTCAATTTCAATCTGTGGAAAAGGAGTAGTGGGCCCCTTCCTTTACATTGATTATAACTTCTTTTCTTTTGGGAGAGGGGAGGGAGCACTAGAACTGATGTGGTGATGCAGACACAACTCTTTTAAAAAGCGGTTTAATCATGGAAATGTGTGATATGTGAATATTATATCAAGAAAACTACCAAAAAATAAAAAAGAAAGAAAGAAAAAGGAACCCAACTTCACCAATGGTTCCCATGAGTGAAGGAGGCAGAGCCATTGTTTGGGGACATGGAGTCTATGTCAGTGGTGGAGGAGTGATTTGGAAAAGGATCTCAATAATGGTTGTACAACATGAAGAGTATAATCTATGGCCCGAGATTATACATGTAGAAGTTATTGAATTGGAGAATGCTTTGTTATATATATATTTGCCACAACTTAAAAATAGTAATTACGTGAATAGCAATGAGTAAAAGGCAGAAAAATATGTGCTAAAATCGATTGTGGGAATGATGGTACAACTCTTCTTGCTATGACTGAACTATTGAATTGTGGGATATGTGGATGAAATGCCAATAAAACTGGTAAAAATAAAATAAAAAATAAATTATTTTCTTGGGGAAATCTTAAATATTCTTATTTGATATTACCATAAATAAAATACTATTATTTGCTATAAATACTGGTAGCTATCAGACATTTGAATTAGATTGACATAGTTGAGAACAAAAGTTAAAGTGGGCTTTGCTCAACCCTCATGGTGTAGTGTTATGCCTTGGGCTGCTAACTGCAAGGTCGGCAGTTTGAAACCACCAGCAGCTCCACAGGAGAAAGCTGAGACTTTCTAAGTCTGGAAAGAGTTACAAATTTGGAACCCACACGGGCAGTTCTACCCTGTCCTATAGGGTCACTGTGAGTCAGAATCGACTCAATGGCGGTGAGTTTGTTTTGGGGACCATATCTCCAGCCTTTGCCTTTAAACAGGTAGACTTGGTCTATCTTACCTTGAGCCCTTGCCTGATGAACACATGTGAAACACAGGTGAGTCTTGCTCAGTTCAATGAGATCTAAATCCAAACTCACTGAATTCTGACTCATAGCACCTCTACAAGTAGAATTGTCTTTATGTCTCTATGAGTTTCCCAGGCTGTAAATTTTTATGGGGCAGAAAGCCTCATCTTTCTCCTGTGGGGTGGCTGGAGGGTTTCAAACTGCAGACCTTGTGGTTAGCAGTCCAACCGGAAATACACTATGCCACCAGGGTGCCTTGTTCAGTGAGACAGGGATGGGGTTTCCCATTTCCCATTTATGTGACTGACGTGACCAGTTACATAAATCTAAATATATAACCAATTTATTGTATGTTGTGAGACAGCATTCACTGTCTTGGTGAAAAGGGGAGCACAAAGAATCCAATTTCACCCTAAATTCAATCTATCTTCAGACAAGGAAGCAGTGACAGCACCTGCTGACCCAGAAGTACCATCAACACTCCGAGAAGTTTGATCAGACTCATCACAGCCAGCCAGTCTTTTAAAATTTAGGATCCCCCAAACTCACTGTCACCAAGCATGTTCCAACTCATCATAGTCACCCCGTAGGAAGGAGTAGAACCGCTCCATAGGGGTTCAGAGGCTGTAAATCTTTATGGAAACAGTCTCATTTTTCTCTCCAGGAGCAGCTGGTGGTCTCAAACTGCTGACCTTGACATTAGTAGCCCAATTTGTAACCCACCACATCACAGGGCTCTTCAAAAATCCAGGATGGTCCAACAACAAATATCCCATCAGCCATTCATGTTCTCTGAAGGAGCCTTGGTGATGCAGAGATTAAGCACTTAGCTACTAACCAAAAGGTTGGCAGTTCAAAACTACCCAGCACCCCTGAGGGAGAAAGGGCTGGTGGTCTCGTTCTATGTCACAATGGGCCACTAGGAATTGGAATTGACTCAGTGGACCCCAACAACAGAAACAACATGAATTGTGGTGTGCAGTGCCATGGTGAATAAAGCGCACATGAGGAAATGCAGGACACATTCCTATTTTGTGCTTACTGGTATCTTTGTTTTTTTGAGCTAAGTTATCAAGGCTACTTTTTCTGTCTTCTTTCATGTCAACGAAGATCAGTTTTGTCCAAGGGATGTACTTCCTGGGATTTTGCAAATACTTCCACCGAGTCTCCACTCCCCCCCGACCCCCGTGGTGCTTACTTGGCTCTTGTTGGCATCCAGGTAAGAAAAACGGAGACTTAACTGGTCTTCTGTTCAAACAGACCACACAGTTTCGGCCAGTCTGTGCGTCCCTCCCGTTTTTGCAATGCAGTAAGGGGCATGTCCCTGGACAAAAAACTTCTTGCCTTTCTCAATGTCACTCTCTCTTTCAGAGATACCAAGGTTCCCTCTCAGGAGCCAGCTGGCCCATTCTCTAACATGCATCACTTCTTTTTATTGCGAGATAGACGCCCCGATGGTGGAGAAACACCAAAGGCAAGGCACCTCTTTTTGTCGGGGCCTATGGAGAGAGCTGGGAATTTCAGCAGCTTTTCTGCAGCCCCTTAAGTCTCTAACTTCATTTTGGCAGCGGCTTGCGTGGGGTTTGCCTGTGGTTCCCATAGGCAAAGCTTGCTTTATCATCAGCTTCCCTAATGACCAGATGGCCCCTCTACGATGGTGAGGCTGGTCTTGTAAGGGACTTGATTGTTATTTTATGTTTGCCAAAGTTAAACTGTGGCTGGAATGTCCTGCCTTGCCTGGGAAAAAAATGGCAGCCTAGTGTTAATTTGTGTTCCTCTGCTAGGACTCCACAAACACTTCATTTAGAGATCAAGAGGATTTCTCCCCTTCCCCCCATTTTGTTTTCACTCAGTGTGATGTTAATTCACTCTGTTATGAAAACAATCCCGAAGCACCAATGTGGCAAGTTTGTGTTCTTCCATTTTAATTACAGTGGTGAGGACTTTGAAGGAAAACTTTAGTCCAGTGTAAGATGTTCTTTCGTTTTAACAGAAAAAGTCTTACTTCATGTTCCCTTCCAGCCCTTCACCTCCTCCCTAATTCTAGTTCCAATCATAGTAATACAACGACTAGACCAACTTCAGTTTTTCCCTATCAAAGCATAAAAAAGTATTGCTATGTAATCATAGAAACCTTCATTGAACAAAGATATTACAAGTGTGCAGCTTTGGTTTTGTGACACAGATGTGTGGCCATGAGTTCGAACTTTTGTTTTGCTTTTCCTGCATCCGCCAGTCAATGTTTATGAAATAGCTCTGGAAACTGAGGAGGCAGCCCAAACGTGGTAATATGGACATTATTTACAGTATCCGATTAGCGTATTAATGTTTGTCTGTGGCCAGCCAGCGTTGGGGAAGGGTTAGTCTAGCCACACCCTTCTAGTCTTCTTGCACTGTTAAAAGTGCTGCCCTGGAATCGTGCCGTTTATGCCTTTGAAGAAGGCAGAGTGCAAGAGTCCATTCGAAAAAGTTCACCATTTAAGAAAATGGAAACACTGCACCATCATCGCCGTGTTTTTAAGGCACGTTACAGAAGGGAGCAGTAGAACCGATCCGTGGGAAAGCGTGGGTGTGGTGGGCATCCCATTTCTCTTCCATTTGCGGGGATAGTGAATATTTGCTGTGTGGCACTGATGCCATCAGATGGCTCATGGAAAGAGTACTGTGCCGAATACATTTCGATGGTGACATTTTTCTTGGATGGGAATTTTAAGAACCACTGAGATCTTTGGATTCCTGGGAATCACAGCTTTGAGAGAGCTTATTAGCGTTTTGGTAATGATGGAGTGTTCAGGCTGGTTCCTAAAGCAGACAACACTGCCCCTAGTGGGGGGGGGGGGCAGCAGCAGACCCATCCAGGGTGGGCATTGTGAAAGCAGATACCAATACTTTATCCTAGAAAGCCCTGGTGGAGCAGTGGTTATGCCAATCCTGGGGAGAAAGACGGGCTTGCTACTCCCATAACGAGTTATGGTCTTGTGACTCACAGGCACAGTTATCCTCTATCCTAGGGCCACTACTTTGATTTTTAGTTATGGGCGATAGTAGGAAGGTTTTGAATTGTCAGGGGGCTGCTGAGTAATTTTTTCCCCTTAAAATGGGATGGTAGGCTAAATAAGTTTGGGAATCTATGGTTTAGATTTTATTTTAGAACCTAATGTTTGCTAATTTATGATGTATTCCACCAGATCCAAGTCTAATCATTTTTAAATGCATACATTCTTTCTTCAGAAATAAATGATTGAACAAGCCCACCCGTTTTCTTGTTTCCCTCCCCTTGCATGAATGGAAACTGGTGTCAGCACATTTACTTTCCCATCAGCAGCACATGAGCGGCGGTGCTCTGGAGGGACCACATCAAGAGAAACAGAAGGTGTCAGGGAATTCGCCATCATTTTATAGTCAGATGTCTAGTGAAAGCATTTGTCAGGTGGGAAAATTAGTTGATAGAAAAATGCTGAATTGGAAACACTTATCACTGACAGAGGAAGCCCTGAGGAACTCGGTTGGCCCACTCGACAGACAGTTGGGCAGATAGGCCTGCTGTGGGAAGCATGTGCATGTCAGAGATGACCTCGGCTAAGAGTGAGCACAGAACTGGGAAGGACGAGCAAACAGCCACTGGATCATCATCACCAGGGTGTCCGATGACAACCGTCTGCACTGAATGTCTATCGTGCGTCATCGGAGGTTGGAGGGTACTGCGGGGGACCTGCTGTATCTTGTCAAAAGCCCAATGACAGACCAAAGAGACACGGACCCCTTCCTGTTTGCAGCGATGTAGCCCATGTGGATCTAGCCATTTGCTTAAATGGTCTACAGGGCAAAGGCCACCCTCCTTTCTTGACAAGCCATGAAACGACTCTCCCAATGCGAAGTCTGCTTGCCTTCATCACTTGTTCTTTAGGTTCCAGCACTATCCATTTGCTTGTTGTTTTCCACTTGTAGTAAACAGCTCCTTATCGCCGAGCTGCTGGTCTTACAAGGCTCCCTTATCTGTGCCTGCCCCTTCCTTCATCCTTTGGGCGTCAGCACAGGAATGTCGGTCCTCCAGAAACTGACCATCTCTGATCGTCAGTCGTCCACAATCTTGTTTAAGATATATAAGATTATATATCCTAGCCAGGCTTTTGATCCACTTCCAACCAGTTCAGTGCTGGTCCCAGAATAAAACTGGAGCAGACCCAAATCCTGATGTCTGCTTACTTTCATGGTACCATTTGGAGCTGTGTTCAAGTTAATCACCAATGAAAAATGCCTCCCCAGCTTGATTTTCAATGGTGAAAAGGGGATGGCATAGGAGTGCTTCTGTTTAAACGTCGTGGACCAACGCGGTGCTTGTCGGAAGCTTTCATTTCCACCAGGGATGCTGTTCTTGTTGCGTGTTACTGAGGCGCTTTTCAGCTTAGGATGGAGTGGAACTTGCTGTGACCAGGTTACTAAATTGTTGTAGATGTTTTATTTTTTCAGATTCAAGTATTTTATTTCTTTCTTTATTTTAATCATTTGATTTGGGGCTCATGCAACTCATCACAATTCATACATACATCCACTGTGTCAAGCACATTTGTACATTTGTTGCCATCATCGTTCTCAAAATATTTGCTTTCGACTTGAGCCCTTGGTACCAGCTCATTTCCCCCCCTCCTTCCCCGCTCCCCCCTCCCTCATGCACCCTTGATAATTTATAAATTATTATTATTTTGTTATACGTCTCCCTTCACCCACAGTTGTGGATGTTTTCATGTGACATTTGTGTTTCTCGCCCTTTTTGTGACTACACACTGTCAGGATGGTACTTTTTTCCTTACTGGTTTTTAGAGGTGCTTGAAATTCTAAACGTAGAGGCTTTGTATTTTATTTTCATGGCAAGTATTTAAAAGCCCTTCCCATCATTGGCAAAGTGGAAGGGTAAGGTGGGTAACCTTGTAAGAGGAGTCCACATGTTAGGTCGCAGAAGATTTATAGTGTCTGATACCTTTGCCAAGGATTCAGAATAGCCAGACATGTCTCAATCCAAACATTCCCCCTCCACAAGGGAGATAATACCCAGGCTTCTCTAAAGTCAGAATAGATGGCATGCATTTTTTTTTCCATTACAGGAGGGGTTGAAATTCAGGAGAAGCATTTTTTATATTGTTACACAGTGTTAAGGAACAAGACTTTCACTCACCCAGCGATCCTGACAAGTATAAGTCAATGAATCACTGTTGGCAGGGCATTTCCTGGTCTGGGGTAGACCTGAATCCATGGATCGTGAGCTGCAAGCCAGTGATGAGATTGAAGGGAGTTCCGTCAGTCTTTTGAAAGAACTGCACACAGAAAAGCTCTATAAACAGAAGGACGAAGATGATAATGAACAACGGCTTCTAGAAGTTGCTTCCATGCGATCCGCTCCTTGAAGCTACAAGAGGCCAGCTACCCTTCCCTCCCCCCAGGATGCTGGGCATCTTGTCTGCAATTCAAATAGAAACCAGTCAGTGTGGAAATTTGTTAGAAGAAATGAGATTCTTTTAGCATGGAGTGTGTTTGAAGAATGTGTGTGTGCATGTCTATTACGTGGAATGTGTGTGAATAAATGCACACTTGCGTGTGGGTATTTATGAATTTGTTTGCCTGTGCAGGTACCTCTGTAAGACTATGTGTGTGTGTGGTCTGAATATGTGTGTTTTTATATGCATACTTGTGACAGTGTGTGTCTGTGCAGGTATGTGTACATGTGTGTACACGTTTGAGGTGGTATATGAATGTGTGGCCTGTGTGTGAGCATTGATGTATGTGTGTGTGTGTATGAGGACATGTGGGGATCTGTTCCTATGTGTGCATTTTTGCACTGTGGTGTGCACCTATGTGTGTGTGTGTGTGATGGGTGTGTTCCTGTGTATGAGAGTGTGTGCTGTGTACTGATGTGTGTGTGTGTGTGTGTGCATGTGGCATGTGTGTGCCTTTATGTGCATTCTTGCACTGTGACTGTGTGTGTGTGGTGGGTGTGTGCCTGGGCCTGAGATAATGTGGTGTGTGTGTACTTGTGTGTTAGGCTAGGTCGACTAGAGAAACAAATCCAGAGGCACTCATATGTGTGAAAGATTGAGCTTATATCAAAGAGCAATTGTATTTTGAGAAAACATATCAGCTTAGTCCAGATCAAGTCCATTAGTCTGAATTAGCCGATATGTCCAATACTAGTCTATAAACTCCTCTTTAGAGTCACACAGTACATGAAATGATGCCGAATGCAGGAAGATCACAGGCCAGTAGGTGGAAAGTCTTGTGGATCCAGTGGTGGTAGAAGCATCTCAGCGCTGGCACAGGTCTCCACGTGACTTCAGCTCTAGGGCTCTGGCTGCCATTAGTCTGGCTCCACGTAAATTGTCAACAGGAATGTGAAGCAGAGAAACAGATTGCCTCCTGCCTCCTCGAGGAGAGGAGGCTCCCAGAATCCTCATGGGAAGGTCAGGCGCATAAGGAGGTATCATCAGACTGCAGCATGATTGACAGGCTACACTTCACCCCTACCCTTATTCATCAAGTTGAGATGAAATTATGTGACTACTACATGTGTGAGGTGGTCTACCTGTGTGTGAGAGGGTGTGCTGTGTGTGTACACGTGTGATGGGTGTGTGCCTGTATGTGGGGGTGTGACTGTGTTAGAGGGTGTACTCTGTGTGTGTACATGTGTGATGGGTGTGTGTCTGTGTGTGAGAGGGTGTGGTGTGTGTGTGCTGCGGGGGTGGGGGTGGGGGAAGGCCGCGTCGCCGCAGCCAGTGGCAGAGCAGTTAGTCCCGAACTGATAGCGAGAGAGGACGCTGGGAAGAGACAGTAACAAAAGGCCCTTGTGGTCCCGGGACCTGGACCCACCCGGCCAAGGGCAGGGCGAGCTGCGCCGCCGATTGATGGCCAGGCTGGCCGGCTGACTGCGGACGCGCTCGGAAGTTGGCAAAGCGGCCGCCGTGGCGCGGAGCCTCCCCGCGGGCTGGCGGACGCAGGGGGCGTGGGAACTCCACGGCTGTTTTGGGCCAGGTGGGTGAGTGGATTTTCAGTACAAAGAAAACGCAAAACTCCGCTAAACTGAAAGACTGGAATTTCAGCTCCCTGCCCCTCGCCGGGTGGGTTTTCCTCCCCCTTCCTTTCAAAGCCCTCTAAACCCGAGATTACCGGGTGGGCGGCGGCGGCTACTCCGGGCTGCAAACCGGCGCTTCCTCAGCCGCGAGCTGCCCGCGCGGAGGGCGGGATCCGGTGATCCCCGGTGATCCCCGGTGAGTACGCGTGCCCTGGCGCGGAGGGCGGGATCCGGTGATCCCTGGTGATCCCCGGTGAATACGCGTGCCCTGGCGCGGCCGGGAGCATTCGGTCTGCCAGTCTGCGCACTGCCCCTCCGCTCCGAGCGACCCCAGCCAAGTAGGCAGAGCTGCGGGTAAAAGTTTAATTCTCCTGTAAACTCCGAGAGCGACCATGTGCAGTGTTCCCCAACAACGTCCCAAAAGAGGGCTCCGGGTTACTTGGGAGCTCACGATCCTGAGACCGGCCCCCCAAGGGACGCACTGGTCCAGCGCCTCCATAGTTTCCTCTCGCTCATTTATAGATGTTGGGGTAATTAGAATGTTTCGTCTTAGAAATGGCAAATGGGAATGATGTAAAAATTAATAACACCAACCATAAGATCCTCAAAAAGAAGAAGAAGAAGAAATCTGGGTGAGGTGGTATCCTTTTGCTTTGGTTTGGCTATGCTGGGACACAGAGATTTCCGAAGTATGGTGTTTATTTTCCTGGGGCGGAGAGACGCTGCCTGGGAGGCCACGGAAACGCGTTTCTGTGGACTCTGGCGACGGATTTCCAGGCAGCTCCGCTCCCTACTCAGATTCTGCAGTTGATGGTTTCTTTTCCCCTTCCATCTGGATCACTGGCGTCATCCGGAAGGCCTCTTGGATGGGGTGAACAACAAAACTGGGGTGGGGGTGGGGGCCTCCTGGGGGTTTGTGGCTCCAGAGTCTTGCCAGAGAGATGAACTTCTTCAGGGCTGCTTTGCAGATTAGGCTCAGGATGGCAATCCCTGAGCTCTGCGGGTTTTGCTTTGGAAAAATCCTGCTGCCCTTCTGGGCTGCAGTTCAGTTAGAATGCCTCCTACACCAGCGAGAAGGGCCTGCAGCTGTACCTCAGGACCATGTCCACTGTGTCTGCTAGGGGTCCCCCCAGCCTCAGGGGCAGGAAGGACCACCCAAGTGTTTGGCCAGAAGGCAGATTCTGAGTCTGGACTCCAGGATGTTAGACCTCAGGTGGGGCTGGGAATCTGCCCTGGTGGTCCAGAGACCATGCTTCAATGAACACTGCCCACGGCAATTAAATTCTTGCCATGCACTTGGTTAATAATAAGCCCCAGCTCTAAATAACAAACTTGTGTCTGAGCTGGCATAGGACATCACTCCTGTGCGACAAGGGTTAGCATTCTTAGGTTTTTTGCCAGCTTTCCCACCATCCTTGCTTCCCTGCCTCCCGCCTCCTCCCCACTTGATCCTCTTCCCATCGCTGCCTTATAAATTTAAAAAGTGGGAAAAGGAGTTGGGCATGGATACCTGGACACCGTGTCTCCATGTGTGAGACTACATGGCTGACCAGTTCCAGAGTGGCCAAGCAGTATTTGTCCCGGACACCTTCAAACCCAGCCTGTTCCCAGTTCTCCATCAGCCTCTTAGGGCCACACTGCCCTGAACAGGGCTGACTCTCTTCAGACTGCTCTGTACAGTCTGACTGTTAGAAGTAGCCTATGGATTAGACTCGTCTGTGAGGATTGGAAGAAACAGGACAGGGCCCTTGTTTCTTGGTGGGTCATCAGTTAGGCTGCTAGCCACAAGGCCAGCAGTTCAAACCTGTCAGCCACTCCATGGGAGAAGGATGAGGTTTTCTACTCCCATACAGATTTCCAGCCTCGGAAACCCACAGGGGCAGTTCTTCTCTGTCCATAGGGTCACTATGCATTGGAATGAACTCTGATGAGAGTGAATTTGTTTGTTTGTAGAAACAAGAAGTGACGGTACCATTATGTTAAGCCCCCCACTTGACAGCATATGAAAACAGGGGCTCAGTCTTCAGCCCCACCTCCGTGTTGAATGGCATTAAATTTTATAGTGCTACAAGAGGGGTGAGGCCACCAGTACCTCTTCTTTTTGCCTCTCCTAACTCCGAATAGTTGGCAATATAGTTACACGCCAGACTTAGTGTTAGTTTCTAAGGACTCAAAATGACCAGCATGTATCATTTAGACAAGGTGCTGGCCCTTTCCAATCTTAGTTGTTGCAAACAAATCTCAGATAGGCCACCTAGACCCTCTGAGCGTCACTTCCTCTGTCAAAACATTGAAGAGGTTGAATTAAGTGAGTTTCAGCATCTTGCCAGCTCTTAACTTTCTGATATTGGGTGGAACTTGCTTGTTTTCTAAACTGAAATGGGAATGGGGTGGGTGCGTGGGTAGAAATAATGTTGGAAACTCTTTAGCTTCTGCTTTGAGAATAGTCCCAAAGAGCTCTTTTCTTCAAAAACTTTCGAAATTAGCCCTTTAATGTTTTTTGGATCTTCTAAAGAATCCAGACCATGGTGTCCTGCATCAGACAAATGTCACAGCCATTCCTCCCAGTGGGATTTGGTAACTCTCTGGAAAGGCTGCTTCCCTGCGGGCCAGGTGACAAAGGAGGGCAGACTCTTATCTTGTCTGAATCTGGTGGTGCTACCCTTTGGAGAGCTGGGTGGTCTGAACAGGGCTTAGCGGCTCCCTTCCTTGTCTCCCGTCCTTGTATGACCCCTTCAAATAACCCAGCAGATTTTGTGCTACCAGGTGAGAGGTTTAAAAAGGGGCTGGGGGAAAAATGACACTCCTAATGAAATCTTCTATTTTGTCTGTGGCTCATTTTACTGTGGTGACTGGGGTAGCCTTTCAAAGGGCTTTCAAAGTTGGCCATCAAGATAAGAAGTTATAGCTGTGAGCTATGATCTTTTCTGACAAGTGTAGCCTCCAGCTGTCTGAAGATATTAAATTTGGATGGGAGACTACACTCACTGCAGGATGGAGGGCAGAGAGCAGGCAAAGTTAGGCTATTTTTAACAAAAGGCTCTTTGTTTCTCATTGTAAGTTTAAAGGCAATGACAAAAATAGGTCTGCTTGTTTTTTGCCTCACCCTTATTCCTCCCCACTTTATGAGGTTGCAGATATGTGAGGAACATGTGTAATAAAAGATGGTTCCAAGAATGCTCTTCTGGTGCCCCATCCAAAGGCTGCAAAGATCATCTGACATGCTCCATTCACTTTCAGACTGATCTTTGACATTTCCTGTCTGCTCACGTAGAGACAGCAATGCAGATACACACTCCAGACCCCACCGAGTTTTTCCTTTGAGAGTCCCACCTCCCTGGGATCCCACCTCTGCAGTCTGTCAAGTGTTATCGGCTGCTCAGACTTAACAAATGTCTGCTCACTTCCCTAAACACGGGAGGGGCAACCTGGGTTCATGGACTTGCAGGCATTTTGTCCTCATTCTAACATGTACAGTCCTTGTTAGTTCAACAAAATTCTTCACTGTATCAAGTCGAAATCCAAGTCCTGTTTGAGTGAGGGGGATTTCAGAAAGGACAGACATCATACATGAGGACTCATCCAAGTGTTTAAAAGGCACTTGCATTATTACCGTATATACTTGAATATAAGCCAACCCGAAATTTTGAAAATTCCGGGTCAGTTTATACTTGAGTATATACGGTAGTTATTAGGTGCTGCCAAGGCTACTCCAGCTCCTAGCAACTCCATGGAAACAGAATGAAACACTACCTGGTCCTGTGCTGTAGTCGTAGTTGTATTTGAGCCCATTGTTACACCTTGATGTCAGTTCATCTCATCATTGAAGGTCATCCTATTTTCCGCTGGCCCTCTATTTTACCAAGTACGATGTACTTTCCAAGGTCTAGTCTCTCCTGATTAAAAAAACTCACGCACTCCCTCCCTCCCGCTGTCCCTCACTGCCATTGAATCAATTCTGACTCCTGTCGACCCTACAGGACAGGGTAGAACTGCTTCCCAGAGTTTCTGAGACTGCAACTCTTTATGATTTTCTGCCACGGAGCTGGCTGGTGGTTTTGAACTGCTGACCCTGAGGTTCGCATCAAATCTGTAACCACTCCCCCACCAGGCCTCCTTGATAGGATGTCCAAAATATGTGAGGCAAAGTCTCGCCATCCTTGCCTCTAAGGAACATTCTGTTGTGTTTCTTCCTAGACGGGTTGTTTGTGCCCATGAAAGTCCATGGTACTTTCAATTTTCCTCGCCCACACCATAATTCAAATGCTTCAATTCTTCTGCAGTCTTCCGCACTCAATATACAACTTTCACGTGCATATAAGGCATTTAAAAATATCATGGCTTGGATCAGGCACACATTGTTCTTCAAAGTGACATCCTTATTCTTCACTTTAAAGAGGTCTTAAGGAGCCCTGGTGCTGTCGTGGTTACACATTGGGCTGTGATCCGCATGGTTGGCTGGTCAAATCCACCAGCAGCTCCATGGGAGAAAGACTGGGCTTTCTACTCCTGAAAACAGTTATAGTCTCAGAAAGCCACAGCGGGTCACTATGAGTCAGCGCTGACTCAATGGCAGTGAGTTTGGGAGTTTGTTTGTGCAGCAGACTTGCTCAGTGCCGTGTGTTCTTTGACTTCTTGCCTGCTGCTTTCATGAGCATTGATTGTGGATCCAAGTCAAGCAAATCTCTGACAACTTCAGTTCTTTTCCTTGTCTTGTCATGATGTTATCTCTTGGTTCAGTCGTGAGGATTTGTGCTTTCTTTTCTTCTTCTTTTTAAAAAAATCATTTTATTGGGGGCTCATACAATTCTTATCACAATCCATACATACATCAATTGTGTAAAGCACATTTGTACATTCATTGCCCTCATCATTCTCAAAACATTTGCTCTCCACTTAAGCCCCTGGCATCAGGTCCTCTTTTTTTCCCCTCCCTCCCCGCTCCCCCCTCCCTCATGAGCCCTTGATAATTTGATCTTCATCAGTAAGTTCTCCAGGCCCTTCTTACTTTTAGTAAGCAAGGCTGTGTCATCTGTATATCTTAGGGGGGGGGGGGGGCTGTCTTTAAACCTTCCTCCAATCCTGATGCCATTTTCTTCTTTTTTTTATATATCAATCATGTTATTGGGGGCTCTCACAGCTCTTATAACTGCATACATCAATTGTATCAAGCACATTTGTACATATGTTGCCATCATCATTTTCAAAACATTTTCTTTATACTTGAGCTCCTTTGTATCAGCTCCTGTTTTTTCCCTCCCCCCATCATGAACCCTTGTTATATTATATATTATTTTCATATCTTACACATTTGCTGCCTCCCTTCACCCATGTTTCTGTTGTTCATCTCCTGGTACTGGGGGATGGGTTGTTATGCATCGATCATTGTGATCAGTTCCCCTTTCTCCTCTATCTTTCCTCTACCCTCATAATCTCGCTATTCCTATTATTGTTCCTAAGGGGTCTTTCTGTCCTGGATTTCCTGTGTCAAGGGCTCTTATCTGTACCAGGGTACATGTTCTGGTCTATCTGGATTTGTAAGGTAAAACTGGGGTCATGATATGGGGGGCGGTATGGAAGGAAGCATTAAAGAACTAGAGGAATGTTGTGTGTTTCGTTGGTGTTTTACTGCACCTTGGCTGACTCGTCCCTTCCTTATGACCCTTCTGTGTTGGAATGTCCAGATGGGCTTTGGGTCTCTATTCCAAACCCATTCATTCACATTACTATGGTAGTTTGTTTGGGGTCTTCTGGTGCCTTATACCTGATCCCATCGACACCTCATGATCACACAGGTTGGTGTGCTTCTTCTATGTGGGCTTTGTTGCTTCCTTGCTAGATGGTCACTTGTTTAACCTCAAGTTTTGAAGACCCCAGACGCTATATCTTGTAATAGCCAAGCACTGTGAGCCTTCTTCACCACAGTTGCTTATGTACCCATTTTATCTTCAACAAACGTGATAGGAAGGTGAGCTTCACCGAATGCCAGGTTATTAGAACAAAGTGTTCTTGCATTGAGAGAGGCCTAATGTCCATCTGCTACCTTAATATTTAACCTATAAATATACATACTTAGACCTATATCCCTGTTATATATTAATATATTTATATATGTACGTGACTATGTTTATACCTCTATAAATGTCTTTTGCTTCCTAGTTCTTTCCTCCATTTTTTATGTTCCTCCTGTCTCACTTATCATTTACAACCTTCATTCAGCTATCAGTAATTCATCTCGGCTACATTGCACTTGATCAAAGCCTACCAGGCATTCTATGCCCTCCTTGCCATCAATTTTAGATCTCTTGTTGTTCCCTTGTACCTGGGTTTGTTGCCTCCCCCCTCCCTTTCCCCTACCTCATCCTCTCCCATATTCCCCCAGAACCATCTGTCACGTTGTTTTCTCCTCGGGATTGTTTATCCTGCCTATCTTATATTGATAGACATGGAAAAAAAAAAAAGAAAAAAAGGAAAGAAAAAGAAAACAAAGTCTATAAATAATTCCATATCTGTTGGCTGACCCTTATGAATGCTTTCTGATCGGGTCTGATGAGGTGCCAAGCACGTCCCCCCCGCCCCCCCAAGTCTGAAGTCTGTTTTTGGGATTCCTTGGGGACTTTGTTACTTTGATCCCTTTGCTGCTCTGTTGCACTCCCTTTGTGCTATGCCCCAGTGTGTCTGTGTGTCTGTGTCTGTGTGGCGGGGGGGGGGGGGATCAGACCAGGCACAATTCCCACACTGTGTCTCTGGTGCTGCGCCCCTTATTCCCCCCACCCCGTAGCACTGTGGGTCAGTAAGGGGTCATCGTTTCTCATATGATGAGACTGACCCTTCAGTCCTCTCTGCACATTGGATGCTCTGAGTGGGAATGTCGTCCTTGGGTCTTGGTGGGCCCGGATGCAGGCCACTCTCTCTTTCTATCCCTTAGTTTGTACCTTTGTGGTCTTGGCAGACCTGCCACTCTTCCTGAGCTGTATCTTCAGTGCTGTCTTCTGTAGGGTGTTTTTCTGGGGAGGGGGTCAACATAGCTGGTATAGGGGCTGGTACCATCATTTTATTCTTCATATAGTCCAGCTTCTTAGATTATTTGCTCAGCATGCAGATTGCATACGTATGGTGAAAGATACAACCTTGACACACACTTTCCCTGATTTCAAACTACACAGCATTATTCCCTTGTTCTGTTCCAAAGACTGCCTCTTGGTCCCTGTATAGGTTCCACATAAGCACAGTGATGGCTTCTGTAAGGTCCATTCTTCTCGATGTTGTCCATAGTTTGTTATGATCCACACATGTATTTGAATGCCTTTGCATAGTTAATAAAATATAAGTATTTGGTATCTTTTTCTTTTGGGTATTCTCTGCTTTCCACAAAGATCCAAAGAATGATCTTTGGATATATTTCCACTGGTTTCAATTCTGGGAGTCAATATTTGTTGGCACTACAATATTGGTCAAGTTCATTAACTGGTTTCCTGAGGAGTGAGGTGAAGCTATTGATCCTTAACCATACTGGGAGTTTGTAATAGCTAAAAGACATTAGAAAAGTACCTACACTGCACTCTGTCTGATAGCAAGGCCATTCGCAAGGAGGTCTAATCCCTGTGGAGTACTGCAGATGTCATTAGGTTAAAATGCAACATCTTGTCATTTAATCACCCTTTTGACCCAACTGATTTCTGCTGAGCAGCCTGGGTACACAGTGGACTGCTGACCACCAGAAACATGAAGCTATTTGCTCCCATGAAGATTTACAGAAGCCTCGGAATCTGGCTGAATGGCAGTAGGGGCTCTTCACATTGGGAACAAGGACCAGTACTGGTGACAATTGAATGAGTAGAATCATTAGAATTTCTATTGTTAAGGAGTTTACAGACAAGGGGAAATGCAGACACTTAAAAAACACTGCCTGCAAAACAATGATTGAATGTCCATAGGTTTGAAAAGTATAATAATAAGTACTCCTAGAAAACCAGTGTGGGAGGTTGATACCTGAAGGATGGGTAGTGTGGTGGTTACATAATCTGTTGTCAATTTGACACTGAAGAGTGAAGGGGTGGAGTCTGGCCTGTCAATCAGGTTGCAGCTTGATGACCTCATTGGGAGGCACCAGGGAGATGGTTAGCTCGCTGGAGGTGAGACACATGCTCACTCCCTGCGAGACATTACTGACCATGAACCTAATGGAGCTACACTGATGCAGCCGAGCCCAGAGCTGGAGGAGCCACGTGGAGACCCGCCCCAGAGCTGAGCTGCTCCTACTGTCACTGGATCCACAAGCCTTCCACCCACTGCCCTGTGATCTTCCTGCATTTGGCATCATTGCAAATGTTGCATGAGTCTGAAGAGGAATTTTTAGATTGGTATCAGACATATGGGCTAATACTGATTTATGGACTTGATCTGGACTGGGCTGCGATGTTTTTTTAATGTACAATTGCTCTTGTATATAACGCTCTTTCTTATACACATAATTGTCTGCCTGGATTTGTTTCTCTAGTCTACCCAGACTAGCACAGGGAGAATTTAGCCAGGAACAATGTGATTGGGGGGAGGGGAGAAAGGACATTCATGGCAGATGGAAAAGGCGGTCCACAGACCTGGTCCTGATACACAGACCCTGAAATGTGGTCCACGAGATTAAGAAAGGGCAGAAAACTCAGTTTGACCAGTGTTTCAGTGACAAGGAGGAGGCTGAGTGGCATGAGAAGAGACTGAAGAGGTGGGCAGGGGCCAGTCATAGTGGGCAAGCCAGCTTCAGAGTTAAGAGGGACCCCAGAGAGCACCAAGCCTCCTCCTCCTCCTTGAAATAATTCTTATGTCTACACTTCGGCCCGTGCTATTACTGTACAACTCTGAAAGAAAGTTCTTCGGAAAAAGAAAGCAAGAGGAGATTTCCATTCATTCTCCCTTGATCTGTCCCCTGGCCTGGAACCACGGAGTCAATTCACTCCTTCTCCAAGTAGTTGAAGACAGACTTTATGTTTTTCAAAACTTGCTGCCAAGGCAGGTCTTCTCATTCCCGTGCATGTGCAAATGATTTTTGGAATTGCAGTTTGGCATCTGTGCTCATTGAAGGCCAACTTACTGTCTTCGCTCCATCATTCCAGCCTCTGATATCAAGCCTGTGGATCTTGACTGTGTCCTTGGTGATAACAACCAGCCCTTCTTGTATCAGTGCTCTCTGTGAGCTGCTAAGCCCCTCTTCCACATCTTGGTTTAGAGCTTTAGAAAATTGTTTGATCTGAGAGACGCAAACCAGAGCTTTGGAGCACAATGCTAGCTATTTTCCTTCAGAGTAAAGTGCCCTTCACCAACCCCCATTTTTTTTTTTAAAGGGAAACTAGTGACAACATCTTTATAACCCAGAATCATGGAAATACACAAATTTTATGGAGACGTTTTCAAAGATGCCAGTAGGCCTATGTATTCTTCACTGGACAGTGATGCAAAAGGTGCCATTCAACTATAATTGACTTCAATGATTGACACTTGTTTTGGCAACACATACAGCAGACGGTTTGGTTTTGTCATCCTGCTTATAAAACTCACAGACACATGTCTACACTATCAGGTGGGACAGGAGAAGTGACCTGGGACAACTTTGAATACAATGTGAGTTTTCTGCAATGGCAATAAATGACTCTTTCCAATGGAATAATAAGATCTGAGGGCATCTGGAGAAGAGGCTTCATGAGGTCTGAATAAACTGGAGGGATTTCAATAGAAGTGGAAGCAAGGCCTGATACCTGATCCCTTTGACACCTTGTGATCGCACAGGCTAGTGTGCTTCTTCCATATGGTCTTTGTTGCTTCTGAGCTAGATGGCCGCTTGTTTACCTTCAAGCCTTTAAGACCCCAGATGCTATATCTTTTGATAGCCAGGCACCATCAGCTTTCTTC
>NW_022103922.1:15690633-15707990 GCF_000313985.2 Echinops telfairi | reverse complement strand
AGTGCAATGAATGTACAAATGTGCATTACACAATTGATGTATGTATGGATTGTGATAAGAGTTGTATGAGCCCCTAATAAAATGATTAAAAAAAAGAGAAAGAAATGTAAGCAAGGACATTCCAGGCAGGGCTAGCCTCAGCAGGGGCAGAGAGATGGAAAATGCCCAGGGGTCACTGAGAATGTATAATTGGAGTTCAGGGGAGAGAGTCGGTCAAGGTGCAGTTCTGGAGCATACACGCCCAGCTAGAGGCAAAAGCAGAAGTCATGGGAATAGATATGGAGGAAGAAGCCAGAGGCGATCACATTTTAAAAGAAATGTCATGTTTTTAATGGTACAAGGTGACCTTTAGAGGGCAAATAAAAGGATGGAGAGAGAAGGGAGAAAAAGGGGCATTGTTGATGAGAGCCATGGAAGCTGGGAGAGAAGCGATTATGAAGACAGTGGGCAGCCCTGCTGTGTGCTTTGAAGACGTCAAGGAAGATCCATCTAAGAAAAGTCAAATTTGATGTATATTAATTAGTAGGTCACTAATTATGGTGTGAGAGGCTCTGGTGGTGCCGTGGTTCGGCTGCTCACTAGGTCAGCAGTTCCAAACTCTCAGGTGCACCTTAGGAGAACGATGTGACAGTCTGCCTCCATAAAGATTTACAGTCTCAGAAACCCTCTGAGGGCACTTCTGTTCTTATAGGCTTAGTCTGAGTTGGAATTGGTTGAAGGTAGTGGGTTGGTTTGAGAATTATGGTATTGATGAAGACTAATGAACCTACCACAGGCTGCCAGAACAATGAGCAAATCTATCTTGGAAAATCTAGGATCAAGGTCCAGCCAGGATGCTTCTTAGAAGGGAAGATGAAGAAATTTTGTCTTACATATTTTGGGCATGAGAATATGAGGCACTAGTCCCTGGAGACAGACATACATGCTTGGTAAAGTAGAGGGTCGGTGAAAAAGAAGACCCTTCAGGGATGGATTGATGCAGTGCCTGCACTGATGCAGGGTTCCACATCGCCACGATGGTGAGGGTGGCACAGGACCGGGGCGTATTTCATTTTGTTGTACTGAGCATCACCACTCCATGCTCTCACTCCCCATTGGACCGAGATGTTATCAGGGCTGAGAAACTTGAATAGCACACTGAAAGCTTAAATAGCATGTTGTTATTTTTCAGGCTTGAGATTTATTTTCACAGACACTAAAGTGTTTACACAGGAGCCCTGGTGGGGTGGTGGTTTATGAGTTGGGCTGCTAACCATAAGGTCAGCAGTTCGAAACCATCAGCTGTCCCACTGGAGAAAAGATTAGGTTTTCTCTTCCAGTCAGGATTTACAGGCTCAGGATGCCATGGGGGAAGTTCTGCTCTGTCCTGTTGAGTGGCTGTGAATCGGAAGGGACTCCATGACAGTGAGGGATGAATAGTGGAAAGTGTTGAAAAGTGAGCATTTTGGTCCAAGTGCTTCTCCTTAGATGATACGTTTAAATGAGATCTGTCTACAAAGAGTCATATACACCCTAGTGAATGGCACTGATGTTATATGTTAATATTGCACTTTCTCTTTTTATAAAAATTCAATTCTTGTATATGAAAAGTTCAAATTTTTTAGAGATTAAAAAAAAGATTGGCTTATTTCCCCTTTCCAAAGATTAGCTTTCATTTGTTGTCACTGGGTAGAGGAAACCAAGTTTGTTTTGGTTTTTTTTTTTGCCAGCAGGAGAGGATTGGAGATCCTGAAATCGACTCAAATGAGTAAAATCAAGACCAATGAACAGGTTAAGAATTGTGAGAAAGGGCGTGGGATAATGGCCATTGTTTCCTTGAGGAATTGGTAAGACCTAATCAATCCCTTAGGAAGACAAAGAAAATTAGACTTTGAGATGATTGGGGGGGCTGTGCAATGATTAGGATAAGGGGTTTAAATGGTTCTGCTTGGGAGGCAATCAGTGAACACGATGCCTCAAATGCTCTTCTCATCTGATCAGTCCTGGCGGTGCGAGTCATGCTTTTAGGGCGATCCGATTACTTCCTGCGTGAGCCCAACTGTCCCCACCATCGCATCTTGAAATGAGAGCGGAGAAGCATGCTGTTTGAGGAATCGAATTGACTGCTGTCAAACATATTTCCCTTTGCCTTTTAAGACAGCACACAGCGAGGAGAAAGTGCAGGTGGCATGGAAACCAGTGCCGGCCCCACAGTTTACTAATGCAACTCGAGCCTAGTTTCTTCACCATAGACCTTCCTTCTTTTCTGAGAAGTTTACTGATTCCGGAAGCCACTGGGGAAGCTCACGGGGAAATTCCATGATTTTTTCATTCCCCTTCAACGGACTTTTTGGAGCTCCTCTCATGAGTGTGTGTCACACACGTGACAAGCGTCCGAGGGACGCATCGAAGACTCCATGCGAAATTGCCCCGAGATGCCACCGTTAGATCTTCCTACATCGCTCCGCCCTGCATTTCAGGCTTTCTGTGCAGGACACCCCCTCCCTCCTTCCCGCCCTTCCCTGTGGTTCTCATCAGCTGCTGTCCAGCTGGCCCCTGGCTCAGGGCAAGGCCATGTTCAGTGGGGTTCAGACCATGACGGCTGTGATCTGCGGGGCTTTCCTTGGCTGGTGCGTTGGAAGTATGGCTCCAGAGTCGTCGTCCTTGGCTCCCTTCATCGAGACGTTCTGCTGGAACCTGTTCGGTCTCCGTCTTAGTTTCTTAGGCCTGCCTTGGCCATAATGCCACATGGAGATGGCTTTGTAATCAACAGACATTTTTTTTTCTCGCTCAGGAGGCCAGAAGACTGCATCCAGGGCACTGATTCGAGAGGAAGCCTTTCACTCTTCCTTGGCTCTGGGGGGAAGGCCCTCGTCTCTTCAGCTTCTGCTCCTTGGTCCCTGGGCGGCATCTGCTGCTCCCTGTCTGTGCTTCCTCTGCGTGGGTGCCCAATCTGCTCTTTGTGTGCGTCAGAGGTGATTGGTTTACAACGAACCAGACACGGATCCCACCTCATGGACATCGAAGACCCTGTGCTCCCCTGGACATGCTGCTGCCGTTCTTCTTCTGGGGCTCCACTGAGTTGATGTCGAGGCCTGGTAACCCCCTCGGACAGGGTCGACTTGTCCCCCAGGATTTCCTGCAAAACTGACAGCTTGGGATCCACAGGGATATCGACTCTAGAGTCCTGTCAGAATCAATCAAGGACACCCAACAGGAATCATCCTGGAGAAGCATGCCAAGTCTTTCTCCCTTGGGCTCACTGCGGGGTTAGAACCACCAGCCCAGTGGTTAGACGCTGAGCGTTTCGTCACCATCAGGGCTCCTATCCACGGGTGCAGGAGGTACAGCAATATTGGGGGGTATTGTCCCCTCCATAACAGCATCCGTGTTGTTCCCGACAACCCCACCATAGCTACATCCACGTCTCCACTGACAGATGGGGGGTGGCTGTGAGTGGGCAGCACTGCCTGGGAATGGCGCCTGGAGGGCCCCTGGGGAAGGGCAGAATTGTACCTCTAACCACCAACACCCCTCCTCCTGCCCTGTTCACCCCCTCTCGTCCTGGCGCTGACCTGGGGTCGGTAGTGTCTCCAGTCCCAGCCCACCTCCCTATGCCTCCCTGGTCTTGAGACGCACTGGTTCTGTTTTTCAGACTCGTCAAAGACCTTCACTTCTGCTATTGGCACTTTTACCTCTTCCTCTACATAAAGGACTCAGAGGGTTACTATGGGGCTGAATCAACTGAACAGCAGTGGTGTGGGTTCTGTGTTTCTACTGAAAGGAGCCCTGCTGGCATCATGTTTAAGCACTGGGCTGCCAACCGAAAGGTTGGTGGTTCAACTCTACTAGCGGCCCCCATGGGTTTGCAGAATGTGACGGTCTGTAAACATTCACGGCCTTGGAAACCCTAGGGGACTTTCCACTCTGTCCCAGAGGGTGCTTATGAGTCAGAATTGACTTGGTAACCATAGGTGTCATTTTGGGGTATTTTTTGTGGTTGTTGTTTACCTTTAAAGGAGAAGGTAATAAAGGGCAGTGGTTCACTACATGGCTTTCTCTCCTGGTGGCTCATTAGAATTACCTGGAGACATTTTAAATAATTCAGATGCCTGCTGAGATCTAGTGCTTTGGAGTTTTTGTTTTTCTTGTCCTCTAACCCTGCAAGGTGAGTGCCAGCCCAGCAGCAGCGGTGAGGGGAGTGCAGGCCCGGGCAGTGTTCCCTCCTGCTGGGCATCGGGTACAATGAGTGGGAACTGGCTCGATGGCACCTAACAACTCCGCCCCCCCCTTCCCTCCCAGACTCTTGGCTGCTTGCTTGACATCTGCTTGTCTTTGATTTTTCCCTATCCTTCCCTCCCCTCCTTCTCCCCCCTTTCACTTTTCTAAATCCTATTTGTCCTTTCAGGTGTAATTCTCTTCTTGTTTAGGAAGCCTCCTCTGAGCTCCGGTTGAGTGAAAGGCTGCCCACCTCTGTGTCCCGAGAATAAGTGATTCATTTCACCCACAGGGCACTAGTGCCCTGTGTGGAGCGTTGGTGACATGCCTGCCTCTCGGCATTACGTGAAAATGTTTTGTAAGGGCAAGACATTGTGTTTGTAACCAGAACACTTGGTATCAACCTTGTCCCCCAGGGACATTGATTACAGTCATTGATTCCACTGTGAAGGAACAAAGGGATCTCTCGAGAGAACCCCAAGGCCTTTGTTCTGAAGCCAGAATCACCTGTGAGAGTGAACTGCTGAACATGACTTAATGTCCATTTAAACGGAGCCTCTCTTTTGGCCAGGTTAGTATCACACTGGGAACGAAGAGCTAGAGCATTCACCCAGGGAGAGGGGCAACTCTTTCCACCAGGGGGTTCTGGGTCTAGGTCCTAGTTTGGACCGGGCCGGTGGTTAGTGCCAGGGAAGGACGCAGCAGAGTCAACCGTCATGAATGTGAGGGCTTCTCCTTCCGCGCGTGCTCTTCAACGACAGCAAGCTGGCTAGAAGCCAAAGGCGTTTAAGTGATAGCCGTTTCCTAATCTTCAAGGAAATGCGTTTGAGGGTTCAAGATGGCTCCTAGTCATTAAAAACAGAACTATAAATAAGGACACAAACCCTTTCCCCTTCTGTAGCTGATATTCTCTACCTTAGAAGGTAGTTCCATTCTAAGCCTCTACAAGAGACCGGTCAGGTGTCTGGTTTCCAAAGGACAGCCTGAAATCTGGATTTTTGAAGTAGATTCATCAAAGATGGGTCTATTGACATGACCAGAAGTGTTGTAGGTCCTGCCTGGACGTCCTATGTTTCAATCATTACATGCTCTTAACTAGAGTCACTGGAGCGGTTTCTCAAATGGTGTTGGCTTTTGATGACACGGGGCAGGAGGAATGGTAGATGTTCCGTAAGTTTGCAAAATTTGGCCTAGAAAAACAGTTTCCTTTTCACCAGGCCTTCTTAGCCCCTTTCATAGACTCCTAAGACTACATTTGGGATCTTCAAAAGGAGCGTTTGAGCACTCTGCAAACAGAAGTGGACATAGAAGGCCTCTGGGGACAACGTTTCCACCTCTCTAGCTAGGCAGGCTGAGAAACACAGCTTGTCGGGTGCTGCCTGTATCAGAACACTAGGGCTTTCTCATTGCTATTGGCGGTCTGTGAGCCGATTTGCTGTCAGTTGCCCTCAAGTTGCGTTTGACTCATGGTGGCTTGATGTGTTTTGATTTGTTAAAATCCATGGAGGGACCAGTGTCAGAGCCTAAATTGAGAGAATCCGGTGTGCAGAAGGCCATGGATGACAGTGGGAGCCCAAGATTCATTTGTGGAACCACATGGGAAATGAGCCTCTGGGGAACCCCCTGATCCAAAGATGAGAGATGGGGGGAAAGTGGTCCCGAAACAGAATGCCTTGGCAGAGGAGTTTAGAAGATCAAAGGCATAGAACTAACCGAAACAGTTACCACGTTGGCGGTAGATCCCCTTATGACGCGGGGTGGACTCGATCTGATTTCCAACGCTTTCTGTATTTTTGGTGTGTACTGGGGTTTGTTTGTTCGTGTTAGGGTGTATCTCAGAGGTGTTATGTCAATGGAGGTCACCCTCTTGAAGCTGTCTTATATGCTTTCCTGGTTTTCTTTTTTTAGTTAAAATATTTTATTGGGGGCTCTTACAACTCTTATTACAATCCATACATTGATTGTATCAGGCGCATTTGTACATATTTGCCATCATTCTTTTCTAGAGATTTACTTTCTATTGAGCCCTTGGTATCAGCTCCTCCTTTTCCCCTCTCCCCTCCACCACCCTCGTGACCCCTTTGTAGATTACAAATTATTATTATTTCCATATCTCACAACGGCCACTGTCTCCCTTCCCCCGTGGTTTCTGTTGTTCTTCCCCCTGGAGGGGGTGGTGGTTATGTGTTGATCATTGCGATCCATTCCCCCTTCCTCCCCTCCCCTCCTCACGCTTCTCCTACCCTTCTGGTATCGCTACTCCCATTCCTGTTCCTGGGTTCCGTGTGTTCTCATAGCTATACCTGTGTGCATGCTCTGGTCAAGTCCAGAATGAAAGGCATCATTGGGGTCATGGTAGTGGAGGTGAGGAAGCCTCAAGGAACCAGAGGAGAAGGGTGTGTTTCATCGGTGTTTTACTGCACCCTGGTTGACTCACCCCTTCCCTGTGACCCCTTTGTGGGGGGATGTCCCATTGTCTACAGATGGGCTTTGTGTCCTCTGTCTTACAGGCCCACTCTGAGTTGGCATTGACGCAACAAAAATGGATTAGAGAAGAAGTTGCAAATGGTGAATGGATACTTAAATAAATCTGATGGTTGCACAGGGCAAGAAATGTAATTAATATCATTGAAGCATTCATGTAAAAGGGTTTAAGTGGCAAATGTATAGTCTTTTACCACAGTCAAAAAGGAACAATACCTAAATCTCCTATCTGAGCAAAGGAATGCAGATCAAAGCAATGGCAGGGAGCAGCATTGTACTGAGCGAGTGCAGAGTAGAAAGGGAAATCCTGAGTGTTAGCTGTGAGCGGGGTGGGTAAAGGTTAAACTGGTATTGTCTTTCCGGTCTATTAGCTTAAGTTCCTGAGAACCACATTTGCAAAAGCTATGGTGTACAGCAGAAGCCAGAAAGCCCCGATTATGAGTCTCCACATATCTTTAGCCTCCAATGAATTCCTTCTGGCCACTAAGGAGCATCAGGAATAGTCTTGCCCTCGGGCTGAGTGCATTCAACTCTCGCTCCCCTAGCTGGCCCAGGAAGAGCCTTTGGCAACTTGGCTGGGTGTGCCCCAATGAAATTTGGGATGCTAGGGTCTCACATCCGTGAGTCACTTCCTGACTACCTAGGTCGGAGGGCCCTGAAACCAACCTAGCAAGCTCTTGTTTCGTACATGATATGCATATCCCAATTATTTTTGTGCTCCCAAATCTGTGGTCACATCTGTAATTCATGTATTGATCTGCCGCCAACGATACTTCCGTGACAGCTTCCTTTGCCCTCCCCGACCTATTGAAGTCCCCGAATCTCTGCAGATGCTTGGGTACCATCACAGCCTCTTGATAAAAGTCTTCCTCATCCGAATGCTATGTCCGTGCCTCTTCCTGATTAAGACTTAATATTTGTTCTCTTTAAACTATATTTCAGATTTGGGGCATACTTTTCACCCTAAAGCATCAGGAGACATATGTATGTATTTATAGCCTGAAAATAGGCTTACAATTGCCAATGCTATCTTTACACTTCAAGAAATCTATTGGAAGGAAAGAATTAGATAAATGGATTCATTTATAATCAAGCATATCTTTTCAAATCACAGTGCTTTGACCTGGTACCTACATCAGTGTAACCCTGGAATGAGAAAAACAATCCTGGTCTATCCGTGGAATAGACAGACTGTACCGATTAAAGTCAGATCCTGAGGCATGTTTAATAATGTGGAAAATGCTCATAATAGAAAGCTATGCTAATAGAAAGGAATGGTGCCCAACCCAACTCTTTGACACTATGGTTTCAATTACGTTTTATGTTGTGTATCCATATGCACGCACACACTCGCGCAGACACAGCTCACACGTGTTGTGGTTGGGTCCTGGAAAAGCATTCGCATTGCCTCTCTACTGGTTCCCGTGGTTTCATCCTTTCGTTCACGAGCTTGCCTTTCTTTCGTAATCACAAAAGGAAGTTATTCTCATCAACCGTAAGGGACTTGATTAAAAGCCCGGAGCAGAGGGACCTCGTTGCTTCTGAAAGTCTCATCCAAGGCACACATGCTGTGCTTTCGATGGCATATCAGGGAACACCTCGGCGTGGAGGAAGCAGCATGCTATCAACACACTCTGCACATATTGGATGGATTGAGCAGTTGGGAATTAGGAATGAAGTGGCCGGTTTACCTTCAGGCCTCTAGCGAGTGCTTGTCATGTGAGGAGTCACAACCCTCAGCTGTTGATAGACAGAGTTTCTCTGATAATTGTACTGTCTGTCCTTTCGAGAACTCTCCCCTTCAGGGAAAGTTTAACTGAGGTAACAGTCATCAATTCTTATCTGGAACCTAAAGGATGTTGTTCAGGGTTTGCAAACTTGACCATGGAAAAAAAGAGCCTGGAGCTAGTGAAGAAATTGCAAAGAACAGAAAGCCATCCTGTAAAGCAAAGTCGCATAATGCAGCCATTCAGTGCCTGGGTCCTGGGGTCAGGCTCAAACCGGCAAACCAGTTCTGGTTGTAGGGACCTGGACTTGCGGCAGCCTGCAGGGTGGCTCCGTTGAGCTGCTCCATGGATTTTCCAGGGGTGGCTGAAAAGTCCTTTCTCCCGAGGCTCCTGTGGGTGAGCTCAGTCCTGCAGCCTTGGGGTAGCAGCCAGCCATTTAGCTGTTTGCACCCCAGGCACTGCAGGCTCAAGCACAGAGAACTCACAATGGTTCCACTGCATCTGTCCCTTATAGATGAACCGTTAACAGCTCCCCGGAACACGGGTGAGAGGTATCAACCTGCACATGGGTGCTACAAAAAGCAAGATCAGCAACAAACGATGTTAAGAGGGAAGGCTGTCCACGTGCTGTATGGCCAAACATTGCAGAAGTCTGCAGGGAAGCCAGCTCAGAACCCTTCTCCTCAGGGTCTACCGGTGACACGATCATTTCCGCTGCACGGACAGGCTGGGAGTACAGCTGGGATCCATTTCTTCCCGGCCGTGCATAGCTGATCTCAGATTAGTGACAGGAGGATCAAGTTTATATCAACATGAAGAACACATGCTTCTACAGCTAAGCTGCATGTGTAATTATGAAATAAATACTTGCTCACACGTCCCCCTCCTCCAAACACAACGTTCCTAAATTGTTTTCTTCTGTTCAGGAGCTTTCCCAAGATAGAATGTTTGATGAAAGAAACCTTTTAAAGTTTTTATGAAGAGTTCACAGCAGGGCGGTGCTTCCTTTTAAGAACATTTTTTTCCCTTTCAAGCGTCTTCTACAGAGAGACTTAGGCTACATGAGACTCCCACCCCTCACCCCTACAGGGAGAGGCCAGTAAGAGCAGAACTGATTCGCAACCGTGACGGGCGGGTTTTCCAAACAGCTGAACCACCTAAGCAAGCAAAGATGGGATTTGTTTCCATCCCAGAATCGAATCAGCCAGACGTGCCTAAACGCCAGTGGTGGGCTGCCGGGGGGCCTCCAGTTGAGTGCCCCTCCCTACTTCCACTTGCAGATGTCTCCAGTAACGCTGCCGACCCCAGGGATGACCACGTCAGCCACCAGAGCAACTTGTGGGCAGACAGGAGTCCTAGGACCTGACTTGCTCTGTGTTCTCAAGATGTGCTAAAACTCCTCTAGGGTGCCGGCATGTAGTGGTCTCTAGTTGTGAGTTTCTGTCACTCACTCTTGACTCCTGGCACCCCCATGAATGCAGAGTGGAACAGGGTGTTCAAAGCTCTGGTCTTTCCTGTAAAGAGTTACAGTCTTGGAAACCCACAGGGACAGTTTTACCGGTCCTATAGGGTCCTATAGTGTGGCTAGGACTTGGAATTAATTGCCTTGATGGCAGTGGGCACATCACTGAAGTGCTTCTGAGTGGGTTTGAATGGCCAACTTTTGACCTAGTCACCAAGAGCTCAACCCTTTGCCTCCCCCTAGCTGTAATTCCATCCTCATTTCCACGTGACCTCTTGCTGGCCTCACAGCCCTTCCTGGCTTCCCTTTTTTAATCCAAATCCTCTTCCCTCTTTCCTAACCTACCACCTTGTAAAACCATACCAGCGAACAGCAAATCAAGGCAGGATTTCCCATGCAATGCCCTCCTCTGTGGTGTTCCCAACACTGAGAGAAAAAGGAGAATGCAAAGAAAATCCCAATCAAGCTCACGCTGCACGATCTAATTTGCCACCCCTCATCCAGACCCAGTTGTTAGCAGATGCGTTTTGTTCTTGATGTTGGATTTAGAGGCTCTGGTTCCTGGATTCTTTTCTGCTTCCCTACGTCGTTGCTTCAGGTTGTTCTGAAATGTTGGCGTTCAGCCCCACCTCAAACCCCAATCCCCTGCCCCCCCCCCCCCAGCATCTTCTCTTAGGACTGAACTCCTTGGATGGTGCACCTTGTGAATTTGTGAGCTCAGATGCTGACCTCC
Organism: Echinops telfairi; assembly: GCF_000313985.2. Lineage (NCBI taxonomy): Eukaryota > Metazoa > Chordata > Mammalia > Afrosoricida > Tenrecidae > Echinops > Echinops telfairi. The sequence goes on along the minus strand of NW_022103922.1, from coordinate 15,697,387 downwards.
CCCCTCCCCTCCGCACCCCTTAAGCCCCCCAGCTGCACGTGGTTGTTGGAAAAGAGGCACCACATTAACTGCAGAGAAAGGGAGCCTTGGTTGCAGGTTCTTAGGGGCGCTCTAAGCTGAGCCTGGTTGCCTTTGTCCATGCTGACATGCAGGAAGAGCTTGGTTGATTTGTGCCGTCCTTGGTCCCCATGTCTTTTTTGGTTAAGGCAACCCTCAGTCAAAATACAGAATCCGTTCCGGGGTGAAGTAAGACCGTGTCTCTAAGACAGCTGGCCATCCATGGAGACTGACTGATTTATACTGTATACCCACGCTGCCTCTAAGTGTGGACTCACTCGAAAACTCCTTGCCATCCAGTCGATTCTGACTCATAGTGACCCTACAGGGCAGGGCAGAACTGCCCTGGTGGGTTTCCATGACTGTAATCCTTTGTGTTAGTCTGGGTAGACTAGAGAAACAAATCCACAGAAACTCATATATATGAGAGAGTTTTATATAAAGGGTAAGTGTACATCAAGAAATCATCCCAACCCAGTGCTGTCCAAGCCCATCAGTCCAACCTTAGCCCATATGTCCGATGCCGGTCTACAAAATCCTCCTCCATCTCACAAAACACACACTATGACGCTGACTGTGGGAGGGAAGCCAAATCAGTGAACATGTAAGCATCTCAGCTCTGGCAGGGGTCTCCACATGGCTGCTCCAGCACCCAGGGCTGCATTGGGGTAGGTCCATGTGGCTTCTCCTTGGGGATGTCTTGCAGGAAGTCAGCCTTGCCAGCTGAAGCAGAGAACTGGCTAAGGCAGCTGCACCCTGGTCTGACCATCAGAAAGCAAGGGACCCGAGAACTAGAAAGGCGAGGCTCACTGAGCCATTTATCTCTCCGCCCTTCAATTACCCCCACATGTGTTTATCGGCCAGGTTGGCACAATAAACCTTAACTGTCTCACTCTTTAAGGGAGTAAACAGCCTCGTCTTTCGCCCACGGATCCTTCTTTCCTTCTTCTCACTCACGGTTTTCTTCATTAAACTCCCGTAAGTTGCGCGGCAAAGTAATAATACTGAGAGTGTGGCGGGGGTGACAGCGGAGCTGGGATGCACGGTAAAACATGAACAGGACAGCTTTAGAGACAGGCTGACTGGTCACTCACAGCATGTATCGAGATCAGGACCCGAACCCTCGCTCAGAGCCCTTGTTTTACTTGCTTCGTATACTCTAGACATCCCCACACCCCTGCCGGAGTTACAAGGAGAATTTCTTTCAGCTGTTGCCTGCGTGGGTGGTAGGAGAAGGGACTTCCGGGATCACATGCCCACCCTCTGCCTAGGACTGTTCCCGGGGAATCGGACATACTCCGCTGATAATCTAGTCAAAGGGAGCCAGTCCCTGGGTGGTGCAAACAGTTAAAGCATTGGCTGCTAATTGAGAGGTTGAAGGTTGGAACACACTCCTTGGTACCTTGGAAGAAATGTGTGGCAATTTCCTCCTGAAAAAACTAGCCAGGGGAAACCCGAAGGAGCACAATTCTCACAATTCTGCCTTGACACATAAGCAGTCACTAGGAGTGGGACAGCAACAGTTTTTCTTGATGTTATTTTTACTGGGGGTAATCCGTGGTGGGGGAGGGTATCTCCCCATATTTCTGGGTTCCTTGGTTCTGGTTCGGGAAGAGCAGTCCTGCTACTACTGTGTGGATGGACACCTCAGGAAAAAGGCCTCCCCGCCTTCTGTGTCTCTCTGGGCTTGAACCAGGGAAGTCCTGCTACAAACAGATGTCCTTGAGCTCATGTTCAGTGGAACAACATGATTGCATTGGGACCCGTTCATTTTGGCTTTGCCAAAAGTCAGATCCTTAGATGACTCATCCATTTTTCGTTCCATAAAACCCTGCTGTTCATATAAGGGTTCTGTCTCAATTTCCCTGCAAGTGTGGCTTTCAAAAACTCTTTAGTATATTATAAATACATTTTGAAATTTCTTCTTTGGTCCCACACATACATGCAGTTTTACATCTTTGTAGGCATCTTTGTATGCATGCTATTGTTTTTTAAAGTGAATGTTCCCCCTCTTTTCCTTTTTTTCCCGTGTGGCCCTTCTTTCTCCTCCTTTGGCTCGTCCGTCCAGATTTCGTTACTGTCCCAGGCACTCCCTATCAACACCCTAATACCACCTTCCACTTCCCACACAACTCGCTACCCACGGAAGTATACATCATCTCTCTCTAGCTGCCTCTTTCTATAGCAGTTCTTCCTCTCCCCACCCTCTCTCTCTCTAGATGCAAATACTGTATTATTTTACCAAAGTACAACATTCCCACTTATCTCGTCTCGACTTTTCTAATTTTGCAAAGAAAAAAAAAGGAAGTCCCTGGGTTGCTTCTGACTCCTGGTGAGCCCAGGTGCATCCGATAAAGAATTGCACTCCTGTCTGATTTCCCTTTTGAAAGTTACGTTTCATCCCCTGGGCGCATAGAGCTGCTCTGCCGCCATTCTCTGCCACGTTTGCACTGGTCACCGTTGGGGACCATGCTGCAGTGCCCACCCTGTGCCCCATCATGGCAGAGGCCGCCTGCTCTCTGTCGGAGAGATTCTCATGATTGTGTGGGGATGATGGGACAAAGGCTGTTTTGGTTTTCACCTCCACAGTCTCAAACTCAGCGCTATGGATCCTGACTATGGATTTCATCCATGCACTCTGCTCGCTGAACTCATAGCACACCCTGATCCATGGCTCAGGGTGGCCCCTTCTGACACTTGTGTTTTGTTGGAGATATCGAGATCCCTGCTTTGGGGGAAGGTCCAGGTGAGAGAGAAATGTGGGACACTCATCAGCATCAAAATGGCAATCAGAGCACAAGGGTGGGAGGGTAGATACAAAAGAGGCCTGAGGACTGAACCTAAAAAAGTCAGGGAGTCAAGAAAGAGCCCGTAAAGGAGACCATGCAGCAGCAGCCAGTGCGAGAAGCGCCTCTTCCCGGGGCTGAGCGGTGGCCGGGGAACAGAATCCTAGCATATGTGCAGGACGCAGGCACCGGGATGGATTTAATTCATTTACTTCTCAGAGAGCAGTGGTATGGCCCTGTCTCTCACTTTGGGGGGAGATCTCCCTACCCTGTGACTTCTCCACCGCTTGTATGTGCTACTTTGGGAGTAAAAGGTTCACAGCCAGATTGACACTCTTTGTTGGCATTGTTATTTGAAACTAGCTCACATATCACCAAAGAATTGAAGTCAGCTTCCATGTTAAGTTCTCTCCTTTCATAGCCACTCGGTTCGACCAACTGTGACTTTCAAAAGGTTAAATCGGATGCGCAAAGAAACTGGAGGATTTTGAAGGCAGTGGCCCTTTTATTTTTAACATATATTTTACAGTTCTTGATTGATTTATGTCATGTTCTGCTTTTATTTGTGGAATATGACATGTACAAAGAAAACATTCTGTAGAGTTACACAGGCACATCGCATCAGGACAGACAGGACCCCAGCAAACCCTCCCCAGCCCCCACGCCCCAAGTCCCACCCAGCCACCTCCTACCCCTCCATGTGTATACGATTCTTTCTTTTCTTCCCCCCCTCCCCCCAGTCTGCCCTCCCTCCTTTATTCTCCTCCTCCTCACTCCTCCCACTCCGGGCCTGATCATAGCCTGAAAAGTCTTTTCCTTTGGTGTGAATGCCCTTTTTTGTTTTCTCTTTTCTCCCTTTAGAACAATGGGGCTGTGGAAGATGGATCTTCCTGAGGCCGACTAAGTGCTGTGCATCACGCCTTCAATGGTGTCCACGTTCCGTTTCGTCCTGTAGCGTGCCACTGTGAGTAGTAACTGCCTTGATGGTAATGGTAGATAATATACGCAGCAGGGCCATTTGTTGTGAATCCTCAAACTTGTGTCGCTGGGTGTGTAGTTTCTTTTACACGTAGAAGGTGTCCTAGTGGTACGGCAGTGAAAGTGCTCTGCTTCTAACCAAAAGGTTGGTGATTAGAACCCATTGGTTTTGACTCAGGAGGAAAAGATGGCAGGTTGCTTCCGGAAGAACTTACCGCCGTGGAAACCCTATCAGGTAGTTCTGTTGGAACTGACTTGTAGGCAGTGAATAATGCTGTATATAAACACAAACTTAAGTAGGCACTTAGGGGAAATATATACAGGGGATGAAATATATATATAGGCGCTATATATATATGCATGTACTCCAATTTCCAGTCCAGTATTTTCTTTTTCATCGTGGTAACTATATATTTGTAACAATACCTTTCCCATGTCACTGTTTTCACACGTACATCAGCCCTGTTACATCGGGCAGGATAACCCTCACCGCTCTGTTTCCCGAATGAATGTTCCATCCACTCTGGCGGAAAGCCAAGTGTCCTCACAGCCCAGCAAAGCCGGGAAGGTGCTCACACAACACATGGTTCAGGCCCTGTCCCCTTTGGGGCGAACTGCTTTTGAATCAGTCTTGCTTTCAAACGGCAAGGAAGGAACCGCATCTGCTCGCACAGATTAGGCTGGATCCTCATTTCCCTAACCACAAAGAGGCCGAGTCGGGCAGCTCTCTGAGCCCCCAGGACCATGCAAGGCCGGCTGTGTCTGATGGGACCACCCAGATGACTTGCCGGTGGGGGCAGGTCGGGCCGGAAGCGGGGGCTGCAGTCGAGGTAATGAAATGGCTTGTGGGGCCTTTTATGTGGCTGGAGGTCAAGTTCGTTTATTTGTTTTTAATTTAGCTGAAAGTATAGACTGGTTGAAAGATTCCTTTGTCGGTGGCAATCTTCTGAGTAGCTGCACCAACCTTTTGGTCTCTCTCTCTCTCCTCCCATTTGCAGGATTTCGAAAGCACGTGGGAGCCACATTAATCTTGCCAGCGTTGTCAGGAGTGATCAGCGAGTTTTATTAAAAGCCTCGGCCTCTCCTGAAAGGCCTCCTTGTCTGAGTTCGAAATGAAAGGGGTGTGCTGAGACCCTGGGGCGCACTGTCGGGACCCCTGGCCTGGCTCCGCGGACTCTGAGCTGGCCCTCCTGCAGGAAGCTGAGGCACCTCCTTTGTGCAGGACCTCACTGGTGACGGTCAAGCTGCCCTCGGTCAGCATGCCCTCTCTGTGCTGGGGGGTCCCCAGTGCTCTGCTGCCCCTCCTGCTGCTGCTGCTTCTGGGCCAGGCCAGCCCCACCTCCATCAGCGTGAACCTAGGGGTGACTGTGATGAAGGGCCGTTCTGCCTTCCTGTCGGAGGACAATCTCAAGTTTGCTGTCCCCAAAGAGAAGGATGCCTGCAAAGTGGAAGTGGTGGTGAATGAGCCAATCACCCAGAGGGTTGGCAAACTCACCCCACAGGTAAGCCATATCGGAGGGCTCTGTACTCTCCTGTGTGCGATGCGGGCAAGGGGGTGGGAGTGGGAGGAGGCCGACTTTCTGGGCACAAGTCATGAGATGGCAGATGTTGGAGTTACAATTAGCAGGCCGTGCATCTCATTGTTGGTCCATATGGGGTAAACCTTGTTCTTGAACTTTCTAGGCTGACTGGGTTACAATGCTGTGGTCAATAGGATGGATTCCTAATGACGCTAATTAATACCTGTGGAGGGACCCAAAACTCATGGCCGTCAAGTCAATCCTGATGCATAGCGACCCCATAGGACAGGATAGAATGGCCTCTGTGAGTTTCCAAGACTGTCTTTCTCCCAGAGAGCGGATGTTGGCTTTGAACTCCGGCCCTTCGGCATTGAAGCCCAACTGATAACCACGATGCCACTAGGGAAGGAGGCAGAGTCAAAATAATGTATGGATTAAAAAAAAATCCTACTGTCTGTCAACCATCATGCCCAATTTCTCCTCTTCTATTGAAGAGTGTAAATCCTATCAGTTGGACAAGGGCAAAGGAAGGCAACCAAACATCTCTCCGTTTCTCTGTAAGGAGCCAGTGTGTGTGTGTGTGTGTGTGTGTGTGTGTGTGTGTGTGTGTGAGAGAGTCTTCACCGGAAACTGCCCCACATGACCTTGCTGGCCTCCCTAGTGTGCCCTGGTGAAGAAGTACCAAGACTACACCATGCTTTTGCAATATTGACCTCAGAAGGGCAAAGGTCAGCAGGACCACCTGTTGCTCTAGTAACCTCACCTGGACTGTCCTTGAGTAAGAGGTGCTTGGTTAGAAAAGAGATGGGAATATTTAAGTATTCAGCCTTCTTTATAAATGCCCACGTCATGTTTCCATTAATCAAAGCCTTCAGACTTTGTTATCTGAGGGCATCCTGTGGTCGGTCCTGTGGGCTTTAAAAGTGGACATTTTTATGAATTGTCAGTGGGAGTTTACACTGACACCCGGGAGCAAACTGCCCCTGGTTCCACTGCTTGTTCGGACAGTGGTTGCAACCAGCAAGGACTCATCGGCAGGTGGAGCACTGGGAGCTGCTGCTCTTTCTCAGGATGGTGCCCCTTCCATCGGCTGAACCTTTCATAGGACTTTCACCTCCGTTTGCTAATGAGATGACTTCCAGGAGGTTATTAAAGAGTGGTGCTAGACTTAAATGTCGATAAAACAGTTTTAAAAAAGTGGTACTTAGCTGTTATAGCATAGACACTTTGATGGGATGCTTGCACAACAAGGTATGTTCTATCTAGTAGATATTCTATCTACTACATTTAAAATTTTAGTCCAAAGTAGTAAACACAAAAAATTCGATGTGTCAGGGGCTCCCACCCTATGGGTGTTCTAGATGGGACAGCAACCCAATGTCTGGACCCAGTCGACCACGAGAATTTTTTTTT
>NW_022103922.1:15651037-15690504 GCF_000313985.2 Echinops telfairi | reverse complement strand
CAACAGAAAAGTGGGTGAAGGGAGACATCGGACAGTGTAAGATATGACAAAATAATAATAATTTATAAATTATCAAGGGTTCATGGGGTAGGGGGATAGCGGGGAGGGAGGGGAAAAATGAGGAGCTGATACCAAGGGCTCAAGTAGAAGAAAATGTTTTGAGACTGACGATGGCAACAAATGTGCTTGACACAATGGATGGATGGATGGATTGTGATGGGAGTTGTATGAGCCCACAATAAAATGATTTAAAAAACAAAACAACAACAACAACAAAACTGGTAGAAGAAGACAATAATGGTTTCAGTCTCTCGGATAATGTAATCCCAAGTTTTTGGCTGTCTTAATAACATTTCTCCTAACATATGTTGCATGCTGTAAGTCTGTTGGATTGGCTTCTGTCAGTCAGGCATAGAACTGGTATAGGTCACACCTCGAGCTCAGGTATGCTAAGTAGGATGCATCCAAACAAAACAAAACAAAACGCCCCAACTCACGGCGATTCCAACTCCTAGCATCGGATAACCTCCGCAGCAGGTGTGGCAATCCAAACACAGGGAGCACAGTCAACAGCAAGCGCTCGCATCCTTGGGGGAGAGCAATATAGGGCTCAACTACTAAACTAACCAGGGTCTCTGATAAAACTGTGCCCTTTCCATCAATATGCTTTTTAAAAATTGTTTAACATATTTAGAAGTGAGAAAAAAAGACTGAGCAGTATTGGGGAAGAAGAGAGCAAACCTCCCGTAGATTGCCTTCACTCTCAGGCTGTCTAGTAGTACTTAGCTCAGGGCTCTAAACACACATCCCACAGAAGAAAACAAAGGCCAGGTTTGTCTCTTGCTTTTCCTTCTTAGAAGGGAGAGATTTACAGCCTCAGAAGCCCACGGGGGCACTTCTACTCTGTCCATAGGGTAGACATGAGCTTGAAGCTTTGTAGAAGGCGATTTGGGGACAGATCAGTTGACTCTGCCACTCGGACCCTATAGGACCGCGTGGGACTGCCCCTGTGAGTTTCCGAGACTGTCACTCTTTATGGCCATGGAAAGCCTCACCTTTTTCCTGTGGAGCTGGCTGGTGGTTTCAAACTGCTGACCTTGTGGTTAGCTGTCAACTCCTAACAACGGTACCACCAGGATTCCTATTCTATTACTGCTTAGGTGATACAATCAGTCAAACACAAAACGACGAACCGAAAGGTTGGAGGTTGGATCCCACCCTAAGGTGCTTTGTCATAAGACGAAGCTGGCAATCTGCTTAGGAAAGCCCACCACCAGGGAGACCCTGGTGCGCAGTCCTCCTCTCCATACCTGGAGTTACCACGCTGAGTTTTACTAGCAACCACCACCACTGTGCTCACACAGCTCCCTCGGTGGGCTTCTATTTCTGTGTAAGTGCAGGTGTTTTCTGCCTCAGGGCAAAGGAATTGTCTCCATCCGATATGTTCAGTGCTACTTTAATATCCCCAAACCCACTGCCACCAAATTGATTCTGACCCATGGGGACCCTATCTGGGATTTCTGAGGTCGTCACTGTTTATGAGAGCAGACAGCCTCCTCTTTATCCCTCAGAGCAGCTGGGGGGTTGGAACCACTGACCCTGTGTTTGCAATCCAACCAATGCTTACCTGTCAGCCCGTCAGGGCTCCTTATCATTTGGCCTGCTTGGAGGCACCAGGGAAAAAAGGGATCTGAGTGACTCTACTTGGTAGAAACCATTTTTGGTCACAAAGATCAAGGGCTAGAATAGACGTCCAAGTCTTGTCTATTTGAGACTCTCTTTGGTTTAAGGGCAAAGATCTAGTTACTAGACAGACAAAATAGAGCAGAAACAATAGAGTGCTAAGCTGTCTTGGGAAACTCTTGACTGTAAAGAACTGAGGGAGAGCGGAGTGGAGACCCAAAGCCCATTAGTAGGCCACTGGAGACCCCCTTGCAGAGGGGTCTTGGGGAGGAGATGGGCTGTCAGGGGGCGATGTAGCAACGATGAAAAATACAACTTTCCTCTAGTTCCTAAATGTTTCCTCCCTGCTCCCACTATCATGATATGAATTCTACCTTGTAAGTCTGGCTAGACCAGAGGATGTACACTGGTACAGATAGGAACTGGAAATACAGGGACTCCAGGGCGGATGAGCCCTACAGGACCAGTGGTGTGAGTGGCGATACTGGGAGGGTAGAGGGAGAATGGGTTGGAACGAGGGAACCGATTACAAGGATCTATATGTGACCTCCTCCCTGGGGGACGGACAACCGAAAAGTGGGTGAAGGGAGACGTCGGACGGGGAAAGATATGACAAAATAATTTATAAATTATCAAGGGCTCATGAGGGAGGGGGAGGGGGGGAGGGAGAGGAAAAATGAGGACCTGATGCCGGGGGCTTAAATGGAGGGGAAATGTTTTGAGAATGATGAGGGCAATGAATGTACAAATGCGTTTTACACAATTGATGTATGTATGGATTGTGATAAGAGTTGAATGAGCCCCTAATAAAATGATTTAAAAAAAAGAAAAAAAGAACTGAGGGAGGGCTCTGAGTGGTCTCAACGGACTCCTCATGTGGTTGCCCATTAAAAAACAGACAAAGAACTAGACCCTGCATACTCGGGGTGCGTTTCCACCGGTAAATCTGATGAGATTGGAATTAATGAGTAATTTTCTCTTCAAAAATTGTTTCTAAAGGAGCTTATTACAATGTGAAGTTTCATCATTTGAGCGCGCGCGCGTGCGTGCGTGTGTGTGTGTGTGTGTGTGTGTGTGTGTGTGTGTACCGAATGGTAGAACCTTGAACTATAATGGAATCTGTACTCTTATGTTAGGAGAACTTTGTCTAACTTCCAGAAGATTGTTCCTGCTTTTTGAGTTGTTCTAATAATTCCAACAAAAACAAGAGTCCCCAATGGTGTCTTCTTGTTGGTTTTCTTTTTGGGAATGAGTGCTAGTTTTTAATCCAGGTCGCTGTAACCCTCCCCAGGCATCTGTTTCCTAGGGAGTTTTTGAAATTGAGCATAGCCGAGGGTGCACACACAACACACAAAGCCTAAACATTATTCTTTAATAGAGCTTAATAGGAAGTTGAAAGCAAGCCTTATGTGAACCTATTTCTTGTGAGACGATTGTATTAACAGCACCCTGCTGTGTAATGAACAGTTGCATGCAATTTGCCTCGAAAATGTTTTGTTTAACATCTGTTCAATTAGTGTTTTCATTTCATTAGTGAAGTTTGTCTAGTTAGGACCAACAGGTTCATTTTTCCTATTGAATATTTGGGGATTTCAACGGGAGCCCCCATACCTGCTGTTGAGATAGCCCCTTGACCTATTCCAGAAGACCAAGTTGATGGCCACATGCTCTGCTCATGTTCTAGTGAAAAGACTTCCTCACACACAGCACCTCTTGCACCTGATCCAAAGCAAGGACTTCCCTGTTTAGCACTGAACTTGCTCTTTTGAGTAGGAAATACCACAGTGAGAAAAGATCTCTAGTTTGAACCAGTTTACTGTCATTAAAGTGAGTAATGAGTTAGGAATGTGTGACAATTTAATTATAAATTGTAATTGAAAAGCAGTTGAAGTGGAAAAAAAACAAAGCTAGACAGTAATTAGAAAAGGATTTAGCTCTCCTTTGTTTTAGTTAGTAAATTTATGGACAATTATGGTTGTCGCCCTTTATAAAAGGAAAACATATTAGGAAACATAAAACAGATGTTTCTTTTCACAAAGCAGATTGTCTCTTTATCACCATGACTATTTGTCAATGATATGGGGGCAGGTTCTTGCCTTTATCTCCTTCCTGGTTGTCAATGAGAGAGAGGAGCCATTGACGTCTATGGGAAAAGTGTCATTTGTATTAGCGATAAAGTCTTCCCAGGATGGGTTGTGTTGTCTGACAAACGTTTGAGGCTGCAAAAAGGGACAGACCAGACACCATGAGCTCAAATAGTCACAAGGTGTAAATCCTGATGGGTCCTCTCGGACGCTATCAGTTCCGATTGGGCAGAAGGAGGGCAGAAGGAGGGTCATGACGTACTTGGAAGCGAAGATGCTTCTGTAGGTTTCTTATTGCTTGTGAGACCTGAGTACAGCTCACTGTTATATTAATTGTACAAAGGAAATTTCCTTTGAATCTCCATTGGTCTCCCACTTCTGCTCCTATGCAGGGAACAAAAGCAGTCTTTTGCGAGTATCTGAGAGACAAGGGACCGACAGGCTTGCCTCTGTTCCGCGGCACTAGTGTCCATAGCAGTGACTTCCTGTTTGCTCCCCCCCCAAAGTTTTATTGAAATGGAATTCACCTATCATACACTTCCATAGTTCAGTCATATTTAAAAAGTTGCATATACGTTACCATAATCAGTTCTAAAACACCCCACCACTGCATTCATTACTTGCTCCCCATTTCTCTCCAACCTCCCCGCTGCCCCGAATCCCAGTAAGTTGTCACATCAATTATTGTCTCTATACATCTGCCCCTCCTGTGCTTCCTCAAGTAGGAAACAAAAACAAACAGAAACCCTTAGAAACAGTAAATATATTTTAAAAAGAAACAAAGAAAATAAGACCACCAACAGTATTGAGATACACCAGAGAACAAAACTTCTGTCGAGAAAAAAGCAAGGAATATTTAAAACTAGAACAAATCCAAAATGGGTCAAGAAGGAGATCCAATGATGCGGTATCGCATTATAACATAGTACCATCGGTCATAATCCACTCTACAACAGTCGCTGTCTGACATCAAGGTAATCCCGGTCCTTTGATTGTGGTCAGAGGGGATCCACCAGGGGCTTCATCCACGCAGGGACCCTGCAGATGGATGTAGGGCTCCCACTGTCACCCGTAGCCTTCTGAAAATTGGGTGTTCACAATTGAAGCTCTGCTACTTTCCCTCCTTTGTGTTTGGATTTTGTTATTTGTCCTCTTGGAAGTGACTTCTTCTTTGGCTATGAAAACTTTCTCCTTAGAAAAGAAATCAAAGTATGGAAAGCGAGGAGAAGGGTATGTGAGGGCACTTGAAAATTGAATGAAAAGATCATGGATTTCCCCCCCATACATTTTCCCATGTGTCGCGCGCGGATGACACGGCGCAGCACGGACCGAGACAAGAATGGTCAGGACCCTTCTGGTAGATGCAATCTGCGAAGTTTATTGACGCTGCTTCTGAGCCCGAAGTCAGCTGCGGAAGACTCCAAGCTCCTAAAACCCCGGGTATAAATACCCTGCTCGGTGACGTGTCCTACCAGGATTGGTGCAATTTGATAATGCGTAGCGAGCGGCTGGCAGCGCATGCGCAACAAGCGGGCGGCTGGCAGCGCATGCGCAACAAGCTTGTTTACAGCTTAGCTCTGACGATGCGGGCGTGGTCCGGCGCCATCTTGTAATGGCGTCCACACCCATGCACTCTCATCTATAGCCTGATCTGTACTTACCAGTGATCCTTTTCTGAGTCTCACATTTACAGCCGTAGTGAAAGCTGGCTACGTTGCACATTAACAATTGACGCCTGGCAGTAACAGACTGTGGGGTAGGAGGTGAGAATAATGATGGCTGTGGGGTTCAAGTTATGTATCCACATGACGGGGCCATGTTTCTCGGTGGTTTTCCAGTTATGTAACCATGTAGCCATCCTCCATTGTTGTATAATGCTAATTATACAGATATTTGGAATCTCATCAAAGTGAGGAGCAAGTATATGAAAAACTAGCTCTCTCTCTCTCTCTCTCTATATATATATATATATATACACACACACACATATACATATACATACACATATACATACACACACAATATGTGTGTGTGTGTGTATACGCGTATACTCACATGCAATTATGAATACCCCGAGAACTATAGGATCCCTGGTGGAACAGTGGTTAGGCACTTGGTTGGGCAAAAGACCTAGTGCTCTGTTCCCATAAAGATTAATGACAAGAAGATCCTATGGGGGCAGTGCTGCTATGTCACATGGGGTCACCCCACGTCAGCATTAACAGAAGTTAACAATGACAATACAATGTGCTTGTGTGAGGGATCCTGCCTGCCTTTGCCTACACATACAAATCCTCTATGGCTAGAACCCCCAAAGGGTGTGAGGAAATACAATTTTGACAAAAGGCACCATATTTTAAATGTGCCGTGGACTATATGAAGATCATTATTTAGAAAAGCCATTACCTCCCAAATATCTGCTTGATCTGTTGGGATTTTCCTAGTTTATAGCTATTATGGAAATAAGACACAGCTGTCGGAGCAAGGTGGGGAGGGCATGGGGGTGGGTGGCGGTGGTCCTCAGATGGTCACACCCACAACGCAATGACAGTCCATCACTTCTCCAGGCGGCACTCCACAAAGAAGATCGTATGCCCCTTTCCTCACAGACATTTTTGTCCATTTCTTCGTGTGAACTAGGTTTTTGACTGTCATTTCCTTCCTAACGAAGTCAAGTATGTCCACAACGGCTGCCCTATTCTGGATGAAGATGCCGTGAAGCTCCGACTTTACAGGTAAGACACCTAGCAATGCCGCTTAGCCTTTGCCAGAGAACCATTCTGTGGACTTCCTGGGTGGGGGGGTGGGGGGGGTTCTGCGTGTGGACGAGTATTATCCACATGGGGGCACGGCTGGATTCCAGACCAGAAAGCGCTCCGTGGAAACGGAGCCCTGACCATGTGAAGCAAGTACCGCAGCCACCTTTCAAGGATCGCCACGTGTGCCATCTCTCTTGGGCTCTTCTGTAGTGGGTTATTGTGCTTGCCCAGGTGTCTCTGGTGTTCTGGTCCTCAATCAGGTTCTGGAAATAAACAAAGACAATGGCTGCAAAGAAAGCAGGGGTGGCTCCTTGATGGCACTCTCGCTTTCATGTGGGAGACCTGGGTTCGATTCCCACCCAACTCATCTCAAGTATAGTCACCACACCCCGGTCAGCGGAGGTTTGTGGGCTGCGTGGTGCTAACCAGGTTTCAGTGGAGCTGCGGGCTAAGGCGTACCAAGAAGAGGGGCCTAGCCATCCACTTCCAAAATATTGACTAATGGAAACCCAAGGGATGATAGTGGTTGGATGCCAGTGCATGTGGTGATCGTGAGTCGGGGGCCAGGGATTGAAGACAGCTAACAACCATAACAATGGTTATGTAACCTGTGAATAAATCAGGGCATTGTACACTTTCAGAGAGGGTCCTGTCTATGAGTTGGAACTCAATACAAATGTTAATTATAAACAAGTTCATGGCGATGGTCTTGAAGCATAGACTCCATAGAAACAACAGAGAACTCAGTGTGGGGCTGAGTTAGACCTTCATATAGTCCCCTCCCTGCCCTGCACCCCCTCCCAACTTTTTGTTGTTGTTGTTGTTAATCATTTTATTAGGGGCTCATACAACTCTTATCACAATCCATACACACATCAATTGTGTAAAGCGCATTTGTACATTCATTGCCCTCATCATTCTCAAAACATTTCCTCTCCACTTAAGCCCCCGGCATTAGGTCCTCATTTTCCCCTTCCCTCCCCGCTCCCCCCTCCCTCATGAGCCCTTGATAGTTTATAAATTGTTATTTTGTCATATCTTGCCCTGTCCGACGTCTCCCTTCACCCACTTTTCGGTTGTCCGTCCCCCAGGGAGGAGGTCACATATAGTTCCTTGTCATCGGTCAAATCTTTGGCTGCAATACCTCAGTGTGAATTGCTCTCAGGGAGTACACCAGTGAAAACAACTTTGGCCGAAGACGTTGGAGCAGTGGGTCATTCTCGGAACATTCCAGATGATGGACTGTGGGGCGGGCATAGGGAACTGAGCATAGGAAACAAAAGCATTGAGGAGACATAGACTCTTCTCGGTGGTCACAGTAAAAGGGGAAACAAATGCGTGGGTCATTATGATGCCCAGTGACAAGTTCCAAAAGAGAGGCATAGATGAGGTGCTGTGCTGGACGCAGGGCATGGCCCCTGTGTCACTTTCCTGGAGCAGACCCACGCTAGGTGGTTGAAACAGCAGCAACGATTCTCTTGTCATTCTGGAGGCTGTAAATCAAAAAACAAGGTGTGTCGCAGGATTGGCTGCTTTTGTTGACTCCGAGGGAGGTCTAGTGCTAGTTCACCCCTCCCTCCTCCCTTCAGGCGGTGGCCTGCAGTCCTTGGCTACCTTGGTTTGTAGACTGAGCACTCCATTCTTTTCCTCCCCATTTCACGGTGTTCTCTTCGGTGTGGACCTGTGTGTCTGGGCACCAAATTCCCTCTGCTCACGAGGATACTAGTCAGTCCTTGGACAACAGGCAACCCTATTTCAGTCTGACCTCATCTTCACTTGATATTTATTATGGCTCAGAATCGCCGTGATAGCAGGTGGCGCTAGGGACCGAGACTTTATTTCCTCAAAGTGAATGGGGGTGAGGGGCGCGTGGAGTGGAGACCCAAAGCCCATCGGTGGGCAGTTGGACATCCTCTCACAGAAGGGTCACAAGGAAGAGATGAGGCAGTCAGGGTGCAGCATAGCACCGATGAAACACACAACTTTTCTCTAATTCAGTGGTTCTCAACCTGTGGGTCCTGACCCCTTTGGGGGTGGAACGGCCCTTTCACAGGCGTCGCCCGATTCATAACAGTAGCAAAATGACAGTTATGAAGTAACAATGAAAATAACTTTATGGTTGGGGGTCACCACAACAGGAAGAACTGTTTTAAAGGGTCGCAGCATTAGGAAGGCTGAGAACCACAGCTTTAGTTCTTTAATGCTTCCTTCCCCCCACTATCATGACCTCAATTCTACCTTACAAATCAGATTAGACCAGAACATGCACAGTGCTACAGATAAGAGCCCACAACACTGGGAATCCAGGATAGAGAAACCCCCCAGGGTCAACAATGAGAATAGAGATACCGGGAGGATAAGGGGTGCGGAGGTAGGGGGAGAAAGGGGGACTCGATCACAAAGATCAACATTTAACCCCCTCCCAGGGGGACAAACAACAGAAAAGTGGGTGAAGAGCAACAAGGACGATGTAAGATAGGAAAATAATAATCTATAAGTTATCAAGTGTTCATGAGGGAAGGAGGGGGGAAATGAGGAGCTGATACCAAGGGCTCAAGTAAGAAAATGCTTTGAAAATGATGATGGCAGCATATGTACGATGTGCTTGACACAATGGATGAATGTATGGAATGTGAAGGGAGACGTAAGAGCCACCAATAAAGTATTTAATAATAATAATAACAATAAGACTTTATTTCAAAGAAGGTCACCCTCACTGGAACTTGGGATGAGGACTTGAACATTGGTTTGACAGTGGGCTCAGTTCAACCTGTCCGGGCATCCAAGGCATGCTCTTTCCTCGGTCTTTCCTGGGTTGTCCAGTTAACAATCAAGCTGACATCAAAGAGCCTGCCTGTGCAGAAACAGCCCGGAAGGGAAGGAAAAGCGGGTGGGTTTGGGTTGCTCCCCTTCTTCCTTGAGGTGGAGAGGGTGGGTTGAGGAGCATGCGTTAAAGGCAGATCAGGGGTTCGGTCATGACTCTTCATCTTGAGGACATTGTAAAAACAGAGCATTCAGAGGAGTTGGCGAGAGATGATCAGAGTCTGTTGATTGCCCGTGTATCTCTGTTCCAGCTTCTTGGGCAAGCTACTTGCCCTCTTGCTGCCTTTTTCCTCTCTAAAATGGGAGACACAGCGCCTCCCCTCGGTTCTTGTGAGGGTTGAATGAGATACTGTTTGTCAAGAATTAGCTCAACTCTTAAGCTGCGAAAAGAGCTCATCCATTGGGAGCGCCCTGTTGGTGCATTGTTGATCGGTTGTCCCTCTTTACAATGAAGGACAGGCATCTCTGTCACCTTGGAAACTACCTTGGCTCTGGCGTCCCACTGCGGCAGCCGCCAGGGGATCACGCACAGGAAGAATGGTGAGGATGCATGGGACAGGCAGTGTTTCCTTCTGCGGTGCACAGGGTTGCTACCGATCAGAACCGACTTGCCGGCACTAACAGCAACCACAAGGAGGGAAGGAACAATGCCGAACACCCCGTTTGTGCCAAGAACCAATAAGACATCCCAAGCGGGCTTTGAATGTCCACTCGTGGCATGGTGTTTCCCAAGAACCCAAGGGCTCTGTGTAGAATCGCACCCACGTGGGACTCTGCACTCTGAGTAGTCACTCAATCCGCATCTGGATGATCGGTTAGAGAGTAGGTATTGACAGGTGACTGGAGGGAGAGGTGTAGAAGATGGAGTTGTCACCAAGGTCAAAGGAAAGGAGGGACAAGGCAGAGAGAGGTGGGAGCTGAGTATGAAACAAAACCCCAAATCCACATATTTTGTTCAGGCCGCTTCTTCACCTTTGGGCCAGGGACACAGCTATCTGAAGAATTTGAGTACCCACAAACCTTGCCTTTGCTCCGTTTTCTCCCCAGGTTTACTGAAACAGACACCTTCACGGAAACCTTTGTCCTGCGGGTCTATCTGCGGGAACCAGACTGTAACATCATCCGCATGAGCCCCAATGTGCTGGAGGTGTCCGAATTCTATGGGCTGTCCCGGGCCATTGATAAGAACGTGCTCAGCTTCGATTATGGTGGGGCGGCTAACCTGGAGTGCACCGTCAGCCTGGCCCCTGTGGGCACCTGGCTGCCTGCCCACGGTCAGATGGTCCTGGTGGAGCCTGGGCCAGAAGAACCCCGTGGAGATCAGCCCCACAGCTTTTTCCCTGAGACGCGTATGATATGTTTTCATTATTATCTGGATGCAACTAATCAGACAAGACTAACTACGAGTCAGCACCTTCCACCTCGACAAACAGTTTAGTTAATGACTAGGTGGGACTTTTAGCTAATTGAAAACATGTCATATGGTGGGCGACTGTGTAGAGACTGAGCTCCGAGTCCTGGGATTAAAGGCGGCCCCTGCGGTTTGTTCTCTGCATTAGACGAGGCAGTGACGGACCCTGTCAAAGTCTCTGTGAAATCGGTTGGTAGATGGGAGTCAGTGAGATGACGCATACAAAGTGCCTCATGGGACAGGCTCCGTAATTGTGGGCTGTGCCTGTTAGGAGTGAGGAGCCATGGTGGTACCCCGGTTAAGCACTCCGCTGCTCACTGAAGGCCTTTGGGAGGGACAATCTGGAGATTTCTCCCATAAAGATTAGAGCCCAGGAAAGTCTGTGGGGCAGTTCGAGTCTGTCTTACAGCACTGCTGTGAATCCATATTGACGTGAAGGCACACCAGAGCAATATTGTTATTAGCAATATGTCCCTGGGTGCCGTGCGTGGTTTGTGATCAGTGGCCAACTAAAGGTTGGTGGCTCAAACACAAGCAGTGGCACCATGGGAGAATGTTTGGGAAAGCTGCTTGTGTAAAGATTACAGCCTCGGAGACCCGCTGTGGTCATTGTTCTTTGTCCTGTAGGGTCCAGGTGAGTTGGAGTTGACCGTGAACAGACACAACACCACATATGCATAGGCGTGTTCTATGTACTGTGGACCAGACCAAGAGCTATAAGGGTGAATCATAGTGATGATCCCTTGAATGTGGACAGCAGTTTAGAGCTAAACACACACTCGCCCCTAGCTCTTCTCATTCAGTTCCCACAACCATCTGCTTACGAAGCAAACTATCTATCCTGAACACCAGAGAAATGAGACTCAATGAGTCAGTGACCCGGAAACATCGTGTATCCCACAAGGGTGAAAAATTGGGTTGGGAAAGATGGTTGTGGTTTTCAGTGGACAGAAACGAGCAGGCCAGTTCAGGTTTTCAAAACATATGTAAGGGGAGGTTCTGTTGGAAGAATAACAGGGCCTGGCAGGAACTGTAGGATTTGAATGTGTGACGAGCAGCGTGGGGAAAGAATGTCAGTGAGTTGAAATAGCAGAGATTGTCTGATGGCACCCTGAAAGCTGATGGTGGGAAGGAATTAAGATCATGGATACTTTAGTGAGTTGCTGACCTATAGTCCAGCAGTGTCCAACCACCAAAGACACATCCTATTATTTTTTCTCACTGTGATTTCTGGTAGCCAAAGGGACTGGTGAGACCACTGGTCAACTGTTCTTTTCTGTGGTATGTAATGACAAGCTTTTATGAAAACCCCCCCAGTGACTCATGGCAGGGTACAAATGAGTATTTGCGGGGGTTGAGAGAGGAACAAGTATCCATCGGAGGGAGGATTTGTTTTAAAACTTAACCATCTTTATGTTCCCATGACTGTCTTAACCCAATGCTGTGCTTTCTAGACCTGGGAACAGAACTGAGGTGTCCAGGTGGAAGCTGTCCAGTCCGAGTGAAGAAAGTAGGAAGTCTCAAAGTGAGCTGTGAGGAGTTCCTGCTGATGGGGCTTCGCTATCAACACCTGGATCCCCCTTCACCCAACATTGATTACATCTCCATCCAGCTGCACCTCACAGACAGCAGGAGTAAAATCATATACAAGGTAGAGCTTGGGGTTCTGTGTCTGTGTTCCCAGTGGATCCACAAGCAAGAGATCCAATTCCAGGGGTGCTCATGTTGGCTTCCCTGCCTGGGGGAGGTTCCGTTTCCTATGGTGGGTGGGACTGCTTCTGGATTTAGTCGAACATTACGGGCCCGTTCCACCACTAGGTCCTTAAAATGGCAGCTTTTATCTATGATGTTAGCATTAAATGACCCTTCTCTGACCCCGTTCTAGTCCTAAGATAACTAAGACAACTTGGGAAGGCCGGGGGCTGGTTCTAGTTCAACCCTCTTCTTTCTTTACCTTCAGCATTCTTCAGCTTGGCATCGGACCTGCTGCAACATTTTTTTTTCTGTAACGCGTCTTTCCCCACTTTGGCCCTCAGAACGTATTGGAGAAAATTAGGGAGTTCACCCACCCCCTCTGCAAGACGAGGGGCGGTTTGCAGGATGTTTTCAGTCCGGCCGTGGTAGTTGTCGTGGACAATAAGAGTGTCTCGTTTACACTCTTCCAGACCTTGCGATGGAGAGTTGATCATTGGGAAAACATGCAAAATACACCTCTGCATCCCAATGCCCCTTCTTTAAAGAGCATTTCATTTCTTTTTGGTGGCACTATACAGCCGTACACACATTTCTTCACCATTTCTACACCAACGGTTTGGCACCATGGGTTACATACTGCACGCTGTGCCAGGCTCCCATCGCATCACCACGCATCGAGGCTCTGCTCCTACAAGTTCTCATCTGGGTTTTAGATGAACTGTTGTCAATGTGAACTCACATCCATTCTTCCACGTTTGCACGTCCATGTTTAGCTTGACAATGGCATCACAGGACAGTTTGGGATCAAGGGTACACATGACTTCTGGGCATTCGATTTGAGGTTTTCCTACAGGATCAGTGGATCTTTCATTTCTTTTCAAGCATCCTGCCAGTTCTTCTCCTTGCTGTCTTCCCATCGAAATGGTGACATAAAGTAGGGTCAATGTGCATGACATTGTAAGTATGGACTCCACTAATTCACGCAGCAGATTCTTTGGGCACTGGGGAGAACGGAGAAAGAGTGCACCTGGGGAAAGAACTCAGACTTTGTGCAGGTAGAAGATGGTCTGAGATGACGTTCAGTGAGAGATTGTCAGCCTGGCCTCTTGCTAGTGTTTCTGCTAAGAGATCCAGTCAACTACCGAACATTACCCCAAGGAATTGATAAAATAAAGTATGATAAAACAGGATTTCAGAATTTTAGAATTGAGATCTGGAAAGGTCTTAGAGAAATGGATCAGATAGATCACTTGGGGGAGGCCTAAAAGCAATGCTCCCCAAAGTGGGCAATACCATCCCCTAGGAGTGCGGGGATGATCCCAGGGGCTGCAAAAGCAGATACCTACATTTTATCCTGGATTGTGGGCTATAGAACATACGTTTTTTTATTGCTAGATGGGTGCTGAGTAATTTTTTTTCTGAAAAGGGGGTGGTAGGGCAAATAAGTTTGGGCAGAAACCTATGTTTTGAAGGGTCTACTTCCATCTGTAAGGTAATCGTTACAGGATTAACACTGGGCCTAGATAGGCTGGGCTCAAACCTCTAACTATTTGCATGACCTTGAGCTTTATGCTTCATTTCCCCCATCTTACAATAGTACATATTTCTCTATTCAATGTGATGGCTCTTATAAAGCAGGTTGCACAACGCCTGGTGCACAGTAAACACTGCATGTTTTGATTGTGATTAGCCAGCCTTGAAAATAATTGGTTTAGATCAAGCCTCTTAGTTTGTATTATAGTACTGACCCAGGGAGATAAAATACTTTTTCCATATGCTTATGGCTCTTTTCTGGCTGAGCCAAGACCTGAAATTTCATTCTTTGGTCTACTAGCCTTGACTCTTTTTTTTTTTTTTTTTACTCTATTTGTCTCCATAACAAAATCAGAACCATTTTTCTTCCTGAATAATTTAAAAATTCTTTTTCCTTTTTTAAGAGTTTAGGAATTTCTTTTATTTGTGATTGTATGTCACTTTTACTGAGAGGGTACCCATTAAAATTACTGTATTACTTTATTTAGCATTAACTTATTCAATAGTCATTCTGGCAAGTCATAAATTATACTATTTTGTGAATATATAAGAAATATACTCATTGTAGAGAATAGTTTAAAAACACAAAAAGATATAAAAGAAGAAAATAAAACTAGCTGTATTCCTGCCATTAATTTTCACACACACACACACACAGTGGGGAGATATTCACACCAGAATTGGTTTTGTATTATGGAATTGAAGTCATATTATATATGAAATTTTGTATCTTCATTATTTTTATGCTTGTACAATCTACCATGGAAAGTGACTATTCTTCTATAATTTCTTCCAGGTTTGGAAAAACTTCATTTACACTTGCCTGTGGAGCCCATCTGAAATGGTTTTTATTATATGGTGCAATTCAGGAAACAGTCTTTTGTCCTTGTTTTTGTTTCTTTTACAAAATTTTAATGCAGTTATTGAATAATTCATGTGTCTCACGGATTTCCCATGATTAATTCTCATGTATTGAATAGCAAGACCTTATGCCTGCTCTTTCACGGCTGGCTCTTTTCTGTCTTCGAATCACCTACTTAGGGAACAATACCCTATTGTAATTAGTAAAGGTCGGCAATACACTTTATTATCACGGATACAGCCTTCCTTTCCCTCTACAAAGTTTCTGTCATTCTGCCTTAGTCATCGCTCCAGACAAATAATGACATGTCATCCATGTCAGCTCCAAAACAAAAGCCCCTAAAGGTTTTTATCAAGATCGAATTAAAATTGTAAGAGATTTTTGGGAGGGTTGGACTATTAGACCGTTTGCTATATCGAGGCTCCAAGCATCCTGGTCTTGCTTGTCATCGAGGCGAATTGTTCTTTCATATGTTTCCAGATGTAAATGTGGAAGTTTCCTTCATGGAAATCAAACACACGTGTTCAGCTCCCTTGTAGGCAGTTTGTTTTGTGCAACTATTGTGACTGGGAAGCTACCCTCCCTCATGAGTTATTTATCATAAATAGAAATGCTATTTTTGGTGTCATTTCCTTTTATCTGGCTTCTTTTCTGAATTCAATTATTCTAGGAATTTTTTGGTCCTTTAGGTTTTTAAAGAACCTAATTATATCTTTCATTAGCGATGATCATTTTGTCATTTTCTTTTCAGTAACTACTCTTCTTACTTGTGTTCTATTCCCCACTGGTTCCGCCAGAACAATATTAAATGGAACGATGTTTATAAGCATACTTGTATATTTTATTAATATCAACGACTTGACATTATCTTTTAAAGATACTTTTCTTACCCTAAATTCATCTGTGTTGTAAAACAATATTGTTCCTCTTGCTTCTGTTCTTTAGAAGATAAATTCTAGCCATTCTTTTATTCTCCATCCTTTCTGGCCATTTCACTTTAAGTGCATTCCCTATAACACATATATAATCATATAATCGGATATTTTCATTTTTCAGAATATTTGCCTTACGTAAGTTAACATACACTATGTTTGTTGTAATCATTGATAGCTTTCTGTCTATAGTCATGTCTTAGGCTTTCTTGATATTAAAAAGAAAACATTTTTACCCGCAAAATCATTTTTGCCTTTATCTTTAGTTGTTGAAACTATTTTATGTTTCACTAACATTTTCCTTGAATTTTATGAAAAATGAAATAAATTCTTTCACCTTTGTTTTTTTAACTCTTTAAAGGAAATACGTGAGGCGGGTTAGCTCTGTTCCCCCCTACAAGTGATAAGCATCGAGTCAGTTTATTCTCTCACCTCCCAGTCTTTTTTATACAATTTGTCATTCAGTTTTAGAATATGGCTGTGATGTGCTCTTTCTTACGGAATCTACTTTTTCTTCCCAGCACACATTTCCGACATTTGCAGTCATGTGGTTGTTGTTGGGTACCATCGGAGCAGTTCTTTCTCACAGCAACTCTGTGGAGAACAGAAGCAAGCCATCCCTTGGCCCTGCCCCTCTCCCAGTCATCCTGTGTTAGCTTATTGTGGCGGCCATGGGTTCATCTGTCTCCGTGGCCATTGGGTTCATCTGGCTCCTTGAGGGCTTTCTCCAGGGACGGCCCTCCTGATGACCTGCCCAAAGTACTCATGATGCACTCTGGCATTCCTTGCTTCTAAGGGACATTCTGGCTGTACTTCTTCCAGGACAGATTTGTTTGTTCTTTAGAAGTCCATGGTCCGTTTACTATTCTCTGCCGACATGATCATTCAAAGGTGTCCGTTGTTCTCTGGGTTTCCTTATTTATTCCTTGCTCAACGTTCACATTCATCGGAGACTTGGGCGAGGTGCACCTCCGTCTTCAGGGTGCTGCTTTTGCATTTCTGCACCTGAAAGAGGTCGTTTGCAGCAGCTGTGCCAGCACATTGTTTATTTAAGCTTGGCTGGAGGACCAACTGGTCTCGGTGTTCAGCACCAGCACTATATACCCTGCTTTTCCCATGGTCAAATTTTCAAATTATGCATCTTCGGATAATTTTTTAAAATAGTACATGGAATAGTAGTAGTAGTTGTGGTTAGATGCCATCGAGTCAGTTCCACTTCATAGTGACCCCTATGCACAACAGAAGGGGACACTGCCTGGTCCTTGGCCATCCTGGAAATTGTTCTGAAACTTGAACCCATTGTTGCAGCAACTGTGTCCCTCCATCTCACTGAGGGCCTCCCTCTCATTCACTGGCCTCTGCTTTACCAAGCACAACGTCCTGATGCATAGCTCTGAATCACGTGGAGAGGATCCTCAAAACCTGGGAAGTCTCAGAACATCATTCGTCTTTGTGAACGATGCAGCCAGCAGGCAGGGGAAGGATTTGACAGTCTTCTCTACTTTCGACTCACCCTTCTCTCCTTACTGGTTCTGAACATCCAGGGATGGGCAGGAGGGGGCGCTGTTGGGCTGCTAACCACGAGGCCAGCAGTTCAAAACACAGGAGCTTCTCTGAGGGAGAAAGATGAGGCTTTCTGCTCCCAACCAGTTTTACAGCCGTGGAAACCCTGGGAAGCAGTTCTTCTCCGTTGTGTAGGGTTGTTGACTCGCCGGCAGTGGGTTTGATTTGGATTGCTAACATCCGTTAGTTTCTGGTTTTGTTTTCTTTGAAAATGCTATTCGCCGTCTTAGAAGCATCGAAAGGCACCTCACGGTGGTTTTCAGTTTCTTCGCTGTGAGAGCTTGAACACGGTTCAAGTGTCTGGTGGCCATTTGAATATCCGCTTGGTTGTCGTGTCTAGTCAAGCCCTTTGCCCATTTGGTGATGTTGTTATTTGTCTAGTTGTTGTTGTCAAAGTTCTGTACAGTTTGGTCTTTAGCGGCATCTACAGCTGTAATTGGATTGACCGAATGGCTACTACAGAGCTCAAAGAGCGGCATGGTGAGGATGGTGGGACCAGGCAGTGCTTCCCTCTGGTCAACACAGGCTTGCTGTGCGTCCGAACCACCCTGCACCTAATACCAGCGGCTCCAAGGAGGCTTCCTCCCACAACACTGCAAGATATTCCCCGATGCAGTGCGCCTCCTTGGGCCCGCATCACTCACTTCTGCTTGTGTGGTTTTAAAGGGGCCAGCGCATGAGCGAGTAAGGTAACTGCCATTCAGCAGAAGGCGGCTTGATTGCTCCGGACTCTAGTTGGGTCTCGCCCTGGATCTCGAAGCTAGGCGCAGGCAGTGAGAGTGGACCAGGTTCGCTCCCTCCCTGCCTTCGGTGAAGGCATGCTGTCACTGATGCGGATGTCCACTTCGGTGAATTGTCTTCAGTCTCTGTGGATAGGCCCATTTTCGGTTTGGCTGTCATTCCTGATTGATACAAGGGGTTTGAAAGAGAAGCGTAGAGAGATGGAATGGACAGATCATGGAGTTTTCCAGACATTGTGGAGCTCCTTCATCATGCAGGTTGGAACACAGGTCCATTGTGTCCTTGTAGAACTGCACACGCATTGCCTGTCTGCGGTGGACCCAGACATTGCTAAAGTGTGTTTAATCAGCAATCTTATTTAATTCTCACTTGATACTTGTTACATTTCTGGAGCTGGATACCTCCGTTCTTGCTTCGCAACGCTGAAAGAATTCATGTGGCAGAAGCAATTTTATAATCCAAGTAACTTTTATGAGGGAAATTAAAGTTTCAGTAGTACAGCCTCCAAATGAAGTACACGCAGCTTCTGGGACGCGTACAAGCAGGAGTTCGCTATAGAACATTTAAAAAGATGCAGGAGCACAAAACCTGTGGGGAAGCAGGAATCCCCAGAGGCCAAGAGCAAGAGGGCCCCTGTGCGGGCACGGGTGGGTAACCACACGCAGGAAGAAGCGCACCCTCAGGTGTGCTATCTCCTGGGCTGGGGAGGCGTGGTTGAGGGTTTGGGCAGACCTCATTGGCTGAGTTTAAGCGCATCTGCGTGATGTCATATTGCTGGTGCCTAAGGTGGGAGTGCCCAGGTTGGCTTCCACCTGGGCCTAGATGGCTTGTGTCTGAGCATGCTCAGTTCTGGAATTTCCCGTAGGCGTCTAATTAGTGTGCCTGATTTCTTTCTAACTCCCTTTATTGTGACATGGACAGCTAATTTTCGTTTAGCGTAGGCATTTGGGAAGACAACCCCGCTTTGTCCCTATTCTAACTACCTAGTATTCTCGTTTTTCAGAAGAGAGAAAAATAAATGAGACTTGGAAGTTAAGTCATCCTCACACAAGTCTTAAGTGCTGGAGAAAGAATAATAAGCATAAGTACCTCAGATGGCAACATTTGTGCCTGTTCTAGACCTGGCTATGTCTTGGAAGTCACTGGGAGAGTACCGGAATTTCTACTCCCTTAAAGAGTTACAGTCTCAGAAACTCACAGAGGCAGGTGTGCTCCATCGTATAGAGTCTCTGTGAGTCAGCTTTACTCAAAGCAGTGAGTTTTGGGTACTTTAAAAGGTGCTCATTTTCTGTTCCTCCTTGGATCGTTACATTAGGATCTCTGGAGGTGGAGCTTAGCGCCAGTCTGTTTTAAAGTCACCCACAGATTCTAATGTGCAGCCAGATTTCAAATCACTACTGGATAAAACTTACCAGATGAAGAAAGCTGATGGTGTCTGGCTATCAAAAGATTTAGCTTCTGGGGTCTTAAAGGCTTGAAGATAAACAAGTGGCCATCTAGCTGAGAAGCAACAAAGCCCACATGGAAGAAGCACACCAGCCTTTGTGATCATGAGGTGTCGATGGGATCAGGTATCAGGCATCTAAGACTCAGAGCAAAATCATACACAATGTGAAGGAGGGGGCGAGGCATGGGAGAGGAGACGCAATGCCCATCTTTAGACAATTGGACATCCCTTCACAGACGGTCACGGGGAAGAGATGAGCCAGTGAGGGTGCAGTGTAGCACCGATGAAACACACAACTTCCCTCTAGCTCTTTGGTGCTTCCTTCCCCCCACTCTCATGACCTCAATTCTGCCTTAGAAATCGGATTAGACCAGAACATGCACACTGCTACAGATAAGAGATGACAAAACAATAATTTATAAATTATCAAGGGTTCAGAGGGAGGGGGAGGGAGGAGGAAAATGAGGAGCAAATGTTTTGAGAATGATGAGGGTAATGAATGTACAAATGTGCTTTATACAATTGATGTATGTATGGATTGTGATAACAGAAAAGTGGGTGAGGGCCACTGAGGGAAGGGGAAGAAATGGGTAGCTGATATCAGGGGCTCAAGTGGGAAGAGGATGCTTTGAAAATGATGATGGCAGCATATGTGCAAATGTGCTCGACACACTGGATGAATGTATGGATTGTGATAAGAGATGTAAGGGCCCCCAATAAAAGGGGGAAAAAAAACAAAAACAAAACCTACCTGAGGACTGTGTGGCTTTATTAACCCTGTTTATTATAGTTTCA
This sequence comes from Echinops telfairi, assembly GCF_000313985.2. Classification (NCBI taxonomy): domain Eukaryota; kingdom Metazoa; phylum Chordata; class Mammalia; order Afrosoricida; family Tenrecidae; genus Echinops; species Echinops telfairi. The sequence goes on along the minus strand of NW_022103922.1, from coordinate 15,670,176 downwards.
TTCAGGCTGTTTCCCTGTCTATTCATCCATTCATTTTTTCGCTCACTCATTCATTCATTCATTCTCTTTCTCCTTCCAAAGTCAGAGAGCGCGTGGCTGCCTGTCCACATCAGAGCTGGCCTTCCGAATCAGATCCCAAGGGCTGCGTTCATGGCCATGTTTATTCTGGAAGTGGACCAGTTCATCCTGACCTCCCTGACCACATCGGCTCTGGACTGCGAAGATGATGAGACCCCCAAGCCCTTGTTGGTGTTCAACATCACGAAGCCCCCACGCCAGGGCTTTGTCACTCACCTGTTGGATCACACCCGACCCATCTCCTCCTTCACCTGGAAAGACCTAAATGACCTGCAGATTGCCTACCAGCCACCAAACAGCAGCCATACGGGGAGGAGAAATTACCAGGTAGCTCAATTGGTATTATGTTAGAGTAATCCAGCCTCTAACAATCTAGTGGGGTCCGTAGGTACAATGGTATGGTTATAATATATAAAGATCATTGTAAAGTCATAGAAGATAGGATAGAGAGTAAAATAAAGGAGTCGGACACATTTCATGGTATCATGCTCACCTCCAGGATGGCCATGATCTTAGCAGCCAGGTCTATGCAGAGGGAGGGAAGAGGAGAGGGCGAATCTTTACTGTCTTGGGGTAATTATAGGTAGCCATAAGCGTTGCATATTCAGTAGTTAATATGTCACAAGGTGGGGGGTAACCACAGTAAAGTCTCTGAGCTCACAGATGAGGAAACCTAATGCCTGCATGGGAGAAGGCATGAGGGCGGATGGGTGCTGCGGTGGGAGAAGATAACAAGAATGTCTGCTTCTATAGGGAGACCGAATCACCCATGTTCTCACTTAAAAGCAGCATAGCTGTTAGGGGAGAATCTGTGGTATTTGAGCAGGATAATGTACTGGGACTTCATCTCTAACTTACCAAAGTGGTGGCTTTCCTAATGTGGAATACTAGCATTCCAGATTCCCTGTCATAAGTTAGGGAATATAGTTCTAGTCATATTTCCCCCAGTTTTAGTTTCCCACAGTATTACAGAGGCATTTGAGTCCTTAGAGTTAATTTGCACATTCATTGTCCCTGAAGGGAATCAAGCTTTGTGAATCGGGATGCAAACCTCAATGCCCCAAGGAGCCCAGCAGGCAATGTCAATAGGCTCACCTGGCTGGAGGAGTACCTGCCACTCAGCCTGGCCTGACTGAGCCCGAGGGAGAATACAGAGACACCTAGTGTGGCCACAGTTTTATTTTTCAAGTCAAGTTGGAAATATGGATTTTTATGTAAAACATTCCAGTGTTGAAATATGAACACCATTCTATGACTGACTCCACTTATACGAAAGATCTAGAATGAGAATGTGGGTAGAGAGCAAAAGGGGGAGGTGATGGAAATGTTGCCAGTGGATCATGCTGCAGAATGTGATGAACATGATAAAGCTCTCTGGATTGTGCCTGTGAAGAATGTTGGAGTGGCAGACGTCTATTGACCACGGTAAACTCAAAACTTACTACCATCGAGTCGATATGGACTCATAGTGACCGTATGGGACAGGGTGGAATTGCCCGGTGGTTTTTTGAGTCTGTAACTCTTCACGGGAGTAGAAAGCCTTGTCTTATGTTGTCAGACTGCAAGGGGTCTGGGACAGCCTGTCACCGTAGCCAAAAACAGAGACCTGGTTGATTTGAGAAATTCTAATTTTATTCCTACCAGCGCATGCAGAAGGAAAACAGCCAGGTCTCTTCACTGAGCTGTTTCAGAGCTCAGACCCGACCCCACAAGTTAATATATAAGAAACAAAATTTTTAAAAATTATTTTACTATCATTAAAGGAGATCAGTAGGTTTTTACAGTGTCACAAGATGCAATCAGTGCTCTAAGAAGGCAGATTCTAGAATGAGCATTAGGAAATGATTGATACCTACATTTCTTTAGGGGCCAATAGATCACCACCCCTGGAAGCTTCAGGGGCCCTTGTATAGCTAAATTGAGGTGATGCTTTGGGTCTGGCTACTTGTCTCACGGACTTCGTTAGCCTCCCTACTAAATTGGAACATCCTGCTGGTTAAAGTGAAAGGGAATTTTTCCCATCAGAGAAGGGACTGCCACATTTTGGATTTTTAACAAAGTAATTTGTTATATTTCTCATCTTTTTTCCCTATCTCATAACCAGAGCAAACAAAAAACATTAAAAGTTGAAAAGTTAGAAAACATTAAAACATACGAACTACGGAGCACTACAATATCATGCCGAGGGGCAACATTAACGCATGGGCTCCCCAGCCGGAGAACTCTGGTGTCTTTGTGCACTACCAGCCGTTGAAGCTCGAGCCGAGCTTTGCTTTATTGGCTAGATTAGACAGACTGGTCCATGATTTGAGGTCTTTCCTTTTTATCAGTCACACGCAGGCTAGGAGATTCCATAGTGTCAATTTTGATAACCAATTTCACAATCAGGCATTTTCCGCCAGGAAGGAAGTTCCTCTTCCTGTCCAACCTAAATCCCTGTAGCTGCAGTTTCAGCGCCTCCCCCTTGTTTCGCGTTGAAGGAGAATGGAAAACAGCTGGTAGCCATCTTGACATAATAACCCTTCACACACTTGAAGACCTACCAGCAAGTTGATTCAAACATGATGGGAAATTTAAATGAGCAGATTGAGACGCACTGGTGTTCAGGTTTATTATGGAAAATGAGTGTCCTGGGCTTACCAAATTGGCCTCCATAGAGTGTAGGCATTTTCAGCCTTTAGCCCCAAGGACACACGGAAGACTTCACACGGCCACGGCTGTCTCTTGCCCTTTGTTTTGCTTTCCCTCATTTAATAGTAATAATCGGCAGCTGTTCTTTCTCGCGTGCCCTGGCCTCTTGTGCCTCCCCAGCTATGACGTAATTTCTCATTATGTGTCCAGACTTGACCCGGGCTCACATGCTTCCTGCATGCGTGTTCTGCCATGGTGTTGTGCTTACCAGAAAATGGACCCAGGCTTTGTTCTGAGGAAAATCCACCTCTCTGCCATGGGGTCTGTTCTGACTCACCGTGATCCTGCCGGGCAGAGAACTGCCCCCGTGGGTTTCTGAGACGTTGAACCCAGACAGGAGCAGCTGGCTTGAGGGTTAGTAGCTCAGTTCTAGCCCAGGCCTCCTTGTGGTTAGAGGGTAAGACCCCGCTTCTCAGGGGAGATTGTGGGCTTTTCAGATTTGTTGGGCTGGAAGCTCCGGGCCTGTTTAGACCTTTGTCAGTGCAGGCCCTGGGCACTTCCAGGACAGGAGGACTACCAGGGGTTCTGAACCCAGCATCTTCCCTGGGCATGGCTCTCAGTGTGTTCTTTCAGGCATTGTGTTAGACAGGGTTCTCTAGAGAGATAAAACCAAATTGCTGATAATTTAATATATTTATTTATAAAGATAATTAGATATATAACAAGGAATGAACTGTTAAATCATATACAGTTAAATATATAATACAAGAAAGAAACAGTTAAATTATAAAGCACTACAAATGGCTCAATTCAACTCACTGCCGTGAGAGAGATGTGAGTGACTAGCAGTCCTTCCAGTCCAGTCTGCTGCCAGATCTTCCTCTATTTATAGAGAGAGCTGGGCTATGTCAGCACAGCAGCCAATCAGAAGGCAGGTCACCAACTGCCAGTCCCCAGCTCCAGCGATGTCTTAAAGGGACCTCAACTTACAGCGACACAGTCCACAGGCTAGGCGTCCCACAGGTAGTGTAGCTTTTAAATTGAAGCACAGGACACGCAAGGCAGCCGCACACTGGTCCGATGATCAAAGAGCGAGAGACAAGAAAGGCGAGACTCACCAAGGCATTTATCTCTCTGCCCTTCAGTTAATCCCACTTGTGTTTATCGGCCAGGCTGGCACAATAAACGATCTCAGGCATTGTTACTGCTTTGGAGAATGCCAACCTGTTTTCTGAGGTAGGACGCTTCCTGGGAATTGAGAAGAAAGTGGCTCGATGAGTGGTACTAACAATCCCCATGGTTCCATCTAATGCACCTCACTCCGCACCTCCTAGAGGACACCCTTCGCCCAGGGTACAGTTTCATTTCTAGTCTGACCTTTTGGCACAACTGATTCTGAGCCTTTGCCTCTTGGGTGCTTGCTGACCAGTGGCTCTTCTGAGGGTTCTCCTCCTCTCCAGTGGGACGTGACGCCTTCAAAAGCAGCCCTTGTGCCCAGTGTTTCTTTATCACACCCCATCCTGCGCTGTCAGCACCTGGCACCCTCTGTGGCACAGAGCCAGTGCTCACCACATCTACTCGCAGAGCCCCCACCTGTTAACTGTGGGTTTCAGGGGAAGGAAGTTAAGCTAGTTATTTGGAAATATCTCTAGAGGGGGAGATCTCACCTGCGTTGCCCTGATGATGTTTTAGAGCAGGTAAGCCTATCTTCTTGAGCAGTGGTTCTCAACCTTTCTCATGCCACGACCCTTTCAGACAGTTTCTCATGTTGTGGTGACCCCCCAACCATACAATTATTTTCATTGCTACTTCATCACTGTCATTTTGCTACTGTTATGAATTGGGTGACCCCAGTTAAAGGGTCATTCAACCCCCAAAGGGGTCGCGACCCACAGGTTGGGAACTACTGCTCCTGAGGCTGTTCCGGGATGGGCATGCCCTGGCAGCCTCTGTGGCCTCTCCATGCCAGGAGCGTCTCTCCTTTCTGGATCTAAGACCAAAAAGGTCTATGGCTTTTGCTAAACGTGGCCCCTAGGGGACCCAAATCAACCCCAGCTTAGAACCACTGCTCTCGACTCTGCATATGGAGAGAACGGTGAGTCCACGCGGGACTGAGACAGCCTCCTGGGCGAAGGAAGGACACATTTGCTAATTCCAGGTTAACACAGGAGGAAAAGAAACGACGGCCCACGAGCGCACTTGATCGAGAGATTGGGCTGCCGAGAGTGAGATGGGGCCCCAGGAGAAACCTGGGTCAGTTTTGCCTTCCATGTGGTGGAGACCCCGGAGTTAATGGTACCTGAACAGTAAGTCGGCGGTGTCTGAGTCATGTCCATCTGTTTGCTTGCAGGTGGAGTTGGAGGTCCACGACTTCTTCTTTGAAAGGAGCGCGCCAATCACAGTGCATCTCTCCATCAGAACAGCAGATACGAACGCCCCACGCGTGTCCTGGAACACAGGTAACGCTCATGAGAGAGCAGCTAACAAATCATTCTCAACATAGCATTGTAGAGAGTTGGTGGATTGTCTGTTTTCCTTAGTGAGGAGTCCTGGTGGCGTAGTGGTGATGGGTTGGTTTGCTAACCGTAAGGTCACCAGTTTGAAACCACCAGCTGCTCCAAGGGAGAAAGATGAGGCGTTCTACGCCTGTAAACGGTTCCGGCCTCGGAAACCCACAGGGGCCTTTCTACCGTGTCCGAGAGGGTCACGACTGGGTCAGACTCCACTCGGTGGCAGTGGGTTTGGTCTTGGGTTTTCCCCTAATGACACACAGAGAGAAATTGAAGCCAGAATTTATGTCCAGGCGCCAACTTCTTTCCTCCGCAGGAGATGTGGAGATTCAATTGAGTGAAGCAAAAACTCTGTGATCTGGAATCTTTGTGCGTAAGAGCAGAAAAGTCTCCACTGTAATCCATTGTCCTAGTTGTCCTTATTTTAAAAATCAATTAAAATACATTTTGGGTGAGGCTGCCACCGGGGGGCGCTGCTCCCCAGTCAACACCACAAAGGAGGGCTCTTGCCTCAGGCTGATTCAGAATTGTCAGGTGAGGCCAATGTTTCCACAGGAGCAAAGGTTTATTAACAGGAAGAAACAGCTGTTTTAGTGGAGACGGGACTGCAGTGGTACCTTTGCCTGCCTGAACAGAAGGAGCATACATTCATTTCCCTGTGCTATGGGTCTTATACATAATTAGTAAAATGCAGGGAAATGGTGAAATTCACCTGGAATGGACTGGACTTTGCAAATAGGGCGTGTCTGCAGTTGTCCTCCAAGATGAATTCCATTACGGGGGATTCTAGGTGGAAACTGTCCGGTGGAAGCCTGTCTTACAGTGACCCTACAGGGCAGAGTAGAGCCACCCCTCTGGGTTTCTAAGAGTGTAAATCTTAACAGGAGTAGAAAGCCTCTCCTCTTTCTCCCATGGCACACCTGGTGGTTTTGAACTTCTGACCTTGCGGTTACAGTGCAGAACCGACTGTGCTAAGAAGATTTACTCTGGGATTGCCTCTGCGTACTCACTTCGCGTTGTTGTGAGTGCCATCGAGTCAGTTCCCACCCATAGCAATCCCACAAACACCGCTGGTCCTGCACCATACCCTCACAACTGTCCCCGTGGCAGCCACTGTGTCCATCCATCTTGTTGAGAACCATCCTCTTTCTTGCTGCCCCTCTGCTTTACCAAGCAGGATGGCCTTCTCCAGGGACTGGTCTCTCCGGACATGTCCCAAGTATGTAAGATGAAGTCTTGCCATCCTTGCTTCTGAGGAGCACTCTGCTGTGTTCTTCTAAGACAGATAGGTTTGTCCTTTGAGCAGACCATGGTATTGGGGGTCACACTGCCAGTCAGGAGGATCATGGAGCTGCCCCAGAGCTGGGCCACTTCTGCTCTGCAGATGCGGGAAGTGCTGCCTGGGGTTTCCCTGGGTGGGACAGCGGTCCTCACAGAGCAGGACCACCCGAAGAAGACTGGCATCGCAGCGATAATGACTGTGGACTTGTAGGAACCTGGCTTCAAGACAAGGGCTGAGGTGGAGGGTCTGCAGTGCCTCTTGCTACCAGTGCTGGATAAACCCTAGACTGACCTGCTTGGTCACCTGGACCGGTGCATGGTCTTTTTTGGCAGCCCTGTGTGGAGGGCCTTGCTGTTTCGGTATGGCTGAATGGCTATTCAGAAGTTGTTTGAAATGCTGCTGTAGCAGCTACTGTTATGATGAAGACTGAGCAGCTTAGCTTTGACAAAGCCTCTGAAGACCTCCAGACTGTCAATCCAGAGGCCAAGGTGAATGAAGGGGTCCAGCGGCAACTGACGTGATACCAAGTAAGGGATTGAAGTGGGTCCTGCTCACACAATTTAGCAGTAATGTCACTTACAAAAATTGCAGAATTTACCCCAGGAAGCTCTTTGCTGTTAATCCAACCACCATTTCACAAGGATTGAAAGATTGCATCCTCTACAAATAGAGAACGTACAGGCGTTCTTTATTTCAAAGTTCTAATATTTTCATATCTTATTGAAGGAAGTGGTCCCGTAGTCTCTGCTCACAAGAGAACACTGAGATAGTTAGTTTATTGTGCCAGCCTGGCCGATACACACATGTGGGATTAATTGAAGGGCAGAGAGATAAATGGCTCGGTCAGCCTCGCCTTTCTTGTCTCTCGCTCTTTGATCATCGGACCAATGTGTGGCAGCCTTGCTTGTTCTGTGCCTCAATTTGCAAGCTACACTACCTGTGGGACACCTAATCTGTGCACTGTGTCGCTGTAATTTGAGGTCCCTTTAAGACTTGCCTTGCCAAAGAATTGGAATGTACATCTCTGGAGCTCGGGACTGATGGTTGGTGACCTGCCTTGCTGTTTGCTGCCTGTGCTGGGACAGCCTGAATCTCTCTTCAGAGGATGACCTGGCAGCCCTCAAAACTTGAAGGACTGCCAGTGTCTCACAACTTTCTCACGGGAGTGAGTTGCACTGAGCCATTTGTACTGCTTTACAATTTAACTGTTCGTTTCTTGTATTATATATTTATCTGTCTGTATATAATTTAACAGTTCATTGCTTGTATTATCTATCTATCTATCTTTATAAGTATATATATAAAATTATCAGCAATCTGGTTTTATCTCTCTAGAGATCCCTGTCTAATACAAACACCACCCTCTTTCAGGCTTACAACAGGAAGTCAGGAACCTGTTACTTCACTGAACCTGTACAATGGATGGAGTCCACTTGGGTGTCAGTGAGAAGTGGGCAGTTTCATTGCCCACTATGCAGTGCCACGTTGGGCTTTTTCACCTGCTATGGTGGACAGTGATTTTGTGATAGACAGATAACACTTGCTTTTCAAATGTATAAGGATAGAGTGGATGGAATGAGAATTTCACCCTATTTTGGCATCACACACACACACACACACAAATCCATAAACATGTGACATTCAATAACTTCAAAAGGAACTAGCTGATAATATGTGCTACCTTTGCATATTGTCATGTATGACAAATCTACTAGTTTTAGGCTATCAGCATTTCATTTGAAATGTGAGAAGATAAAATCACTTGCCTCGACTTGGAAATGATACTTTGTTGTTTAGGTAAAATACTACAGAAAGCAGAACTTTAAATAAAAATCATTTTATTGGGGACTCTTACAGCCCTCATCACCATCCATCCATCCACCCATTGTGTCAAGCACATCTGTACATATGTTGCCATCATCATTCTCAAAACACTTTCTTTTTACTTGAACCCTTGACAACGGCTTCTCATTTTTCCCCACCCTCCCTTCCCTAATGAACCCTTGATAATTTTATAAATTATTATTATTTTCCATGTCTTACACCAACTGCTGTCCCCCTTTACCCACTTTCCTGTTGTTTGTCCCCCTGGGGAGGAGCCTTACATGTTGATCATTGTGATTGGTTCTGCCTTTCTCCCCCCACCTTCTGCCTACCCACCTGGTATTGCTACTCTCATGATTGGTCCTGAGGGGTTTATCTGTCCTGGATTCCCTGTGTTTCAAGCTCTTATCTGTACCAGTGTACATGCTCTGGTGTAGCCAGATTTGTAAGGTAGAATTGGGGTCATGATAGTGGAAGGAGGAGGAGCATTAAAGAACTAGAGGCAAGTTGTATATTTTGTGGGTTCTATACTGCACCCTGACTGGCTCATCTCTTCCTTGTGACCCTTCTGTAAGGGGATGTCCAATTGTCTACAAATAGACTTTGGGTCTCTACTCGGCCCCCCTCCTCCATTCACATCAATATGATTTTTTGTTTGAAAGCAGAACTTTTTAATCATGTTTATTTTATTTCATTGGACATCAGAATCTTCCATACTTCTACATATATAGTTTCCTGCTGTATTTTAAAAAGTTCCAATTTTGAAGATGGACGTTATGTGATCTTAGGGCCTAGCTAGAGAAAACTATATATAAAAATGAGAAATTCTCATGTTTTTATAAATAGTATTTTACTTCTACAAATGCAAAGCAGATTTATTTTACTCTAGTTTTGAAATTTATTTCTCTCACTCTGTTTTTTTTAAAGGAACATTAGTAAATCTTAAATATGTCGATTTTTCTTGAAAATGTTGAAAGGCAATGATAAAATGTGTTTTCTTGGTATTGTTTAGAATTTCAATCATCTAAATTATTTAGAAAAGCATTTTGCGATACCTTTTGAAGTAATCTGCAAAAAGAAATCTATTATTGCAGTGGTGGGATTAAAATAATGTAAAAGCCAAATGATGATGGCAACATATATACAAATATGCTTGATACAATTGATGTGTGGATTGCTATAAGAGCTGTAAGTGTCCACAATAAAATGATATTAAAAAAAAGAAATTTGCTGCCCTAATGGTCGTATTAATAATTTTAAAAATATATACTAAAAGAAAGTTTATTATTCCATACAGTTAATACTTATATAAGAATAATAAAAGAAATATACAACTATATAATGCTATAAGAATTATAAAATATGGATAAAAATATTAACTAATACCTGAAAAAAACAATAAAACTGTTCGTTAAGATATTTCTATCTTGCTTCTTGATTGGCATCCTCACTTACAATATTCCTTGATTTTATCCCAGCATCATCGACTGTGTGATTTATCCTTAGACATCTTTTCACTGTAGGGGTAGGATCCTACCTTTAGAGGGAGGCCAGTTCGATAATAGTCATTGTGTTTGATATATTGGAAACAGGTGACTTCTCTTCTCTGAACATATGTTCATCTTTGAAAAACCCCTTTCTGCTCATATCAATTGTTCTGATAATATTTTTAGCTCCTTGGACACTTTCAGGAATTATGTAATTCACTCATAAAACCTGTGGGGATTTAGGGGGTCACACAAAGCTGAAACGAATGACAGCATGTCACCCTCTGGTTGTTTGGCACTTGTTTGTTTACTGAAGTAATAAACACAAAGGAATAAACATGTGGTGTTTCATCAAAAGTATAACAAGTTTTATGAAATGAACAAATACTACAAGAATAGCTTCGTCTACTTTTTTATACCCATGGGCTAGATGACCATTACTAGAACACGCTGTTGTGCAGATGAACGTTAAAAAAGAGTAAGGAAGTAAATTTGTGATTTCCACTTTGAGCAGCTGTCTGGCTTAGCGAGAACCCTGATCACAAATGCCATTTTAACAACTGGGTTGCCGAACTCAACAAAAATTTAGGTACTGGTTCTGCCTAACAGATATGAACCTGCTCAATCCTACCACTGTATTAATGTGGAGGGGGTGATGGTGGGAATTTGAAGTTCAGTTTGATGGTTTGATCCTTGTTTTGATTGAGATAACCTATTGGGACCTTGATCAGAATGTCCAGTCCTGGTAGTAGTCCTCACCACCCATGCTTTTGTGGTCTCATGGCCTTGGAGGTGGCACTTCATGAGGCCGTTAGACCTACGGTGACTTTCCGTCTCTGATTCTTGGGTCTCCTTCCTTTGCTGCTGCTGATGAGTAAAAATCAATTACATTTTGGACCGCTGCCCTATTTTTAAGTTCAATTCCATAGAAACCATACTATATAAATAAAACTTAAACTGCTTCAGCTATCATCTATCCACCCACATGCCCATCTATCTTCTCTCTCGCTCTCTGCCATTCTCAATGTTAGCGGTCTTTCTTAACCTTAACCAGGAGCAGCTCGAAAGACCGGGCTTTCTAACTCCCAACCTGTGGGGGTGGGTGGGGTGGGGGGTGGCCAGGTGTCCACATTGATTCGATAGCAGTCAGAGAGAAAGATTTTCCTTTCTAGTTTCTAATATCAGTTGCAATCGCTACACAGAAACTCAGCGAAAACCCATGGTGAAAGGGTTTATTACGGAAGCTAACAAATTGTAATGCCAGTGAGAAATACTCAGGGTAGTTGTGAACCAGGCAGTGTGGCAAAGGGTCATGGCTGCTAATAAATGCCCCCCAGGGCCTCTCACTCTGCTGGACGCCTCAACTCCAAAGCATTCAGCTTCAGCTCCATGGGTTAGAAACCCAGCTCCCTGAACTAAGTGCCCAGGGGCATCCCACTTGAGCAAGCCTCAGCCCAGAGGCACTCAGCTCCCCCTCCTGAGTCAGCAAGTCTAGCCTTCCCAGTGAAGTGCCCAGAGGCAGGCCACTCCAGAAGCCAACCTCCTGAACAAAAGCACTCCTCTCAACAGCTCTCTGGGTCGGGAAGTCCATCACTCAGTTCCAGACTCTGGCTCTCGGTTCTGCTTCTGCTCCTCTGCTGGGGGCGCTGCCATCTGGATCCAGCAGGTTCAGGGTGCAGGCATCTCAGGTCCAGAGCACATGCTCCCTCCTGGCTCTCGAGGGTCATGAGGTCCCTCCACCTGCTTCTCAGAGGGCTCATTTTAGCACAGCAGGTGCCACTTCAGGGCCTCCTGTTCTCAGTTACAGGGGAATCCTGTCAGCTTCTCCCCCAAGTCCCCGCCTTCTTACCAGACCCATGCAGGAAACAGTTGTTTGGTGAGAGTTATAGACTTTGGCCAGAAAAGCCGCATTAAATAAGTCACTGCTCCTGCAGGACTCAGACTGCAGTGTTTTTTAGTTTCTTGTCACCGTCTTCAATAGCACGCAGAACACCCTTAGAAGCAATGGTGGTAGGTTCTGTTCCGGGGAAGTTTTCTCAGTGTGTGGTTTAAACCCTCAGTTTTCATTTTAAATGGATCGATGGATGCATGCTTGTATGTCTCTCTGTGTTATTTGTGTCAGGGGAGATGGGGACCTGGGTTGAGCGTCCTGGTTGATCATCCTGACCGTATGTTCCACTGTCCTGCCTTCAGAAGGATGATTAGAGAAAAGAAGGACCTGGCGGCCTAAAAACAAGCAATAATTACATACTCAGTAGCTTAATACTGAAGCATATTTATTCAATAGCATGTCCTGTAACGCCCAGCATTCTTAAGGTAGCACTCTGCTGAGGGCTCCTATTTTGGATTTTGGCAATTTTAGACATCAGAATGCTTTTGGAAGTGCATTTATTTTCTTTTTGTGAAATTAAGGTCTGCCCATGATTGAAAAATGAAAGAGATGAAAATCTTTCATGACTCCACCCCCGTTCATAATTTGCTGTGTACATATAGAGCCCGTTTTTCTAGCTGCTGCTTTTTGTATTCCACCTCTGCATGATGGCTTGTCTCGTCTGTCCCGTGTGCTCATGGCATCAAAGCCTCCTTACCAGTCACAGAGGTTCTTTATAGGCGCCAGTATACTTGGTGCTTCCGTTCTTCCTTGCTTTTTTTTTTTTTTTTAAATAAAACAATAAGTTGCTCCCCTTAGCGCAGGAAAACAACCTAAGCCACATGGTACGTACTAGTCCTACACTGGAAATACAAGTGAGGGAGAAAGGAGAATGAGCGAAAAGGTGGCTAACGGAGCAGGTCGTAACTTCGCTCAGGAATAAAGCTGATGGGGAGCCAGAGGTGAGGTGGGACTAGGTGGACACACACTCCCTCTCAACTCCCTTTCCATTTCTTGTCTCTCACTGATCAAAGTTTGCCTTACTGAGTGTTAAGTCCGCACACATCCAGCTTGTGTAACCAGGCTCCTCTTAGCAGCTGCTGTACCAACAGGATGGCCTTGATCGCATGGGACCTGGCACTAGGCATAAGGGAGGTCATGCCAAAACAGGGGGAACATGCCAAGAGGGCACGTGTTGCACACGGCAGGAAGACAGACTGCCAGACGGAACACTTAGGTGGAAGACAGGGAGCTGGAGCATCATTCAGCCATTCCATTATCCATGAGGCCCGAGAGCCAACAGGCTGTAGGTAATTCTGGAAGGGAATGGTCGTCAGAATGGAGTTACTGGAACTGAAAATTAGATTTCAGTTTCTTGAGAAGCTTTTGGAGAGACTATTTTTTTTTAGATAGCTTCATGAGTAAATGATGTAATCCTTTACACAATAGGCCTGTTGGCATGTCATAGACACTTCCCAACACAGTTCTGTTTTCTCTTATAGGTCTAAATCTCCTGGAGGGGCAGTCGCGGGCCATCACGTGGGGACAGTTTCAGATTGTGGACAACGATGACATTGGTGCCGTCCGTCTAGTCATTGCTGATGGATTGCTACACGGGCGTCTTACTCTAAGAGGTGGATGGTCAGCCTTTGCAACAAAGTTTAAAAAAAATCTAAAAAGTGTTTTCTCCAAAACCAAGTCACACTTCATAGGGTAAACTCGGCATCTCTTGGGTCCCATTTCTAAATGAACTTGTCATACATAGACAATCCGGAGACCCTGAGACCATCAATTTTTAGTCAGGATGCTCAAATGAATAGCTAACCATTTATGAACGAGATTGTGTAGTTGGCTCATCACTTGAATCTCAGTTGTGCTTTCTGAATGCCATGTTAGATCCATCTAAGCCTACTTCTTAACTAATTATCTCCTCCCATTTCCCTCCATTCCTCTGCTTTAAAGAAATGTGATAAAATAGAAGGGATAAAAACCACATTTCTATTTTTCAGTATTTTAGTAATAATTTTGTTAGTTGTCATAGTTACCACAGATTTAAAGAGACGAATCCATAATTATCATCACTGGTTGACAAGGTAATAATAACCAACAACCGACTGAAGCCATTGCCATGAATTCAGTGCCAGCTCCGAGTGGCTCTGTCGGACCGAGTAGAACTGTAAACCATGATGGGAGCAGAGTGCCCCTTTCTTCTCTCGTGGAGCTGCTCCACGGGTCCGAATAGTCATCATTAGGCTGGCAGGCCAGAGCTTAATCACCACTTCCACTCCCAACAAAGTAGTGCCAAACCGAAAAAGAACTGCACCCCCAGTGGGTCGATTACATCTCATAGCAACTGATCAGGGCCGAGGAGTACTAGGTCCGAAGGCTTTAAGTCTTAAGAGAGGCACACTGCCACATCTTTCTCCTGTGCATTGCCTGGTGGGTTCGAACTGCTGACCTTTCTGTTCGCAGTCAAGTGCCTAATGATGGAACCAGCAGGGCTCCTTTTTAAAAACAGGGTAATAGCCCTAATTAATTCATTGTGAACATTGATGATCATATAGTGCATCTATTGGAGCGAGCTCAGGGGATTTAATTCAATTATCCTCTTGGTTTGCCTAAATGCAAAGCAGAAAGAAAGCTCTTCTTTATCATCGTATGTGGCTAGGGAGTTAAAAATAATGTGATGAGCTCATGATAAATCCTTGTGCTTGGAAGTATTGGAGATCAGTGTATGCCAGGATAAATCCATTAGGACTGGTGTTTGAGCAATATATAAGGGAAACTTGATTATTGTGACTTAAAAATGGAATAGTATTACCCTCATGCCAGGTGTTTGCCCTCTGGATGCCCGATGCCAGCAAATTCCTCCCCCCCCCCCTTGCTGGTCATAAGGTGCGTATACTTCCAGACATCTGCCTTTGAGGCAGGAAGACAGAAGAGACCATGAAAATACTCATGCCAATACTGTGTCATGTGGCTTTCCCTGGGTGCATGGAACAAAGGAGTCTGGGAAGCTCAGTGCTGTAAGATTGCCATATTGCCATTCCAAACGAAGCTGCGATTTTGGGAGTGAGGAAGACGCTGAAAGTGCCTTTTGGGCAAGTAACCAGCAGTGCCCATTACACTAACATCTAGTCGTTGATTCTTCCGAGGATTTTGCAGCCATTCTAATATTTTGTGCAAGAAGTGAAGAAATGTTTACTGGTACTGTAGAAATGAAATGAGGAGTGGTAGCCGAATGCTGCGTGGGCTCAGAGGAGGCAGAAAGCACTTCTAACACGTAATAAGCAATTGCTTGTTTTTGCTTTGTGCCAGATGCTTTCTGTCTCCATTACCTCATGCCAGCTTCATGAAGAGAGATGTCGTTAGTATGCTTGTTTTACAAGTGGAGAATCTCAGATTCGAGGCACTAAGCTAACCTATTTAAAGTCATGGGTATAGAAAATGGCAGAGTGGTCTTTGAACCCACGCTGACTGATAGAGCCAAGCTTTTAAACGCTGGCATGGACCAGAATCAGCTGGAGCGCTTGATGAAACAGATCACCAGACTCCCAGTAGAGTTCCTATTTCCGTAGGTTAGGATGGGGCTCAAAAGTGCCCAACTGCGGATGGAAAGGCCTGCTGATCTGCTCCTGTAAAGAGTTCAGCCTAGGAAACCCGGAGTGGCCTGCGCCCTCTGCCCTAGACCTATGACAGGGTCACTGTGAGTGGGGATTGAATAGACTTGCGTTTCGAACAACTTTCCCGCTGGTGTGAATGCTACTGGTGTGAGACCGCAGTGCCGTCATGGAGAAGGAGCATGAGTTCGAGAGTAATCACCCTTACGTGTATGCTTACTGCTGTCAAAGCGCTCACAGCCTCACCATGGAATACGACGTAGGGTCATGCTCTCCATCGGCATTGACTCGGCAGCAGTGAGTTTGGTTTTTTGGTTATTATGCTTTATAGGAGCCTTGGTGGTTAAGTGCTATCTGTTAACCGAAAGATGGTGGTTCAAACCCACCAGCTGTTCTATGGGAGGAAGATGGAGCAGTCTGCTTCCAGAAAGATTTATATGCTTGAAAAACTCTATGGGGCAGTTCTCTGCCCGGTCGGGTCAGGATGAGTCAGAAAGGACTCCACAGTAGTCAGTGGGAAAGGCGGTTTCTGGGTAGAATTCCCTTCTTTTGTGTTGCCAGGACATTTAATTTTTTTTAGTTAATCTGGTTTCTTTGGGGTTTTTTTGCACTTTATGCATAGTCACTATCTGTCACTGGAAGCTTATGTGTGCCATGATGCTAAGCACACGTCAGCAGAGCTTCCAGACTCAGATGAGGTCGAAGGGCCTTGCGATCTCCTTCTGAAAGTGTGCCACGGACCGTTGCGGGGCTCTCTAACTGGTCATGGGGATGGCGCAAGAACAAGTGGTATTTTGTTTTGCTGCGCGAGGGTCACCATGAGGTGGGGCCAGCTCGTAGGCCGCTAACAACAGGAACATCTCTATCTTATAGATTAATCTCGATTAATGAAACACCCTGTTCACGTCGGCACAACTAATCAATGTTAGACCCAGTATTCAAAACCCAGGGTCGGCTACAGGCCATTGTTTCTCAGGTGAGGGAAACCTGGGCATCCCTCTCCTTAAGGCGATGCTCTCCCCCCAGCTGTTCCCTCTGGCCTCCCTCATTGAATCAGCCCCATCTCCGTGCTCTCTCTCCATTAGGGGGGAAAGGATTTCTCTTCACGGTGGCCGATCTGCAGGCAGGCGTGGTTCGATATCATCACGATGACAGCGATTCCACCGAAGACTTCGTGGTCTTCAGGATATTTGACGGCCAACATAGTATCCGCCATAAGTTTCCCATCCACATCTTACCCAAAGATGATAGCCCCCCGTTCCTCGTCACCAACGTGGGGATTGAGCTGGAGGAGGGGCAGACTGTCCGGATCCAGGGCTCCGTGCTGAGAGCGTCCGACATGGACTCCAGTGATGACTACATCTTCTTCAACATCACGACGCCCCCGCGGGCGGGAGAGATCATGAAGAAGCCCGGGCCAGGACTGGTAGGTAAGTTCCATCTCCTTAAGGAGATTTTGAACAAAACGTCTTCTTGCCTTGAGAACTTTTTATGCACACTCTGGGTTTGCTAACCTGGTGTCAGAATTTGTGCTATGGGGGATATTAAATTTTGTGAGGTAAAATATGATTCATATCCCCCTTTTATTGGTGGGGAGCCTGAGGCTTAGAGGAATTAACTTGATAGGCCCAAGGTTTGTCAACAGATCTAGAAAGTGCCAGATCTGGGCCCCTCCAGGTAGCCATCACTATGAAGCGTGCAGTAGTCCAAGAAAGGGATCGAGCAACTGGGCCTGAAGGGGGATGTTTGGCCTATTCTAGATCTTGATGAAGTAATTTCATGAATACTATTTCTTTATGTGGGATTACAATCATTTAATAATCACTGTTTAAAGTAGATATTTTACTGAGTTTGCCAAGTAGGGATCAAGTCATTGGTAGTATTGTCTATTCGAAATAGGACTTTAAGTTTTTTTTCAAATTCAGTATTTATACACATGAAGACAGTTGGAACATTAAGACATTTCTGCTTTATTGTAAGTGTTTTAAAAAAGTGTTTCATAAAGAATCCTCAAGTATACCATTAAATTACACAATAGGTAGATTAGATGCCAATAAAAATGTAAAAAAAAGCAAACTGAACTAGCTGATCATCCTACGTTCTGTCTTCCTAAAACCCTTATAAATAAATTTAATTTTTCTGGAGATTTGTACACCTAAATTCTCAAAAATAAAAATGTATTCCCGAGTATATGCAACCTACTAGATAGAGAATACTTTCGGAGAGAAGTTCAATGTCAATGTTATCATCGTTGAACTTCTAGGAGAATCTTACTATGAGGTGCTTTGTCGCCCAGCAGGCTACCCTGTTCCCGGCTTCCTTCAGAGGGATCTGCTTAACGGGATCATTTACTACCGGCATTTTGGTGGCGAAATCTTTGAAGATTCTTTTGAATTGGTCCTGTGGGATAGTCATGAACCTCCAAACCTTTCAGTGCCTCAGGTAAGAGACCACCTTTGCATACGCTCCCACATTCTTGTGTGAGCTGTTACTAGCTACTACATGAGCCAATGTTGAGAGTCAGAATTTGAAAAGCCCTGGCTTCGGCAGAATTCAGTCGATTTCTTTGTAATGGGACTCCTCAAATGCTACTTTCCCAGAGAGTTGTAATGTTTTTTCCTTGTAGGTAGTGCTACCCAGATTATTTACACTGGGTGCCTGTTAGAACAACTCACAAAATCTGATCACCTCATAAACTCCAGACAACACGAATCCATTTGATAGGGAGTGGTTGACTTCAACCATGCAAGCGTAAGCTCTAGAATTAGACCCCCTGAGTTTCTCTCCTGAACATAACACTATCCAATCCTCCTGTGCCTCAGTTTCCTCCTCTGTGGAAAACATACAAAAAGTGCTGAGACTATTCTGCCCAAGGGCAAGTACTCAATACTCTTGTGTTGCTTTCATTGTTTTTGAAGAACTATTGATTTTACTACCACTTGAGGAGATCATTTAGATGTACAGAATTTGAAAATAGGTTCAAACCAACGTTCTCAGGCAGGAATTACACAAACAGAGTCCAGGTAGAATCTGGATGACTGTGAAGCCTCGTATAGGGAAGGTGGTGGGTGGCAGGAGGTGGGAAAAGTAGAGCTGACATAAGTGATCGCCTGCAATGTACAGAGCTTTTTATTAGGCACGTTCCACCTATTATCTTAGAAAGTAGCACGTGTAGGGACTCAGGAAAATCTCAAACCTGCTCTATAGGGACTGCTTACAGCATGTGTCTTATTGATTACGTAATGTCTGTTGAAAACGCCACTGTCATGGGCATTGCCCAATGCGTAGGTGATTGAGATTCATCTGTGTGCCAAGATGAAGACAGCAGAAGGGGCTGATTAGGAAGAATGATGTCAGAGAGCCCAGAGACTGCAGGAAGTGACTCACCCGTGTTACGGGTGATGAATGAGCCGATGGAGAATGCATGAGAAAGATGCCCATCTGCTGACTGACTCACAAACCCACTCCTTTCTAAGTAGCAATCCCACTTTAGATGACTCTCCCATATCTAGAGTAGATCTTTTTTAAAAAAAATCATTTTATTGGGGGCCCATACAACTCTTATCACAATCCATATATACATCAACTGTATAAAGCACATTAGTACGTTCGTTACCCTCATAATTCTCAAAACATTTGCTCTCCGCACGATGCTTATTTTAAAAAAAATCTATTCTGCTACTCTGTGGCTTTTTTTTTTAGCACATTTTTACATTCATTGCCATCATCATTCTCAAAACATTTGCTCTCCACTTAAGCCCCTGGTATCAGCTCCTCATTTTTCCCCTCCCTCTCTGCTCCCCCTCCCTCATGAGCCCTTGATAATTTATAAATTAT
>NW_022103922.1:15619231-15649837 GCF_000313985.2 Echinops telfairi | reverse complement strand
GACCAATGACAAAGAACAAAACAAAACACAACAAAAAAGAACAGCTTGTAGTTAGTTCAAGGACTGTTTGTTGGCCTTTAGGAGTGTTTTCCAGTCCAGTCTTGGGAACAAGCCCTGGCCCCAAAGTTCACCTTCGGCATTCCCTGGGGACCTCGCCACTGTTGCCTTGATGTTCTGTTGCACCCCCTTAGTGTTTGGTGGGATCAGGTTGGGTGCAATTCCCACACAGTGTCTCTGGTGTTGTCCTCTGTAGGGCTATGGGTCAGTGAGGGACGTCGTGTCTCATAGTGTTGCCGGCCATGTGGTCCTCTCTGTGGACTGGCTGCTCTAATCAGGAATATCATCCTGAAGGCTTGGTGGTCCGGGATGTGCTTGCTCCACTCTCTAGAGTAGATCTTGGTGGATTTGATATCCCAAATGTTAACTATTTATTTCCATCTTCTGTTGTATCTATTCAGACTGAGTTATGTTTCTGTCTAGAATACCATGTCACTTTTATCTGACTTTTTGAAAAATGGATAGTCCAGGACTTTGCTTCTTACCCTCTTGGATTATTATATATTTTATAGATCATATTTTAATACAAACAAATATAAAGATCTAATTCCTTTATAATAAAAGCCATGGTAATGAAGACTCTATTGAAACTGACTGAGTTCTACAATTATGTGTTTATTTCCGATGATGAAATCACAATTGCATTTTTCTCTACTCTCATCGTTGTAGTGTGGGCTCAGAGAGGGAGTTTGACAGCTTTGCTCTGTTTTCAG
The DNA here is from genome assembly GCF_000313985.2 of Echinops telfairi. NCBI lineage: Eukaryota > Metazoa > Chordata > Mammalia > Afrosoricida > Tenrecidae > Echinops > Echinops telfairi. The sequence continues at coordinate 15,649,067 of NW_022103922.1, read as the reverse complement.
GTTCTCACTGCTGCATCTGACATCTTGACACAGATGTCTTACTAGCATTTCAATTTCCCCATGTCCAAAAATGTTTAGTCTGTTTCCCCCCAACCTTGGACAAGACACTACTGCAGGGAGACTCTGAAGCAGTGGTTCTCAACCTTCCTAATGCCATGACCCTTTCATGCAGTTCTTCATGTGGTGGTGACCCCCCAACCAGAAAATTAGTTTCGTTCCTACTTCATCACTTTCATTTTGCTACTGTAATGAATTGGGCGACCCCTGTGAAAGGGTCCTTTGACCCCCAAAGGAGGCGCGACCCACAGGTTGAGAACCGCTGCTCTGAAGTCATTCCTGACTCCTCTCTCTCATACAAGGGGGTTTCTAAAATGTTGTTGAGAACAAAATGGGATTTTCCCAAGAACTTTTTGAAGCCCCCTCACATCTGCATAATCCCTCTCCCCAACTAAGTAGGTCTCTTCTACTGCCCCCTCCCACCACCCTGGCTGTAGTGCCTTCCCTCATCTGTTCTGGGCTAAATTATTCTCAGGATCTCTCACGGAGGCTCTTACAAATACATCTCTTGTTCATTGGAGACAATTGAAATTTGCTGACACCGTAGCAGTATGGCTGAAAAAATTAATCTGGGGTCTTCTGCCTTCCACCCCCATCCATTCTGCCCTTCTGAATTTTTGGTAGTCTTCATTTAGCTCCTCTCTGGGCTGTGGACTTGTTCTCAGCTACACAGAATCCTTCTCAGATGCCTCCATTGCACAACCTCCTAGACTGGCTTTGCTTCTCTAGGATGTATCTTTTTATATATCTCTGCTATTTAACTTACTATAGTCTGAGGCTCTTATAGAGTTTATTGGTTCAACTCTGAGCTCCTTGAATCCCAGAACCCTGGATTATTCATCTCTGTATCTTTAGATCTTGATACATAACTCAAGAGTTAAACCTTTCAGAACTATCTGCATTCTCCCAAATGAACTCCGGGTCTTTTGACATGTATTTAAACGAGGAGAAATGAGATGACTCAAACATTTGGTTGGGAGTAGAAGAGTGAGTGAACTTGGTAGACAACATATATAATGTTTATTCTCCTGAGAGTCCAGGGATTAGTGTGTATATACCAACACAGCAGTATTTGTGTGTATTTGCAAGCATTTTATGTTGTAAAATTGGTGATACTTTAGAAACTCAGAGGACTTAAATGATCCCCAATCTGGGACAAGTATCTAATCATGCCCTACAAATAAAAGTATATTTAAAAAATTCAACAAATCTGTAACTTCCAACTCTTCAACTGAAAATTCAGACGAGACAAATATAAGAAGATGACTTGATGGCAGGTTTTTTTATGAGAAGGTGGATGGTTTTCCAAAGATTAAAGTCAGGCTCGACCCCTCAGAATTCCCTGGAGCTGGGCAGATGATCCCTTCAGGACCAGTGGTGTGAGTGGCGATACTGGGAGGGTAGAGGGAAAGTGGGTTGGAAAGAGGGAACAGATTACAAGGATCTACATGTGACCTGGGGGACAGACGACAGAAAAGTGGGTGGAGGGAAACGTCGGACAGGGCAAGATATGACAACATAATAATTTATAAATTATCAAGGGCTCATGAGGGAAAGGTGAGCAGGGAGGTAGGGGGAAAAATGAGGACCTGATGCCAGGGGCTTAAGTGGAGAGCAACTGTTTTGAGAATGATGAGGGCAATGAATGTACAAATGTGCTTTACACAATTGATGTCTTTATGGATTGAGATAAGGGTTGTATGAGCCCCTAATAAAACGATTGAAAGAAAAAAAGAATTCCTTGGAGCTGTTCTCATACCATTGCTATGGGGCAGTAGAGACTCCATGGCAGGTTGCTGGTTGGTCAGAACATTCCTTTTCACAGAAGTGGACACAGGATTTTGCCAGGGGACCACAGATCTAATTAAAGCAGGAAGGAGCTTACATAAAAAGGAAGTGCCCGTCACCCTCCCTCATATTTCCCATCTGCATACTCCATGGCAAATGCACCCACATCCCTAAGATGCCTGCTTGTCAGCATGAAACCATCCCTCTTCTTCCCATCTTGCTTACCATGATTGTCATGAAGTCAAACCTTGCTCATTGATTGGCTTTGGCAAGATAGTTTCTCTTCCAATCTACACGATAGAGGCCTTTAGAGAGTTTAAGCTCTTAAGAGCCCTTCCACCGGGAGAGAATAATGTTAAAAGTGAAGTGGAGAGCAGGCCATAAGGATGGGAGAGAAACAGAGAGAGGGCGAGGACTTGGAGGGGAGGCGGAGGAAGATGCCAGGCTGCAGGAGACGTGGGGAGGGAGCCATCCACAGCTCCGAGAGTGAGCAGGCCCTCTGGGATCCACAGTGGCTGGAAGTCAGACCGGCCTGTGGGGCGGGCCAAGCTAGTACTGGCGCTGATTTCTAGGGGGGTGAGAAATGGCAATGGATAGTCTAAAAGGGAGTTACAGATCTGAAAGAGCAGGTAGGAATCACCATCAGGGCAGACAAGGGCTCAAGAACCCTGGCCTATCCACTGAAGTTGGCCACCGGCAGGCCCGGTGTCCTTTTACGAGCTTGATGCTGAAGGTTCCAATTTGATACCCTGATTCATCGCTTTATATTCTGTCGACAGGTGCAAGTGACCACAAGTCGATTTGCATGGGGGTGGGGGTGGGGGCAGGGAAGCAAGACTGTGTGGTTGGAACACTAACGTTCATCTGCTTGTCTGGGAGCTGGTGTTTAATGCCTCTATTACAACACATTTGAGGACATTGAGAGCACTTTATTCCTCTGTGGAATTGAGCAAAATGGGGTATTTTTCCTCATCTACAGCCACACACATAAGAACTGCTTGAACATGCATAAATATGTAAAGACACATCAACTCAGACGGTCATAAAGCATGTTGAAAAATGTGCCCACCAAGAATTACTATAGGGGTATAAAAAAAGCATGCCTAAACATTCTTTTTACACAAAGAACGCATTGGAGAATAAATTAGCATAGAAAACGGTCTCTTTGAAGGCACAATAACTATTGTTTCCTTATTAAATCCAGTTTTTCAATTAAGTGGAGCCTCACTGATCCACACTATGGCTGGGCGGTCCCATAGAGAATTTCTGAACTTTGTAGATTAGCAAAATACTATAATTGGAAGGGGGGAGAATGTGACACAGATTCCAGGAGACTGGAGAGACGACTGCCATTGTGTCCTTTCTGTCAAGAACTGGCTTTAGTTTTTAATGATGGGGATGCTTCATAATGGAGCAGTAAGCATGCTGTATGCGTTTGTAAAATGAATGGAAGGAGGGGACCAGGGATCGAGTGAAGTGCTCACCACAGTCCTCACTGTCATACTGGCCATTCGTGTGATCCTGATAGCAAATCGGGGTAAGAGCCATTGTGCTGACACACAGAGGTTACATGATCCACCCGGGAGAACGGCTTGGAGCTGCCATGGTTGATGGTCCAGAGTCTTTTCTGCGCCATCGCACACATTTAGCCAGGCTGTAGGTGTGGCTCTATACTTCAATTATTTCAAAAGGAATTTGCTTCGGGTTGTAAATTGGATGTTGTGAACACTGCTTAAAAGAGGCAAGGCTGACCTGTGCTTCAGTGACAGTAGAATCGATCAAAACCAGGGTAAGAATGCCTTCACAAGGGAGACTGTGCTCAGACCCAGGTTGGCGGGTGCCGTCCAATCGATTTCTGACTCATCTCGACCCCAGGTGACACAGCAGAGCCTCCCAATGGTGGTTTCTAGGCTGCCATCTCGACAAGAAACAGATGATCAGATCTTTTCTCCCACAAAGCATCTTAACTTACCTGCTGAACTCCTACTATGTGCCAGGTATCTTCCTACATGGATGGAGATACCTGATCCTCCTGAAAACCCCGTGAGGTGGTTGGTATTCGTCTTCACTTTGCAAATAAAGGAAAGAGACCCTCGAAAGCTGCTGGTGCGTTCAAACTCAAACCACCAACCTTTGAGTTAGCAGCCAATGGCTGCAACAATGGGCTCAAACATTACAGCGGTGGTAAGGATTTTACAGGATCAGGTAGTTGTGCACTGAGTCGCTATGGGTCGGAACCAACTTGACAGCACCTACCAAGAACAACAATGTAACTCCTGGGTCATTAGTTTGACTTCTTCGTTATCGAGGTGGTGAATGACTTGGTTTGACCCGGAGGTTTTTAAAGATAACACTAAAAACTTGGGACCGCCATGGCTATCAAGTGAGTTCCAGTGGATGGTTCTCCCTGTCCCCGATGACGCTCCAGTGCATTTTCCGTGGCTGTGGTATTCCCGAAGTAGAGCGCCAGGTGTTTCTTCTGAGATGCCTCTTGGTGGACTTGCACGACCAGGTGGTTCAGTGAATCACAGAGCACTGAGTCATTTGTGCCCCACAGGAGCTCTCAAGATAACACCTTGAATCGTGACTCCTAGTGACCTCATGTGACAGAGCACTTTCTTCTGTGGAGCCACGGGTGGGCTCAAACACCTGTCCTTTCAGGTAGCAGTGGAGCACGTCACTGTTGTCCCATCAGGGCTCTGGCATTAAAACCCGCTGTCAAGGAGTCGGTTCTGACTCATAGTCACCCTATCTAGAGTTTCTGAAACTGTAAATCTTTACGGGAGCAGGTAGCCTCATCTTTTCCCACACAGACTGGCTGGTGGATTTGAACGGTTGACCTTGCGATTGATTAGCAAGCAGCCCAATGTTCATGGTGCCATCATGGCCATCAAGCCAATGCCAACTCATAGCAACCCTAAAGGACAGGGTAGAACTGCCCCTGTGAGTTTCTGAGACTGAAACGCTTTATGAAATCCTCGTCTTTCTCCTGAGGAGAGGGTGGTGGTTTTGAACTGCTGACCTTGCAAATCTCAGGCCAATTTGTAACCAGCTCACCACCAGGGCTCCTGGAGGTGTGAAAAGTCTAGATTAGCTACTAGAATTATGGTGAACGGCTAGAAAGCTGTTGTAATAATCTACAGAAGAAAAATTGAGAGCCAGAGCTAGCCTACCAATGATGGGAATGGCGCTTGGGGCGGGGATGGAGTGTGGCCAGCGTAAAGGGCACTTTGTTAAGTGGAGACTCTGACGGAGAAGGAGGCAGTAGCCGCTGTGTTCCTTGACATGCTGGGATTGGTGACTGAGTGGAGGGACGTTCCAAAGACAGCAGAGGTTGTTAGTGGATGGAAGATGTAAAAATAAAGGCAGAAACATAATCTGTGTTTTAGCTGCCCATTCTATAGGGCTCGTCAACTGGATCATCTGTTATTATGATAATCATATTCTTAAAATAAAGTGAAGGATATGCCATTCTTGGCTTATGCTCTTAATAACTACTGAATCATTTCAATAAATGTACACAATTCCCAGGTCATGAGTGAGCGCTTTTCCTAATAGTGTCCTTAAGAGTTTGTAGGTGAGCCAGACCGAGTGCAAATGGTTCTTTTCAGCCTTACTTTGACCCAAGCAAAGGCACATTCACTGGTGGCGTAGGGGTTAACATGCTTGGGTGCTCATTTGAAAGGTCAGTCATTTGAACTGGTCACTCCATGAAAGATGTAGCAGTCTGCTCCTTTAAGACTTAGAGCTTTGGGAACCCCGTGGGACAGGTCTACTCTGTCCTCTCTGGCTGTGGACTGTGTGTTGCAATCGACTCTAAAACAGGAGTGTCTAGGGTTTGACTCGATTGTTTCAAAGTGAGGGGAAATTTCCACCTCAGCAAAGGTCAAGTCTGGAAGTCAGATTGTTGGAACCCTGGGACTGCCTGTATCCTCTTGTACAGGTGTTGGACATCACCTGAACTTTGATGGTTCAAATTCACGGTGCAAATATTTTCATTCCAGGTGGTGATAATTCACATCACTCCAGTGGACGACCAACTTCCAAAAGAGGCTCCTGGGGCATCTCGGTATTTGGTTGTCAAGGAAACCGAGGTGGCATACATAACCAAGAAGCAACTATACTTTGTAGATACGGAATCCTATGACACAGAGCTGCTCTACACAGTAACGACTCCGCCATTTTTCTCCTTTAGCCGCAGGTACGTCTTCAGGAAGTCGCCAGCTGAGCGTTGGGTTCTGGGCTTGGAGAGTTGAAAATGCCAACCGAGGAGTCGATATGGTACTGTGGTGGTCTTCGTTGTTAATCAGACACGAATGCCTCCTCACAATTTAGTGTTCACTTTCCTCTCCATTGGAGCAAAATGGGACTTTCTACTCCACAAAAGCGTGAAGGTCTTGGAAACCCACGGGAGCAGTTCTACCCGCCCTCTAGGGGCACTATGAGTTGGCATCGACTCAATGCAGTGAGGTTGGATTTTTTGGTTTGTTTCAAAAGGAGCTGAGAGGCGTAGTGGTTACACATTGGGCTGCTACCCAGGAGGGTTAGTGGTTTGAAATCCGCAGCCGCTCCAAAGATGAGAGTTTCTACATCCATAAAGAGCTGCATTCTCAGAATCCACAGGGGCAGTTTTCCTGTCCTACAGGGGTCGCCTTGAGTCAAAACTGAGTGGACGGCAGTGAGTTTGGGGGTTTTTTTTGGTCTCAAATATATCTCGTACTTTACTTCAAAAATGATACTGATTGATAAGTGACCCAGTAGTTTACGAGATCTTTGATTTAGATAGAATTAATGGTTTTTACCTCCCCTTTTCTAGAGAAAATGCTGTATTTTTTAGTTTTTGGAAAAACAGTTATTTTTAGTTTTGTAAACCGTGATCGCGTCCTAGTCTATGTCCCCAGTGCACAGAAGTGGCATGAATATCCTGCAGGCCAATGTCAATGGGCGCACAATAACAAGGAATCATCTTCAGGATGAGATTAAGGATTCCCATTTGTGACATTGAGGCAGGAAATTCTAGCATGCTTTTTTTCAGGCATGGCAGGCATAATATTTATGTCTGAAAAAACAAAAACACCAAAAGATTCCGACTGCCAGTGACTTTGCAGGACAAAGTAGCATAGCCCCAGGGCTATGCTTTCCAAGGCTATCAGTCTTTATTTTGAAAACAGACTGCCATACCTTTCTTCCTCAGAGCAGCTAGTGGGTTTGAACAACTGGCCTTTTGGTTAAAAGCCAAATGCTTAATCACCGTGCAAGCAGGACGCCTTTTAAGTCTATCTCCCCCACCTTCAGTAAAGAGGGGACTGTCAGATGGAGGCCACCCCTTGTCTCTCAGTTTGGCATACTGTGATGGCTTGTGTGGTGCTGTGATGCTGGAAGCTATGTCACTGGTATCTCAAAGGCCAGCTGGGTCAGCCACAGTGAACAGGTGTCAGCGGAGCCTCCAGACTAAACAGACAACGGAGAAGGCCGTGGCTGCCCACTTCAGAGGGAGTCGTCATGGAAAACCTGACGCATAGCTCCCAAACAGTGTCAGATACTGAAGGCCAAATGAATGGCAGCAGAATACGGTCAGAAATGGTGAGGATGGTGCCGGGGCAGCCAATGCCATTCTGTTTTGCATAAGGTCGCTATGGGTCTGAGCAGATTCGATCGCACCACCACCACCACCACCAACACAAGGTGGAGGATGTGATGACTTCCCACAGCAGTGTCTTCTAGGTGTGGGAAGTTTGGTTGTCAGCTATTTGCTTTCATTTTTCTTACTTGGAAACTGAGCTTGTTTATTCTCTTTGTTTAGCCATTTGGATGCTGGGAAATTATTCCTGGTGGACAGCATACCAAAGCTAACCAAAAACCCTGCATCCCTGAAGCTGAGGTCATTCTCTCAGGTATGATGACACGCTGGGCTCTTGACAGACATGATTCAGTGCCCTCTGAGTAGCTATGTCCTTGCCAGTGTCACAGTCAGGCATGTTGACCTTTGACATTTGGTCACAAATGCTGCCTCAATGGGTGAGACAACTATGTGAAAATGCTTGATCAAGCTGGATGTGATTTCAAAATCTTGTCATAATTCACCACCAACTCTTGCCAACTCTGGAGACACGGTGAATAAGTTTTTATTGCATCAGATTCCGTTCACTTGATATCCTTTTACTGTCCCAAATCCTTCCCTTCCCAGCCATCTGCCTGCTCCTACCGACACAGCAAGGGTCTACCTCTGTGTTCTGGGGTTAGTCATATCAGACTTCATTATGATTACAGATTGTAACTAGGTATGCCAACCCTGTGTGGTAGGTACTATTATTTTATTCACTGTACAGGTAAGGAAGCCTCTTGACCGGTTTTGCTGCTATGTGGCAGTAGTTGCGATGCAAGTAGCTGGTTTGCGATGCAAGTCTCCTGTCTTTCGTAGAATTGGGAGGCTCCAAACATTTGGATCCATGGGGATTTACTTACCCTCTTTATCCCTCTCACCCCTGATTTATAGGAAAAGTGATTTATGAAACAGAGCTCAAATTGGCGATGATGCTTAATACCAGTTAGCATGGTGGGTCTCTGACAGGTACTGATTCTCACCCCCACCTGTCCATCTTTCCTTGCCTTGCAGCATGCTGTGAACTACATGAAAGTGGCTTATATGCCGCCCATGCGAGACATAGGTCCCCACCTCCGACACGTCCAGTTCACACTGGCCGTCAGTAACCAACGTGGCGGCACTTTGCATGGCATCTGCTTTAACATAACCCTTCTCCCAGTGGACAACCAAGTTCCGGAGGTACGTGCACTGTTTCCGGCGGAGGGAGACTTAGAGAAAGAAAGACTTGAAGGGTTTCTGGCTGGACACGAGAACTTTCTCTCGAGGCTATTTTAACTCAATGTCTTTTCTTTTCCAGCCGCAGTGTGAGGACAAAACCGGGGGAGGGCCGTCTCTCACCTCCCACGGGGCTTTCTATCTAAAAGATGAGATGTTCTAGTGGCTGAATTTGGCATGATTTTCAAAGCTTTCTCAAAATCTCTTTCATTTCCTCTCCTTTCTGCTGAGGTCCACGTGTTAATCAGAGAGGGGATTAAATTATGGGTCTCTTAGCAACCGGAGGGGGTTAGTGGCTTTCACCACAGGCTGGCTATGCTGCTCCGTAATCCAAAGAAGCTCTTTCATTTCCCCAAATGAATTAAGATGGAAAGAACCATCCTATTCTGACCCACTGCCCAGTGTGAACCTTAAAGGCCTTGGGTCTCTCATTGAAACAGAACTACAAAGGAAAGGCCACCTTGTGAATCTTATCTGGGCATTTTCGATTTGTAGTGAGGGCACGTTCCATTGCCTACATATGCCCCTCAGACAGCTAGACTCAATGAGCATGGCGCTCACTGCACGCATCCCACCTCCCGGCCACCTACCCCCTTCCCCACCCCCACCCACCTTTTATTTAAAAGCTGAAGGAGAAAGCAGCAATGCCCATTTTTAGAAACTTGTCTCCTTCCTAGGGAGAGACAACCCCTTTCCCTGGGCTCCTTCTGGACTCTGGCCCAGAAAGCACAAGTGTTCTCTTTGCTGGTCCCTCCTCCTCATCTTTACATCTTCCCGGGGTTGTCTGACTGAGGGCCCACGGTGCTTCCCTCACCCACACACTGCTCTGATGGGGTCTAAGCAGTGCCTTAAAATTCACTAGACGTCAGAAGGTTTCTGGCTTCTCTTGGAAATCTGGAAGCTCTGACCCTGCTGAATTTACATGTCTCATGGTGGCCGTGTGCCAGGGCATATGTTCCCACAGTCACCTAGCTCACCACCGTCATCTACGTCATTGGCCAGAGCCGTCTGGTCAAAGGCCTGGGTGCAATCTGTGACAGAAAGTGTAACCTTTGACAGATGGCAGAAGGTGCCATCTTTGGTAGAAGCCAGTGAGCTCACGCAGAATTATCTATACACCCTCGATTCTCTCTGTGGTGAAAATGGGTTAGACTCCTTGTTGAGTTCACTTGATTAGATTGTGTGCAGACCGTCCGTTTCTGGGTGTGAAAAGTAGGCCCGGAAGTAGCCGGGCATTGGAAGACAACACTCATGCTTTTGCCCTAACAATGGGCCGGGAACATCTTTCATGCAAAGCAGCCCCAGTCTCTGGGGAGAGAGGCGCGATGGTGGAGACAAGTGGCCTTCCTTGGCAGACACATGAAGTCATCACGTGGGTATGAGGATGTGGGCCGAAAGTGGCATTAGTGGTTGCTGCCTCGTTCTTTACAAAAGCATAGGGGCAAGTGGACAAGTACCTCAGACAACAGAGACTATTAGAAAGAGGGCCGCCTCAACAGCTTCAGCAAACCAGGCCAAGGTTCCTTTCACGTGGTCTGATGTGCAGTCTGCCCTGGCAGCTGCATCGAGTGACACCTGAAGAGGATTTTGATATCAGGCTAAGCTGGGTTCCTTGACATCTGGATGCTGAATCCAGAAGAAGATTGAGAAGGGTCAATGAATGGCAGAAAGTCAGCTGTATGTTTTTAATTTTTGGAATGTTTCCTTAAGGCCGTTTTGTTTTGACTTTAGTCACTTTATGTCGCACTCCTTAGAACACCGACAGCTTCGAATATTAATGGAGACAACTTAGGGCAACTACAGTTGGCCAGGTATGGGTCTTAGTTCAACGATAATGAGACCGGTTGTCATTCATAACATTGTCTACAAAGACAATATTCTATATCCTACTTTGGTGAATAGTGACTAGGGTTTTAGAAGCTCATGACCAGCCATCTAAGCAACTATTTGCCTCTTCTTGTTTGGAAGAAAGAAGGATGACGAAAATTGAAGAAAATTGGAAACAATTAGTCCAGTGGACTAATGGGCCACGTGAACATCAGTCCTCATGAGCCTTGTACCAGAAGAGTTAGCCGGTACCTAAGTACCCTCTGAAAGTGGGTCTCATTAGAAGGTCCTGGATTGAGTGGAAGAAAACTCAAAAGTCAAGAAACACTCAAAAGTCAAGAAAAATGTAAGTTTTATTGTTTTGACAGAGACTAGTGGATTCCTGAGACTATGGTTCTTAATGACCCCACAAGTTTACAAATGAACTCACCCCCATCACTCAAGGATCAGCCAAACACTAGGCACGCCAGTACTGGGAACAGTAACACCAGTGGGTTCTTCCACACAAGGCACCATTTATTCAAGGGCAAAGCTTGGAAGAGTCGGAAAGAAAGAGCAATGGGAACAGGAAACACAGGGAGGGAGTGGGATAGGTGATACTGCATTATGGGTATTACAATCAAGGAGATGAAACAAAATATGTATGGATTGCTGAATGGAAAAATGATCCGCTCTGTAAACCTTCACCAATGCACAATAAAAAACGGTCAAACAACAAATTAAACGCAGTTACCATAGAGTAGATTCTGCCTTGTGGCAGCTCCAAATATGGTCCCATAGGGTTTTCTTTTCTTTTCTTTTTTTTTTTTTTAGATCATTTTATTGGGAGCTCTTACAGATATCATAACGTTCCATAGTTCAATCACATCAAGCAGTATTGTACAATAGCTACCGCAATCTGTTTTGGAACATTTTCTTTCTTCTTGAACTCTTGATGTTCAGCTCCCCTTTAACCCACAGAGTTTTCAACGGCAGAGTTTTCAGAAGCAGACGTTGAGGCCTTTTTTTTGAGGCCTGGGTGGAGTCAACCCTCCAGTCCTTTGGTTAGCCATGGGCCGTGTGAACAACGTGCACTACCCATCGTGGGTCTTGGGTGCCATCAAGGAGGATCTGACTCGTATCAACCCTACACTCAACAGAGCAAAACACTGGCTGGTCTTCTGCCCCCTCACAGTTGTTGTTTGATTGCAGCCCTTGTTGTACCCATTGTGCCAATCGAGCTCCCTGAAGGTCTTCCTCTTTTGAGATGAATCCTCTTCCTCACCAAGCACCACCTCCTTAAACAAGAACTCCTTATCTTCCTGCAAGCAGTGAGAACGCAGGTTTGGCAAAATAAGAGTGAAGTGCTTGGGAAGGAAGGAGTGGAGGCGGCTCTACGAGGAAGGGAGCATTATCTTTGTTCTTTCATTTGCTGGTGTAAGTCGTTCATGGAAGCGTAGAGGCGGATAAACCCCTCAGGACCAATAATGAGAGCAGCCGTACCAGGAGGGGAAGGGCAAAGTGGGGGAGGAAGGGGGGGACCGATCGCCACGATCTACATATAACCCCTTCCCAAGGGCATGGACAACAGAAAAGTGGGTGAAGGGAAACATCGGTCAGTGTAAGACATGAAAAAATAATAATAGCTTATAAATAAGCAAGGGTTCATGAGGGAAGGTGGGGGAGGGAGGGGAAAATGGAAGCTGATACCAAGGGCTCAAGTAGAAAGAAAATGTTTTAAGAACGATGATGGTAACAAATGTACAAATGTGCTTGACACGATGGATGGATGGATTGTGAAAGAGTTGTACGAGCTCCCAATAAAATGATTTTTAAAAGGAGGAAGAAAAAAAAGAGTAGAGGCAACTGTCTCAGGGTTGCATGTCTGATAATTTCCCCGACCCAGCAGGTGGTGGCTGCAGGATTGAGTTCCAGTCCACAGGGACCCGATGGACAAGAGAACCTTGTCTCATTGCCTGCTTCCCTTTCCCCTGCCCGCTCCTCCAGGCCCCTCTTTCCCACCAGGACTCTCTCCTTTCTAGAGCAACTGCTGCTCCCTTGGAGAAGGCTGTGTCCCTGGACCAGCTGCAGAGGGGCCTCACAGCCCATGGCCTGCAGGGCCTGCCCCCTTTCACCCGTGGATCAGATACGTTTTATGGGCTAAAAACAGGTCTTTCGACGGTAGGGGTTCAGGACCTTGCCTATGCTGAGGTGCCAGGAGGAGGACATTGTTCTCTACACTTCCTAGACCATGGACGTGTCTTGCCAGCCCTCAGCACGGTGACCGACGGAACCCGGGCCATCCTGTCCTGCTGTTCCCTTAGACATGAGTTCTTAGTCAGTGGAGCATTGGGTTTTTCTACTAGAGGAAACTTCTCTTTATGGCTTTCGTATTTGAATCCAAGGTTTGAATTCCATTTCCTAGGGAATCTTCATTCCAAAATGCTGTAACTAAAGCTTAAATGTTTCCAACCAAGTTATTAAGCACTTGCGAATTTTTAGAGGTGGGCGGGGGGGAAAAGCTGAATCTCTTTTCCAAGGAGAATCTGACATAATTCTGTTCATTTTATAAAGTGTGTGCACGCCAAGCCAGGGTCAGTGTGTGTGGGATAGTGAAGATCACTAGTTCCTCTTTTTGCTTTGCAAATAGTAGCATTTTATCACTGTTTCTGCTATAGCAGTGGTTCTCAACCTTCCTAACGCCATGACCCTTTAATACAGTTAGTTCCTCATGATGTGGTGACCCCTCCAACCATAAAATTATTTTGTTGCTACTTCATAATTGTCATTTTGCTACTGTTAAGAATTGTGGAACCCCTGTGAAAGGGGTCAAGACCCACAGGTTGAAAACTGCTGTCCTATAGGGTCTGAAGTCAATGAAATGTAGTTATTTTTTGGCTTGTACATCTGCTTCTTTTTATAGTTCAATGCTTAGAAGCTGAAAACACTTAGCAAAATAGTTTTTTTGGGGGGGGTGGTGGTGGCCCAAATGTCTAGGGATTTGTCCCCTTACCACATTCTTGACAAAATGTTGGCATGTAAAGGTGGTTCTGGAAAGGCTATGTTGATTGACTGAACTCTGTCTTCAGAGGAGCCCAGTGGCACCAGGGGTTAAACATTGGGCTGCAAACCAAAGATTTGAACCCACTAACAACTCAGTGGAGAGCAATGCGGCAGTCTGTTGTCACAAAGGTCTCTAACCTGGGGACCCCTGTGGTCTACTCTGTCCTAGACTGTAATCGATTTGGTGGTTGTGGGTTTGTTCTTTCTGTTGTTGTTGGTGTGGTCTTCAGAGATAGGGTCCCTGGATGGTGCCAACAGTTAATATGCTTGGCTATTTGTGGAATGATTGGAGATTCCTGTCCACGAGAGATCCCTCAGAAGAGAGGCCTGCACTGGAGATCCCCTTGCAGAGGGGTCTCGGGGAGGAGATGAGCCAGTCAGGGTGCGATGTAACAATGATGAGAAATACAACCTTCCTCTAGTTCCTAAAGGTTTCCTCCCTGCTCCCACTACCATGACTCGAATTCTATCTTGCAAGACTGGCTAGACCAGAGGAGGTACACTGGTACAGATAGGAACTGAAAATACAGGGAATCCAGGACGGATGACCAGTGGTGTGAGTGGCAAAACAGGGAGGGTAAAGGGAGAATGGGTAGGAAAGAGGGAACCGATTACATGGAACTGTGTGTGACCTCCTCCCTGGGGGACAGACAACCAAAAAGTGGATGAAGGGAGACGTCGGACAGGGCAAGATATGACAAAATACCCATTTATAAACTATCAAAGGCTCATGCGGGAGGGGGAGAGGGGAGCGGGGAGGGAGGGGAAAAATGAGGATCTAATGTCGGGGGTTTAAATGGAGAGAAAATGTTTTGAGAAACGATGTACAAATGCGCTTTACACAATTGATGTGTGTATGGAATGGGATAACAGTTGTATAAGCCCCTAATAAAATGTTAAAAAATAAAAAAAAAATAAATAGAAGAGGCAAAAAAATAAAATAAAAAAATAAAGAGCCACTTAAACACAATTTAAATCCTGCTTGTCATGGTAGAATCTATACCAGGCATTCTCAGCAGAAATGATGTTTTCCTCAGGGTAATAAAACTGGTTCTTGGGAGGGAGACTTTTTTTTTTTTTTAACTTTTTTTATGTATAAAGCACCTAAAGGAAATAAACATACAAGGGAGTACCCCCCCCCAAAAAAAAAAGAAAGAAAAAAAAAGAAGAGAGGCCTGCAATCTATGCTCTATTTCCCAGAAAATCAGTTGTCGCAAACCTTGGGCAGCGCAGTTCTGCTTGGATGCACAGGAGTCCCCCTGAACTGGAGACTGACTCAATGGCAATTAAAACAGGTCTTCGGGGATTTCTTGGAGCAAGGCTTTGAATGGTTCCTTTTCCTCTGTAGGTATTGACCACGCCCCTGAGAGTGGCGGAGGGCGGTCAATGCATCATCAGCACCGAACACATTCTGGTTTCGGATGTGGACACCAACCTGGACCAGATCCACCTCACCCTTCAGAGACCACCTTTCCACGGAAGGCTGGAGCTGGATGGATTGCCAGTTAACACTGGGGGCACATTTTCCTGGGGAGACCTCCATGCCCTAAAAGTTAGGTTAGAACTTTCCTTTCTTGTGTGTCTTTTTGTGTCTTTACCCTTCATGTGGATCTGGTGTGAGGCAGAATAAGAGAAAATTTATCCAGTCCATTGAGGCTTACAAAGATGCCATTTGATACTTTCCAGAGTGTCCATTTAAGATCAGAAAGTAGACCTTTGTGATTGACCTCCAGTCGCCGCTGCTTCGCCATACCAGTGTGAAGGGCTTTGAGGGTACTGGAACAACACAAATCTACCACCTTAAGTATTAACTTGCTGAGCTGTGCATGTCCCAGAAAATGATAGTCATGCTAGACAAATGTAGACTGAAATATACTGGGACGCTATTCTACAGCCTTGAACTTGACTCAGTAAAGCCACTAATTTCATAACCCTTGCACTCAGGGATAGAACTTGCTTGATCAATCTCTTTGGTTATTTTGATACGCGCTTTTGCTCCATTGCGCTGTGCTGCCGATGTTGGTGGACACAGAAGGTTGAGCTGCGTGAGTAGGGTAGGGAACAGTTCCTGGTCTCTGTTAGTCAGGATTGGAGCGGTCCCTCCCTCATGATCCGACGGCAGTACCCCTCTTCATTCCTCTACCTGTACAATCCTGTAGGATACCACTCTCCAAAATAAGGTACTCATAACATACCTTCTCTCGGAAATGGCAAGCGATTCAAAAGTAATGGTCAATAGACAGACATACTGGCACATTTCTCACGTAGATGCTCAAGGTATAAATGGGGATTTTGGTAAAGTATGAAATATTAGACACCTACTGCTTAGTTCCAGATCTGACTAGGAACTGGGCTTGTGCACAGGAAGAGCAGCAGGGTCTCTCTACAGTTCGGTTAACACTGTCGACTTACAACCCCAGCCCCTTGGCGGAGTGACTTTAGGATCCTTTCATTGTGTGCCAGCACTGGGCTAGCTTGGAGATGCCACCTACCATTGACAGACTCTTCTTGGTTTGTGTAAAATAAACGGAGGCTCCTATGTAAATACACTCCTAGTCTGCTAACTTTCATACCCCAGGGTTTTAAAAAAAATGTAGATTTCAACTACATCTTCAAAATCTTGCTCTGTTTAGGTAATTCTTTCCAGGGAGTGAATGATGGGTAGGAAGAAAAGTACCAACATTTTCAAATACATATAATTCAAGTTCCATGCTGGGCCTTGCAATTATGTTTTTATATCTAAGCTTCCCAGCAATCAAGCCCTACAAGGTAAATGATTATAGCCTCATATTACAGATGAAGAAATGAAGGTTCTGAGAGACTGAGAAATTATCCCATGAAGGAAGTGATATACTACATAGATACATACATATAACATACTTGACTCCACATTTATGCTTTGTATTGAAATACTTTTAGACCTACTGGCTATTTTAGTGGGTATTGGCATAGTAAAGGTAATTAGTATGTCACCTATCAAGGGATTAGAATAATAGGGAAGATATCAAATTAAAACATAGATGTTACAGTATGTGGCAGGGATCCCGGGGTATGAGTCTTCTCCTTGGAATTAGAATCCCTAACCTGGGTCCTAGCCCATCCTGAGTGAGAATAGTTCTGCATAAATGTCCTTCAGCCCTGGGATTATTTTTACATGTAAATATCCTACATATTCAAGATGCCATCATTATTTTTTTTAATTCGTAGAGGTTATTTTCACTTCTGAGTATCTTGATCATTAGCATGCTAAAACTTGGGCATAAATCAACTTGATAGATATTTAGAAGTTATTACCAAGTAGCACCCCAGTAGACTGAAGAATTAATGGAAAACCTAGAGTTAGACAACTCTTTCAAGAAACATGACTGAGAATTAGAGGAAGATATGGCCAAACGAAGGTACTTTTAAGACTGGGAGATGTTAAAAAGCCTGTATAGCTCTCTTTAAAGAGAGCTGGTGAATGAAAGTTGGCAAAAGGTAGGAAAGAGGCAGTCATTCATAGAGCAAGGTTTAGGGGGGCTAGAGAGAGACCGAACACAGGTGAAAGGACTGACCTCCAAGAGGGGGAGAGAGGCAGGGACCATCAACGTTCACCAGCATATCATTCTCCTCTTTTACTTCTGAGTCTTGGAGTCCTCTTTGGCCCAGCCCAAATGCCAAGAGGTTCTCATGGTCACAATAATAACTTGAAAAACTGCTTTTTTATTTAAGGACACATGATGAATGTCAATGATTATTGAAACACATTTTCCAGGGTGATGTGATCTTATATTCAGGGATCCTTCAGTAGTTAAAGTGGCTTCATGATTATGTTAGGTTTTGTTTTTGAACATACAAACACAGCCTCTCAAGGCCAAGTCCAGGGATGACCTCTTGTGTTGATCACCTCAAAGGACTTTTGCCATGACCTTGATGTCTTAGTAACAGGTATCATCCCCGTAGGTATCAGCATGATGGATCTGAGACACTTCAGGATGACATACACCTGGAGGTCACTGATGGCACAAACTCTGCCGAATTTGTTCTACAGGTCAAGGTGGGTAGATGCTTTCCTCCCTGGGTCATAGAGAAATAAAACCTGTGGTTTGGAAGCGTCTCAGGGTCTCTGGTAGAGCATAAAACACAAGGAATCTAACACAAGAGGATGCCTTCTCATATCTCTGTAGGTCTCTGACCACGCAATGGAGAATAGAAGTTATATTGAAGAAATGGCCTTTAAAGGGTCTTACTTACCTCACACCCTGATACTTGATTTACATTTACAGGTCATTGGTTACATGTATAAACAACTGGTACTTGTATGACTTGAACACTCAAACTATCTACTTAGCAACTGGGTGGGATGACTGGGTTTGCCTCTGCTGTGTGCAAGGAGCATGTAAACATGTGTGGGATGCAGTAGCTTTGGCATGAGGACCACTTGAAACCATTCCTCCTGTCCTTTTGACAATGGAAGACGAACTTCTACAGGTTAAGTGGAAGTTAAGTACAGACCCAGGGGCTCGGTGGGAATTCCAGAGCTTCCTCGTTGAGGGGCTCTGTCTGAGTCCCTGAGCATGGCCCATAATGGGATGTACAGTAGTGACCATGGGAGGTCTGCTAACAGGCCTCCTTGCAGAGCCACTCGGTATTCATGTAAGTTACATTGCTGTTTGAGTTTTGTCTGAACTACCACTACTAGTGGTAATAACAATACATTTGTAGATAGCTGACAGTGAATAGTGAATAAAGAATACTTACGTATATTATTATTTTAAGGGGCAGATAGGGATGGGATTATCCTCCTTTCACAGCTGAGCCAAGAAGGTTCAAGGACACCCACAAAGTCACTTCCCTTAAAAGTGGCAGACCCCCTGCTGGCACTTCCATTCGTTCATCCATCCCTTCTCGCTGCCGCCAGCGCAGTTCTCAGTGACCACGGTCCCTGAGCATCATCGCCAGGCAGACTGGTCTTCTGTGAGCGCGCGTCTCATGCTGGAGACACCGGGAGCCTCGTCTTTTCTCGCTTCTGCTCTCACTCCAGCCTCTCAGGTCTTGGTGAAGCTTAAGGTGCTATTTCAAGAGCGAATGGTTATTTCAAAATCTCAGTGAATTTTTTCCTTTTCAGTTCTTTAAATTCTTGTATCTATTTATTTGTTTGTTGCAGTTGTTGTGAATGTATGTAACACAATATACGCCCATTCAATAGTTTCTGAACATCGATTCTGCAACAAGAATTCTGTTCTTCTGTGGGTACACTCACTTTCACCTCCTTGTTTGTCATTCCTCTCCCATTCACAGAAACCCACTGGCCTCTACTGTTACGGGTAGAAAAAAGCTTTTTAACATTATTTTTCTGTCTGGAAATAATCTGCCTCCCATCCAAGTTCACCGTCTTATCACTTACAAGTTACAGGGAATTAAGGGGAACAGTCTGTTATTGATGGTGTTTGAACAATAGACATGATCTTTAAAGTCATTCTGACTTTTTGGCAGTAGGATGTCAGGCCTTTCTTGGCAGGTGCCCTTGTGGTCTCAAATCACAGATCTGTCGGTTTTGTCTGGAATCATTTCCTCCACCAGGGACCTGTTTAAATTGCAGCATGACCAGAATATATGTGCGTGTGTGAAAAGTGTTCACGTATGTATATACACTGACATGTACATCTATATGTATATATACACACAATTATTTTCATTAATTTATTTATTCCACAAATATTTAACAAGTGCCCTCGCGGGACCCCGTCCTAGGCTAGAGGCTTGGGATGTGATGACCAGCAGGGCAGTCAGTGCCCCTGTTCCCTGAGAGCTTACAGACCAGCTTATAAGCATCAAGCGTATCACCACGGAAACAATTATTTAAGATTGGGATGTGCTCTACAAATCAACTGTGCTAAGAAGGAATTCATAGCAGAAGCCTTCCAAAGTAGTAGGCTTGTGGAGGAGAGAGGAGCCAGAGGCTCTGAGATGGGGCCGCGAGGAAGGTTGGGGTGAGCATGGAGTGGGTGGCAAGACGAACCGTGAGCATGGAGGAAGGTGGAGAGATTGCAGGGAAACGCTGGAAGCCACCGAAGATTGTCACAGGAGGAACCTGGTCTTTTTTTTTCTTTGGCGAAGCCTAGGGAAGGAAATGGACATTCAGTTGAGAGTGTTTCCAGGTCAGACTTGACAAACGTGCAGCAGCATGCACCATTGTGAGTGGGAGCTCAGAGGAGGGCTGTCCTCACTTCCGTGTGTTTCAGTGACCCACATGCTTTAAGTCATTTCTGCTCCAGCCTTTTCTATCCAAAGACTCTGTACAATGCCACGTTGCTTTTCTGTCCTTCCTACATGGGGCTTTATTTTCATGACAGTGAGGGGGAAACATTTTGTCACGTTAAAAGCTGGCATTGATTAAATGCTTCTGCGGTTTCAAATTTAACTCAAAATGTTTGGAATGCAGCTGCTGCCTATTGTAAGTTTGGAGTAACTTCCTGGGTGGCAGGAAGTGCAGGGTGGAGGGGAGCTTGGTAATCACCAAGTAATTTGGAATAAAAATAACTTGGATGTGGTAAATGTGAGTGCATTGGACCACAAGGACCAGATTTCCTCGCCAATATGTGGGTTTATTGAAGGAGGACATGGGTTTGGGGGGGAGAGAGGGCTTTATATTACATTTCTATTTTGTCTGTTTTGAAACAAATGAGAGTTCTGAGTCTCAGACCATAACCATACCCTCCCATCTCCACCTCAAATGTCTCCCATGTGGGTCATTTCCTGCCAAACGGTTCATGTGGGACCAGTTTTAAGATGCTGGCTGCTTGGCCAAGTTCCATATCTATTGTTTCATGTGTGTGGAAGATCGAAAGTGCCTGTCATTCTGACTATGAGCTATGGGTTACCAGTTGGACCATTTGTCATCTCTTTCTTTCTCTGAAAAACATCCCTTCCTCCCTCCCCCCTTTGCTTAGGTATTCCCTGTAAATGATGAGCCCCCGGTCCTAAAGGCTGACCTCAGCCCCATGATGCATTGCTCAGAGGGAGGAGAGGTGATCATCACCCCCGAGTACCTCTGTGCTACTGATGTGGACAGCGATGACTCGGAACTGGTGTTCGTGATTGCTCAGAAGCCTCGGCAGGGGGTGGTGAAGAGCGCTGGAATGGTCACCGAGCAGTTCTTTCAGAGAGACGTTCTCTCTGGGGCTGTGACATATGAACACACAGGTAAATGACGTAAGCATCTGACACTAGTTTGGGTGAGGAGGGGTGCAAACAATACACAGGGTCTTAACCCCACTTCCCACCACGGGCTGCCATCATAGAACGGCTCGCTGCTGTTTAAAAATCAAGAGTAGTAGCCACCTGCACTCCAGTCTTCAACGATGACCACCGTATTTCAAAGTATTGCTGATCACAGTTTATAAATCAATTCCAAGGATGGAGAAAGGCAAGTGTGACTCGCTGGTCTGTACCTGACGTTACCACAGGGACTCTCAAGTCGACCTGGGATCCTCCGCATCTCCGTTTGGGTCCACGGGAAGACTGTGTGTGACCACCAGCACTCGCTGCATTTGATGGGCACCGTGAGGCCAATTTAGACTCATGATGATCCTGTCTGACAAAGCAGAACCGCTCCATGAGGTTTTCTAGGCTGTAATCTTTATAGTAGCAGAAGCCCCGGTCTTTCTCCCACAGAGCTGCCAGGTGGTTTCAAACCACCAACCTTCCGGTTAGCAGTCAAGTGCTTACGCATTATGCCATCAGAGAGAGATACCCCTCACAGCTTAACCAAACCAGAACACATGGCCATGGAGTGGATTCCAGCTCACAGCAACCCCGTAAGACAGACAGTGCTGCTCCACAGGGCTCCCAAGGCTGTGAATCCCTATGGCAGCATGTTGTCACTCCTCTCTTCAGTGGAGTGGCTGCTGGGTTTGAACCTCTTTTTCGTTAGCAGCCAAACACTTAACCGCTATGTCTTTAGGATTCCTTCCATAATGGCTTATGGATCTGTAAATCATGATGAAATTGTCAAAAGTAAACTCCCTCAGACAATTCTAGTCTTACTGGATACCAGTCAGGACCTAAGAGCTATCTGCTCTGCCTGTTGAGTTCCTGGGGAGCAAAGAGGATGTCTTCTAGGGTGCAGGGCTTTCCCATAGCACACAGAGTGGTGAGCCTAGATTTATGCGTATGGTCAAGGCTTACTTCTCAGCATCATGCTTACATTGTGGTCATTCTATTATACTGTCACTCAAGTGGCATGTGAAATGTTCAACTAAAAAAAAAAAATTTCACTCAGCATCTGTATCTGCAAGGTACAAGAGTAGGAGGCCTCCGGGGGACTATAAAAGAGCTTCATCTAGATCCTACTTTCAAGGGCTGTTAACTCAAATAGACCAGGCTTTTTAATTCTAATAGGCAAAAGCCATTTCTCTCCGTGGATGACAGTGTGACACAGCCGTTTCTCTACATGCCACTATAGCACCGCCTCTCACACAGCTTCTGAAGTTGAGGTGGGGACACTTCCTCAAAAAACCCCCAAAATAACAACAACAAAAAAGACCCAAACCCTCCACCATCAAGTTGATTCCATCACACAGCAACCCTATAGGACAGAGTAGAAATGCCCTGTGGGTGTCTGAGGCTATAAATCTTGATGGGAACAGAAAGTTACATCTTCTCCCAAGGAGTAGTTAGTGGTTGTGCACTACTAGCCTTGCAGTTAGCTGCCTAACTCTTAACCAGCTATTCCACCAAAGTGTCTGGTTTTAATTACCATATATACTCAAGTATAAGCCAACCCACATATCAGCCGAGGCACGAAAAACTTGGCTTATACACGAGTACATACGGTATACTCCATGATTGTTACTATACTCCATCTTTCCCTAGGAGCCCTCATGGTGTAGTGGTTATGCATTGCGCTGCTAACTACACCGCACCCGGTTCTACACCAACAGCTACTGCTTGGGAGAAGGGTAGGGCTTTTCTATTCCCTAAAGAGCTACAGTCTCAGAAACATATAAGGGGAAGCTGTACCCTGTTCTATAGGGTCTCTATGATTAGGCAGTCAGCTTGATTTGATTTATTATCATTTCCCTAGTTACTCTTCCATTATTCCCATTAATGGCCATCGAGTATGATTTTCAACTCATAGCGTGAGTAGAGCTGCCCCATATAGGTTTTCTAGGTTATAACCATTATGGGGAGCGATTACTGGATCTTTCTACCAAGGAGCCACTGTACAAGATCAAACTGCAGCCCCTTTCAGGGCTTCGCCATCATGTTACCAGGGCTCCTCCCACTCTCCTCCGTATGCCTCATTGAACTGTAGATTTCATGGAGAGCATATAATTGGTCCATCAAGCCTGATGAGCGGTACGGGAAATAAGAACTCTATCATCATTCAAGACCAGAGATTTCCAGCAGGGCACTAGGGGGCACAGAGAAGGTAATGTGATAGTTAAGGATGCCTTTGGAAAAGGGAGACCATCTTTTGAAATATTTTTCATGTGGATTTCGCAACACAATGATTGGTTAGGATACCTGTTGCCTCGTTGGGTAAAAAAGATGAAGTCTACAGTGCATGCCACGTGTTTTCCCCATCTTTTGAAATATTTTTCATGTGGATTTCGCAACACAATGATTGGTTAGGATACCCGTTGCCTCGTTGGGTAAAAAAGACGAAGTCTACAGTGTATGCCACGTGTTTTGCAGGCCCTCTTGCCTTTTTAAAAACCTCATGGCTAATAAACAGGGAGGAAAGATTTAAGCACATGTCCAGCATGAGTATCATCTTTCTGATTCACCTATCTTCTTCCGTTTCTCCTAACAGCTCTGTAGTTGGTGGTTGTCCATTTACGGTGGGCAATGCAAATGGATAGCAATTACCGAAGGGACCAGGGCACCTTCTGCCTCTACCTGAGGTTGGTCCTAACTCGGAGTAATTAAGAGGAGAATGAACCCCACCCCCAACTCCAGCCTCTCGCCTCCCCCTTGTTCATTTGTGCAATCAGAGCCTTGTTGTTAGCCCCGTGTGCCCCTCCGTATGGTAATAGGTGGTTGCCAGCGATCCCACCAGAGGCACCAGATGGGGAAGTCTTTCTTCATGACTCTCAGGGCTGTATTTAATTCCCTAGTGACAAAATGGGGGCTCACATTTTTTTATCCACCCAGGTCACTTTCCTTGCTACTTGATGTTCGAGAAGAGGTGTGACTACGTTCCATTTTGGAATTTGCTTTTGTTCTTTCCAAAGTCAGGTTTCAGCTAGAATTGTGCCTTCCAGGTGGTGAGATTGGCCTGGTGCCCTGTGTTGACACCATGACGTTGGTGGTTTCGGATGGACTCGCCGGCCCTTCTGTGAACGGCTGTTGTTACAGCGGACCACACCCATCTGTCCCTCCCCACGGGTCCTTCCCTGCGTATGAGCTCAACATCACGGTGCAGCCAGTGGACAACCAGCCACCTTCCATCGCAATCGGTGAAAATGTCTTTTTCTGTGTCGAGATCCTAATGACTCCCCTAGTGTCCTGCATGTGGTTTAGTGAAAATCATACACTCGACGGATAGTCAGAATAGAACACCACCCTGTAGATTTGCCCTCTAAGCTTTGCCTCAATGCAAATTTTTGGAAACTCCTCCACCTATGAAGGGTATGGCACAAAATAATTTACTCGTTTGAAAATTTAGATAATTATATGTAGAATGAGGGTAAAGAGAGAGAGAGAAAGAGAGAGTGTGTGTGTGTTGGGAGGAGAACAACTAGAACCTTCAAATAATTTTGGTTTTATGGCACATGGGGAAAATATTTATCTTTTGAAGCAAGAGTAATTGATCTTATCCACAGTAACATTGATTACACAGAATGTATATACCGGAGAGACCATTTATATGTAATCATGTGCCGTGTAGTGTCCACTCAAGCATCCTATGACTGTGTATACATCGGTGGCCCCATAAGGCTATAATAGAATTCAGAAGTCTTGTTTGGAGCACCGCACATAGCAGGTATAACTGGACTAGTGAACACAACATCTTTCTGCACACAACATCTGTCTCACCAGTCTCTTGTCTACAACGTGATTGTGCTTGCAGGTGTATGATAGTACAGTACATATATAAGCTAGCATGCGTATGTCTTTCATTTTATTTTAATAAACAATTTTATTGGGGGCTCTTACAGCTCTTATAACAATCCATACAGCAATTGTATCAAGTACATTTGTACATATGTTGCCACATCATTTCATATGTCTTGAAAGTCCTAATGAATGCTTCCGTTACAGCATACGTATGTACTGTACTTTCTTTCTATCATTATTTTAATATGAACTCTCCTGACTTAAAAATAGAAAGTTAATAAAATAGAAAGTTCACTATGTAAGTGTCTGCTTTGATTCATACACAGCAGCATCTACTCTTGAATATCACATACCTCTTGATATAATGTCCCATTATCCCTCTGTTTCATTTTCCATAAAAAAAATTACCATGACATCTATCATGGCTCCCAAAGGCACCCAAGCCCATTCTAGTGATGGGAGGCAAAGAGAAGTGTTAATTTTGAAGTGAAACGAAGTATTATTAAACAACATTAAGATGGAGAATAAGTAAATGCTGTTGCCCATGTCAAACAACATCCAAATCACATAACATCCCATTTCACACACTGTCCTAGACATTCAGCACGACTGTATACGTGGGAAGACCTAAAGCATGTTTATGTGTATTTATATATATGTATTCATGACTATCTACTTAACCTTATTTGTGTTTCAGAAAGGCATTGCTTCATAGCCATTCTGTATGCTTTGTCTCTCCAGAAAAACAACCAACTAACCCACCCAACAACCCACAAGCATGTGTATGAATGTTACTGTAATTTGCAAACTCTCTCCCAAGCAATGTTCTGGAAAGGAAGCGTTATCCCAGCAGAATAATTAAGCACCAAGGCACGAAAAAAAGATTCGTTATGAGCGATTCATAATCGCTCTCAGGCAATTAGCACTCTGACAAACAGAGGTAACAACTGAATTTGAAGCGTACATAAACTACATTTAGTGGCTTATCATTAGGACTGTTTGGCAATTCTTATTCCATTTGTCACTTCGATCGGCACACAAGGGAAATCAGAGTTCCTTGAGGACGACGGAAGGGCCGTGCAAGAGCATTTGGCGTTGCTGCCGTCTCTCCATTGTTGTCTGGCTGCTGGTGCTGGGGAAAATAATAATAATTCCATAAGTCAAATGAAATTCCCACCCCCAGCCCCAGCCCCGAACAGTTGCACTGTCAGGACACTGGTGCTGAAGGCAATGAACGTCTCTCGGGGAAGACTGCGGATGGGAGGCTTCTCTGAGTTGGAATTTCACCCCCTCTCTCTGGTCCGGGCTGTTCTGATGAGAGGATCCCACACAAGCGTAACTGTGCTCTCATCTCTATGCAGGTACCCCGTTCCTCGTGGACGAGGGTTTCTGGGCGCCGGTGACCGTTAACCATTTGTCTGCCACCGACCCTGACACTGCCGCAGATGACCTGGAGTTTGTTTTGGTTTCTCTTCCCCAGTTTGGTTACATTGAAAACACACTCCCTTCTGCGGGTTTTGAAAAAAGCAATACGGGCATAAGTATAGGTAAGTCATGGTTTCGGGATGAGCAGTGACTTGCTGCTTACATGCATGTCTCTAATGGGACTCATCACGCTTGGTAACTGGCTAAGGAAGGACTTTTAAAGGACGCGAAGCCACCAGATACATTCGGGGAATTACTATTATTATGGCCCAGACTTTAGAATCCTATTTCTATATTTATTTATTTGTCTTATTATCCTTAATTCACCCTTGCACGTAAGTTTGTTTGCTTTCAGAAAGTGATCAAAAATTGATTGTGGGCAAGAAGGCACAGGTCTTTTTAATGCATTTAAACCGTCGAGTTGTATCCTACATGAACCATATGTAAGTAAGACAGTTTCAAAAACAGAGAATAATCATTCTGTTTTCATGGACAAGAAAAAAGTAATACGTAGGTGTTTTACTTCTGAAAAATAGGAGAATAACATTTGAAGAAAGTTTATTTTTTTATTTTATTAAAGGCCTTCATAGTAACACCAGTGAGTTGGCCAGGTCTCATCCTCACAAATTTTTGGCATTTTTTCCATAGATATTAGTGGGAAATATTGAGAAACAGACTGTGGATGTTAGAGAGCAGGGAAGCCTGAAATGTTGACATAATTTTGAAACCAAAAGGTGGCGCAGATCTCTAAACAGCTCTTGTATTTCAAACAAAGCAAAGTCTTTTAAAGATCCACTTTGGAAATAATTGCTTCTCCACAGCACCCTTTGAAGCATATCAACTTTAAATATGGTAGAAGCTGCATTGAAGAGGATCTGCAGTTAAGGTTACCCAATTTCTCCTGGGGCCCAGTGCAGTTTGAAGCAGTTTCTCTCTTTATTAAAGACGATGTCAAAATACCAAACAGCAGCTCAGCTAAGTCTACTCGATGCAATTAGTTGCTTGGTACGGGCATAGAGTAGGGAGATATGATCGATGGGTTCTTGTTCACTTGTATGTGAAAGAGCTGGCCCCTTTCTCCCTCAAGCATGCCAACAACTCTTTATGTAGAAGCAGTGGTTTTAATCCAAGGAAGGGCACTCTGACTCTCATTCCAGGTGTTTGAAAAGTGGCCCGAAAGGCCCATTACCTGATGGTGAGCAGTGATCTCCCTTGTTTTCCAAGTAAAGTTTAATCCTGCTTTCTGGCCCATGTATCTCTGCTTTCAGGCCATCGTTGGAATTCATGGAAGCAGCCTCTGCTAGCTGATATGTACGTCAACCGCCATGATCTCTCATTGGCTTTGTTGGGCAAGATAGGTCATTGGGTTAAGGACTGAGGACCAGCAGCTTTGGAAAACCGTTTCCTTACTGACCTGTCCCATCTTGGTGTACCTTAGCTTCGTTCCGGTGGAAAGACATGAAGGCAGTGCGCATTAACTATGTGCAGTCCAAGCATCAGAGGATAGAGCCACGTGCCGACCAGTTCACGGTGTACGTCACAGATGGGGAGCGACGCTCTGTGGAGATACCATTCGATGTCCTGATCAATCCCACCAATGACGAAGTTCCTGACTTTGTGGTACATAACATTACGGTAAGAAGGGAATCGGACCGTCCAGCGTCTCTCTGTTGCTGTCTGACGATTGTGCTTTTAAACTAGTCTGTTGACATTGGCGAGGGTGCACTTAACACACTCGGTCGGTGGGGAAGGCAATGTTTGCATCATGTAATGCAATCATTTGAAAAATATCATTTGAATAATAATGATGATGGTAATGATAATAATTGCTAACATGTATGGGACACTTACCTGGGAGTAGGCATTGCATTTCATCCTTGCCATAGGCTTTGGGGTGGGGGAGGTTGTGTTATTTACATTGCACAATTGAAAAAAGTGCACAGAGACCTTGTAGGTGCATGACCTCCTGGGTGGTGTTGCGCATAAGTAAGAGAGCACGCGGTGACTATTAGTCTGTACTGTACTCTTCTTCCACCTCACGAC
Organism: Echinops telfairi; assembly: GCF_000313985.2. Classification (NCBI taxonomy): domain Eukaryota; kingdom Metazoa; phylum Chordata; class Mammalia; order Afrosoricida; family Tenrecidae; genus Echinops; species Echinops telfairi. The sequence continues at coordinate 15,621,019 of NW_022103922.1, read as the reverse complement.
AACTCTATGGGGCAGAAGACGGCTCCAGTGGGTGTCTGAGCTGTAAATATTTTCTGGGGCAGACTGCCTCATCTTCCTCCCACTGCGCTGCTGCTCCCCATGGAACCGCTGACCTAGCGGGTTAGCGGCCCAGCACTTAGCCCACTCACACCAGTTGGAATCAACTTGATGGCAGTGGCTTTGGTTTAGGGTTTTTGGTTTGTTATTTACTCAATTTTGTAGTTTGGAAGTCTTCCCACGTATAATTCTTCTAAACCTTTAGGTCTAGTATGATTGTTCAACACACACGATGGATTACGTGGAATGAACACAGGTTTTGGAATTAGAGAGGGCTGTGTGCTGCCCTTGATTAGCTATAGCAGCGGTTCTCAATCTGTGGGTCATGGCCCCTTTGGGGGTCAAACGACCCTTTCACAGGGGTTTCCTGATTCATAACAGTAGCACAATGACAGTGATGAAGTAGCAATGAAAATAATGTTATGGTGGGGGGTCCCCACCACATGAGGAGCTGTGTGAAAGGGTTGCGGCATGAGGAAGGTGGAGAACCCCTGAGCTAGAGGATCCTGAGCAGGTTATTTCTCCCTCTGTTTCTGTCTCCTCTTCTGCAGCATTTGCACCAGAGCTTCGTAAAGGGGTAGCCATGTTGATCCAAGTGGTCGTGCACAGAGTAGTGTCTTAAAAATGGGCACCATTACTGCTCTGTTTGTTACACAAGCATTTCTCATGACATTGATCGAAGCAAGTATGAACTATTTTGGAAGCATTCTGTTGCCTTCTTCTTACTATTGTTAGTCGGTTCCCACCCCTAGCGACCCCATCGCCCAAAGAACCAAGCACTTCCCAGTGCGGCACCATCCTCACACTTGTCCCTGTGTGTGAGCCCATTGTAATTCTAACAGCTCAAACTCTCAATCGGCTTTAATTTCCTGATGAATATTAATAGCATCCGAGCGCCATCCCAGACTTCAGGGTCACTTTCTGCCTTTCCTGTGCCGTTGGTGCGTGGGTTTCTGCGAACAACCCTCAGTCATTCTGAGCGGGGAGAGGAAGACCTATGACTGACTCCTTCTGCACCGACCTCTGTTGTCTCGTGTCTGTGTAGAGGTTGGGCACCAGGAGACTGTCCCTCGGTCTCTAAAAGCAACTGCAGTCAATGGCATGGTAGGCCATATCTGACCTCCTGTGGCTTCCTTGTTTGCCTCATGGCAAAAGGGTCAAATATGCCTCCAAGCTCCAGCTTCTTTACCTTCCTTGACCCCAGCTGTTCCCTACACTGCACTCGACTTCGTCTGGGTTTGGTAATTTGTTGCAATGGCCACACAGGACTCACAGACAGTACTCATGAGTAAGGGGGCTCTGAGGAGAGCTCTCGGCTTACCACACACCAGGATCAGCAAGCATGAAGGAGATCATCACAACACCTCTCCTCAGCCAGCAGGCCAATCTCTCTACAGCCCTCAGCCTCTCAGCCATGGGATCCCTTGGCTTGGGCCTTTCTGGACCAGGAAGCCTGCCTGTGGCTCTGTCTCACAGTCCCATAGTCTCGGTGCAGGTCCTCTTGCTCTGTCCCATAGTCTCCTGAGCCTCTGGTCTCAACCTCCACTACTTCAGACAGAGATCTGGAACGGGCTCCTCCCATGGTCCTGGTCCTGGGCTTGCTTCCTCTGCTCCAAGAAAGCAGTTCCACATAGTGGAATGGTGCGGTTGATGGGGGTGCGGTTGATGGAGATGCGGTTGATGGAGGTGCGGTTGATGGAGGTGCGGTTGATGGGGGTGCGGTTGATGGAG